>NC_092710.1:366769809-367074253 GCF_047496885.1 Scyliorhinus torazame
CCGAGTATCCTTCCGAGTCTCCCTCCGAGTCTCCCTCCGAGTCTCCCTCCGAGTCTCCCTCCGAGTCTCCCGCCGAGTCTCCCTCCGAGTCTCCCGCCGAGTCTCCCTCCGAGTCTCCCTCCGAGTCTCCCGCCGAGTCTCCCTCCGAGTCTCCCTCCGAGTCTCTCGCCGAGTCTCTCGCCGAGACTCCCTCCGAGTCTCCCTCCGAGTCTCCCTCCGAGCCTCCCGCCGAGTCTCCCTCCGAGTCTCCCTCCGAGTCTCCCGCCGAGTCTCCCTCCGAGTCTCCCTCCGAGTCCCCCTCCCTCCGAATCCCCCTCCCTCTGAGTCCCCTTCCCTCCGAGTCCCCCTCCCTCCGAGTCCCCCTCCCTCCGAGTCCCCCTCCCTCTGAGTCCCCTTCCCTCCGAGTCCCCCTCCCTCCGAGTCCCCCTCCCTCCGAGTCCCCCTCCCTCCGAGTCCCCCTCCCTCCGAGTCCCCTTCCCTCCGAGTCCCCCTCCCTCCGAGTCCCCCTCCCTCCGAGTCCCCCTCCCTCTGAGTCCCCTTCCCTCCGAGTCCCCCTCCCTCTGAGTCCCCTTCCCTCCGAGTCCCCCTCCCTCCGAGTCCCCCTCCCTCCGAGTCCCCCTCCCTCCGAGTCCCCCTCCCTCCGAGTCCCCCTCCCTCCGAATCCCCCTCCCTCCGAGTCTCCCTCCGAGTCTCCCTCCGAGACCCCCTCCCTCCGAATCCCCCTCCCTCTGAGTCCCCTTCCCTCCGAGTCCCCCTCCCTCCGAGTCCCCCTCCCTCCGAGTCCCCCTCCCTCCGAGTCCCCCTCACTCCAAATCCCCCTCCCTCCGAGTCTCCCTCCGAGTCTCCCTCCGAGTCTCCCTCCGAGTCTCCCGCCGAGTCTCCCTCCGAGTCCCCCTCCCTCCGAATCCCCCTCCCTCCGAGTCTCCCTCCGAGTCTCCCTCCGAGACCCCCTCCCTCCGAGTCCCCCTCCCTCCGAGTCCCCCTCACTCCAAATCCCCCTCCCTCCGAATCCCCCTCCCTCCGAGTCTCCCTCCGAGTCTCCCGTCGAGTCTCCCTCCGAGTCTCCCGCCGAGTCTCCCTCCGAGTCTCCCTCCGAGTCTCCCTCCGAGTCTCCCTCCGAGTCTCCCTCCGAGTCTCCCTCCGAGTCTCCCGCCGAGTCTCCCTCCGAGTCTCCCTCCGAGTCTCCCTCCGAGACTCCCTCCGAGTCTCCCTCCGAGTCTCCCTCCGAGACTCCCTCCGAGTCTCCCTCCGAATCCCCCTCCCGCCGAGTCTCCCACCGAGTCTCCCGCCGAGTCTCCCTCCGAGTCTCCCTCCGAGTCTCCCTCCGAGTCTCCCTCCGAGTCTCCCTCCGAGTCTCCCGCCGAGTCTCCCTCCGAGTCTCCCTCCGAGTCTCCCTCCGAGACTCCCTCCGAGTCTCCCTCCGAGTCTCCCTCCGAGTCTCCCTCCGAGTCTCCCTCCGAGTCTCCCTCCGAGTCTCCCTCCGAGTCTCCCACCGAGTCTCCCTCCGAGTCTCCCTCCGAGTCTCCCTCCGAGTCTCCCTCCGAGTCTCCCGCCGAGACTCCCTCCGAGTCTCCCTCCGAGTCTCCCGCCGAGTCTCCCTCCGAGTCTCCCGCCGAGTCTCCCTCCGAGACTCCCTCCGAGTCTCCCACCGAGTCTCCCTCCGAGTCTCCCTCCGAGTCTCCCTCCGAGTCTCCCGCCGAGTCTCCCTCCGAGACTCCCTCCGAGTCTCCCACCGAGTCTCCCTCCGAGTCTCCCTCCGAGTCTCCCGCCGAGTCTCCCTCCGAGTCTCCCTCCGAGTCTCCCGCCGAGTCTCCCTCCGAGTCTCCCTCCGAGTCTCCCTCCGAGTCTCCCGTCGAGTCTCCCTCCGAGTCTCCCTCCGAGTCTCCCGCCGAGTCTCCCTCCGAGTCTCCCTCCGAGTCTCCCTCCGAGTCTCCCTCCGAGTCTCCCACCGAGTCTCCCTCCGAGTCTCCCTCCGAGTCTCCCGCCGAGTCTCCCTCCGAGTCTCCCGCCGAGTCTCCCTCCGAGTCTCCCTCCCTCCGAGTCTCCCTCCGAGTCTCCCACCGAGTCTCCCGCCGAGTCTCCCTCCGAGTCTCCCTCCCTCCGAGTCTCCCTCCGAGTCTCCCTCCCTCCGAGTCTCCCGCCGAGTCTCCCTCCGAGTCTCCCTCCGAGTCTCCCGCCGAGTCTCCCACCGAGTCTCCCGCCGAGTCTCCCTCCGAGTCTCCCTCCCTCCGAGTCTCCCTCCGAGTCTCCCGCCGAGTCTCCCTCCCTCCGAGTCTCCCGCCGAGTCTCCCTCCGAGTCTCCCTCCGAGTCTCCCGCCGAGTCTCCCTCCGAGTCTCCCGCCGAGTCTCCCTCCGAGTCTCCCTCCGAGTCTCCCTCCGAGTCTCCCGCCGAGTCTCCCACCGAGTCTCCCGCCGAGTCTCCCTCCGAGTCTCCCTCCGAGTCTCCCTCCGAGTCTCCCTCCCTCCGAGTCCCCCTCACTCCAAATCCCCCTCCCTCCGAATCCCCCTCCCTCCGAGTCTCCCTCCGAGTCTCCCTCCGAGTCTCCCTCCGAGTCTCCCTCCGAGTCTCCCTCCGAGTCTCCCTCCCTCCGAGTCCCCCTCACTCCAAATCCCCCTCCCTCCGAATCCCCCTCCCTCCGAGTCTCCCTCCGAGTCTCCCTCCGAGTCTCCCTCCGAGTCTCCCTCCGAGTCTCCCGCCGAGTCTCCCGCCGAGTCTCCCTCCGAGTCTCCCTCCGAGACTCCCGCCGAGTCTCCCTCCGAGTCTCCCTCCGAGTCTCCCTCCGAGTCTCCCTCCGAGTCTCCCTCCCTCCGAGTCCCCCTCACTCCAAATCCCCCTCCCTCCGAATCCCCCTCCCTCCGAGTCTCCCTCCGAGTCTCCCTCCGAGTCTCCCTCCGAGTCTCCCTCCGAGTCTCCCGCCGAGTCTCCCGCCGAGTCTCCCTCCGAGTCTCCCGCCGAGTCTCCCTCCGAGTCTCCCACCGAGTCTCCCGCCGAGTCTCCCTCCGAGTCTCCCTCCGAGACTCCCGCCGAGTCTCCCTCCGAGTCTCCCTCCGAGTCTCCCTCCGAGTCCCCCTCACTCCAAATCCCCCTCCCTCCGAATCCCCCTCCCTCCGAGTCTCCCTCCGAGTCTCCCTCCGAGTCTCCCTCCGAGTCTCCCTCCGAGTCTCCCGCCGAGTCTCCCGCCGAGTCTCCCTCCGAGTCTCCCTCCGAGACTCCCGCCGAGTCTCCCGCCGAGTCTCCCTCCGAGTCTCCCTCCGAGTCTCCCTCCGAGTCTCCCGCCGAGTCTCCCGCCGAGTCTCCCTCCGAGTCTCCCTCCGAGTCTCCCTCCGAGTCTCCCTCCGAGTCTCCCTCCGAGTCTCCCTCTGAGTCTCCCTCTGAATCTCCCTCCGAGTCTCCCTCCGAGTCTCCCTCCGAGTCTCCCTCCGAGTCTCCCTCCGAATCCCCCTCCCTCCGAGTCTCCCTCCGAATCCCCCTCCCTCCGAGTCTCCCTCCGAGTCTCCCGCCGAGTCTCCCTCCGAGTCTCCCTCCGAATCCCCCTCCCTCCGAGTCTCCCTCCGAATCCCCCTCCCTCCGAGTCTCCCTCCGAGTCTCCCTCCGAGTCTCCCTCCGAGTCTCCCTCCGAGTCTCCCTCCGAGTCTCCCTCCGAGTCTCCCGCCGAGTCTCCCTCCGAGTCTCCCTCCGAATCCCCCTCCCTCCGAGTCTCCCTCCGAATCCCCCTCCCTCCGAGTCTCCCTCCGAGTCTCCCTCCGAGTCTCCCTCCGAGTCTCCCTCCGAGTCTCCCTCCGAGTCTCCCTCCGAGTCTCCCGCCGAGTCTCCCTCCGAGTCTCCCTCCGAGTCTCCCACCGAGTCTCCCTCCGAGTCTCCCTCCGAGTCTCCCTCCGAGTCTCCCGCCGAGTCTCCCTCCGAGTCTCCATCCGAGTCTCCCGCCGAGTCTCCCTCCGTGTCTCCCGCCGAGTCTCCCTCCGAGTCTCCCTCCGAGTCTCCCGCCGAGTCTCCCTCCGAGTCTCCATCCGAGTCTCCCGCCGAGTCTCCCTCCGAGACTCCCGCCGAGTCTCCCTCCGAGTCTCCCTCCGAGTCTCCCTCCGAGTCCCCCTCACTCCAAATCCCCCTCCCTCCGAATCCCCCTCCCTCCGAGTCTCCCTCCGAGTCTCCCTCCGAGTCTCCCTCCGAGTCTCCCTCCGAGTCTCCCGCCGAGTCTCCCGCCGAGTCTCCCTCCGAGTCTCCCTCCGAGACTCCCGCCGAGTCTCCCGCCGAGTCTCCCTCCGAGTCTCCCTCCGAGTCTCCCTCCGAGTCTCCCGCCGAGTCTCCCGCCGAGTCTCCCTCCGAGTCTCCCTCCGAGTCTCCCTCCGAGTCTCCCTCCGAGTCTCCCTCCGAGTCTCCCTCTGAGTCTCCCTCTGAATCTCCCTCCGAGTCTCCCTCCGAGTCTCCCTCCGAGTCTCCCTCCGAGTCTCCCTCCGAATCCCCCTCCCTCCGAGTCTCCCTCCGAATCCCCCTCCCTCCGAGTCTCCCTCCGAGTCTCCCGCCGAGTCTCCCTCCGAGTCTCCCTCCGAATCCCCCTCCCTCCGAGTCTCCCTCCGAATCCCCCTCCCTCCGAGTCTCCCTCCGAGTCTCCCTCCGAGTCTCCCTCCGAGTCTCCCTCCGAGTCTCCCTCCGAGTCTCCCTCCGAGTCTCCCGCCGAGTCTCCCTCCGAGTCTCCCTCCGAATCCCCCTCCCTCCGAGTCTCCCTCCGAATCCCCCTCCCTCCGAGTCTCCCTCCGAGTCTCCCTCCGAGTCTCCCTCCGAGTCTCCCTCCGAGTCTCCCTCCGAGTCTCCCTCCGAGTCTCCCGCCGAGTCTCCCTCCGAGTCTCCCTCCGAGTCTCCCACCGAGTCTCCCTCCGAGTCTCCCTCCGAGTCTCCCTCCAAGTCTCCCGCCGAGTCTCCCTCCGAGTCTCCATCCGAGTCTCCCGCCGAGTCTCCCTCCGTGTCTCCCGCCGAGTCTCCCTCCGAGTCTCCCTCCGAGTCTCCCTCCGAGTCTCCGCCGAGTCTCCCTCCGAGTCTCCCTCCGAGTCTCCCTCCGAGTCTCCCTCCGAGTCTCCCTCCGAGTCTCCCTCCGAGTCTCCCTCCGAGTCTCCGCCGAGTCTCCCTCCGAGTCTCCCTCCGAGTCTCCCTCCGAGTCTCCCTCCGAGTCTCCCTCCGAGTCTCCCGCCGAGTCTCCCTCCGAGTCTCCCTCCGAATCCCCCTCCCTCCGAGTCTCCCTCCGAATCCCCCTCCCTCCGAGTCTCCCTCCGAGTCTCCCTCCGAGTCTCCGCCGAGTCTCCCTCCGAGTCTCCCGCCGAGTCTCCCTCCGAGTCTCCCTCCGAGTCTCCCTCGGAGTCTCCCTCCGAGTCTCTCGCCGAGTCTCCCTCCGAGTCTCTCGCCGAGTCTCCCTCCGAGTCTCCCGCCGAGTCTCCCGCCGAGTCTCCCTCCGAGTCTCCCTCCGAGTCTCCCTCGGAGTCTCCCGCCGAGTCTCCCTCCGAGTCTCTCGCCGAGTCTCCCTCCGAGTCTCTCGCCGAGTCTCCCTCCGAGTCTCCCGCCGAGTCTCCCTCCGAGTCTCCCGCCGAGTCTCCCTCCGAGTCTCCCGCCGAGTCTCCCTCCGAGTCTCCCTCCGAGTCTCCCTCCGAGTCTCCCTCCGAGTCTCCCTCCGAGTCTCCCGCCGAGTCTCCCGCCGAGTCTCCCTCCGAGTCTCCCTCCGAGTCTCCCTCCGAGTCTCCCTCCGAGTCTCCCGCCGAGTCTCCCTCCGTGTCTCCCGCCGAGTCTCCCTCCGAGTCTCCCTCCGAGTCTCCCTCCGAGTCTCCGCCGAGTCTCCCTCCGAGTCTCCCTCCGAGTCTCCCTCCGAGTCTCCCTCCGAGTCTCCCTCCGAGTCTCCCTCCGAGTCTCCCTCCGAGTCTCCCGCCGAGTCTCCCTCCGAGTCTCCCTCCAAATCCCCCTCCCTCCGAGTCTCCCTCCGAATCCCCCTCCCTCCGAGTCTCCCTCCGAGTCTCCCTCCGAGTCTCTCGCCGAGTCTCCCTCCGAGTCTCCCTCCGAGTCTCCCTCCGAGTCTCCGCCGAGTCTCCCTCCGAGTCTCCCGCCGAGTCTCCCTCCGAGTCTCCCTCCGAGTCTCCCTCGGAGTCTCCCTCCGAGTCTCTCGCCGAGTCTCCCGCCGAGTCTCCCTCCGAGTCTCCCGCCGAGTCTCCCTCCGAGTCTCCCTCCGAGTCTCCCGCCGAGTCTCCCTCCGAGTCTCCCGCCGAGTCTCTCGCCGAGTCTCCCTCCGAGTCTCCCTCGGAGTCTCCCTCCGAGTCTCCCTCCGAGTCTCTCGCCGAGTCTCTCGCCGAGTCTCCCTCCGTGTCTCCCGCCGAGTCTCCCTCCGAGTCTCCCTCCGAGTCTCCCGCCGAGTCTCCCTCCGAGTCTCCCTCCGAGTCTCCGCCGAGTCTCCCTCCGAGTCTCCCTCCGAGTCTCCCTCCGAGTCTCCCTCCGAGTCTCCCTCCGAGTCTCCCTCCGAGTCTCCCTCCGAGTCTCCCTCCGAGTCTCCCTCCGAGTCTCCCTCCGAGTCTCTCGCCGCGTCTCTCGCCGAGTCTCCCGCCGAGTCTCCCTCCGAGTCTCCCTCCGAGTCTCTCGCCGAGTCTCCCTCCGTGTCTCCCGCCGAGTCTCCCTCCGAATCTCCCTCCCTCCGAGTCTCCCTCCGAGTCTCCCTCCGAGTCTCCCTCCGAGTCTCCCTCCGAGTCTCCCGCCGAGTCTCCCTCCGAGTCTCCCTCCGAATCCCCCTCCCTCCGAGTCTCCCTCCGAGTCTCCCTCCGAGTCTCCCTCCCTCCGAGTCTCCCTCCGAGTCTCCCGCCGAGTCTCCCTCCGAGTCTCCCTCCGAATCCCCCTCCCTCCGAGTCTCCCGCCGAGTCTCCCTCCGAGTCTCCCTCCGAGTCTCCCGCCGAGTCTCCCTCCGAGTCTCCCTCCGAATCCCCCTCCCTCCGAGTCTCCCTCCGAATCCCCCTCCCTCCGAGTCTCCCTCCGAGTCTCCCTCCGAGTCTCCCTCCGAGTCTCCCTCCGAGTCTCCCGCCGAGTCTCTCGCCGAGACTCCCTCCGAGTCTCCCTCCGAATCCCCCTCCCTCCGAGTCTCCCTCCGAATCCCCCTCCCTCCGAGTCTCCCTCCGAGTCTCCCTCCGAGTCTCCCTCCGAGTCTCCCTCCGAGTCTCCCGCCGAGTCTCCCTCCGAGTCTCCCGCCGAGTCTCCCTCCGAGTCTCCCTCCGAGTCTCCCTCCGAGTCTCCCTCCGAGTCTCCCTCCGAGTCTCCCTCCGAGTCTCTCGCCGAGACTCCCTCCGAGTCTCCCTCCGAGTCTCCGTCCGAGTCTCCCTCCGAGTCTCCCTCCGAGTCTCCCTCCGAGTCTCCCTCCGAGTCTCCCTCCGAGTCTCCGTCCGAGTCTCCCGCCGAGTCTCCCTCCGAGTCTCCCTCCGAGTCTCCCTCCGAGTCTCCCGCCGAGTCTCCCTCCGAGTCTCCCTCCGAGTCTCCCGCCGAGTCTCCCTCCGAGTCTCCCTCCGAATCCCCCTCCCTCCGAGTCTCCCTCCGAATCCCCCTCCCTCCGAGTCTCCCTCCGAGTCTCCCTCCGAGTCTCCCTCCGAGTCTCCCTCCGAGTCTCCCTCCGAGTCTCTCGCCGAGTCTCCCTCCGAGTCTCCCTCCGAGTCTCCCGCCGAGTCTCCCTCCGAGTCTCCGTCCGAGTCTCCCGCCGAGTCTCCCTCCGAGTCTCCCTCCGAGTCTCCCTCCGAGTCTCCCTCCGAGTCTCCCGCCGAGTCTCCCTCCGAGTCTCCCTCCGAATCCCCCCTCCCTCCGAGTCTCCCTCCGAATCCCCCTCCCTCCGAGTCTCCCTCCGAGTCTCCCTCCGAGTCTCCCTCCGAGTCTCCCGCCGAGTCTCCCTCCGAGTCTCCCTCCGAATCCCCCTCCCTCCGAGTCTCCCTCCGAATCCCCCTCCCTCCGAGTCTCCCTCCGAGTCTCCCTCCGAGTCTCCCTCCGAGTCTCCCTCCGAGTCTCCCTCCGAGTCTCCCTCCGAGTCTCCGTCCGAGTCTCCCTCCGAGTCTCCCTCCGAGTCTCCCTCCCTCCGAATCCCCCTCCCGCCGAGTCTCCCGCCGAGTCTCTCGCCGAGTCTCCCTCCGAGTCTCCCTCCGAGTCTCCCTCCGAGTCTCCCTCCGAGTCTCCCTCCGAGTCTCCCTCTGAGTCTCCCTCCGAGTCTCCCTCCGAGTCTCCCGCCGAGTCTCCCTCCGAGTCTCCCTCCGAGTCTCCCTCCGAGTCTCCCTCCGAGTCTCCCTCCGAGTCTCCCTCCGAGTCCTCCGCCGAGTCTCCCTCCGAGTCTCCCTCCGAGTCTCCCTCCGAGTCTCCCTCCGAATCTCCCTCCGAGACTCCCTCCCCTCCGAGTCTCCCTCCGAGTCTCCCTCCGAGTCTCCCTCCGATCTCCCTCCGAGTCTCCCTCGAGCTCCTCCGAGTCTCCCTCCGAGTCTCCTCCGAGTCTCCTCCGAGTCTCCCTCCGAGTCTCCCGCCGAGTCTCCCTCCGAGTCTCTCGCCGAGTCTCCGCCGAGTCTCCCTCCGAGTCTCCCTCCGAGTCTCCCTCCGAGTCTCCCTCCGAGTCTCCGTCCGAGTCTCCCTCCGAGTCTCCCTCCGAGTCTCCCTCCGAGTCTCCCTCCGAGTCTCCTCCGAGTCTCCCTCCGAGTCTCCCTCCGAGTCTCCCTCCGAGTCTCTCGCCGAGTCTCCCTCCGTGTCTCCCGCCGAGTCTCCCTCCGAATCTCCCTCCCTCCGAGTCTCCCTCCGAGTCTCCCTCCGAGTCTCCCTCCGAGTCTCCCTCCGAGTCTCCCGCCGAGTCTCCCTCCGAGTCTCCCTCCGAATCCCCCTCCCTCCGAGTCTCCCTCCGAGTCTCCCTCCGAGTCTCCCTCCGAGTCTCCCGCCGAGTCTCCCTCCGAGTCTCCCTCCGAGTCTCCCGCCGAGTCTCCCTCCGAGTCTCCCTCCGAATCCCCCTCCCTCCGAGTCTCCCCTCCGAATCCCCCCTCCCTCCGAGTCTCCCTCCGAGTCTCCCTCCGAGTCTCCCTCCGAGTCTCCCTCCGAGTCTCCCGCCGAGTCCTCTCGCCGAGACTCCCTCCGAGTCTCCCTCCGAATCCCCCTCCCTCCGAGTCTCCCTCCGAATCCCCCTCCCTCCGAGTCCCTCTCCGAGTCTCCCGCCGAGTCTCCCTCCGAGTCTCCCTCCGAGTCTCCCGCCGAGTCTCCCTCCGAGTCTCCCGCCGAGTCTCCCTCCGAGTCTCCCTCCGAGTCTCCCTCCGAGTCTCCCTCCGAGTCTCTCGCCGAGACTCCCTCCGAGTCTCCCTCCGAGTCTCCGTCCGAGTCTCCCTCCGAGGTCTCCCTCCGAGTCTCCTCCGAGTCTCCCTCCGAGTCTCCCTCCGAGTCTCCGTCCGAGTCTCCCGCCGAGTCTCCCTCCGAGTCTCCCTCCGAGTCTCCCTCCGAGTCTCCCGCCGAGTCTCCTCCGAGTCTCCCTCCGAGTCTCCCGCCGAGTCTCCCTCCGAGTCCCTCCCTCCGAATCCCCCTCCCTCCGAGTCTCCTCCGAATCCCCCTCCCTCCGAGTCTCCCTCCGAGTCTCCCTCCGAGTCTCCCTCCGAGTCTCCCTCCGAGTCTCCGCCGAGTCTCCCTCCGAGTCTCCTCCGAGTCTCCCTCCGAGTCTCCCTCGAGTCTCCCTCCGAGTCTCCGTCCGAGTCTCCCGCCGAGTCTCCCTCCGAGTCTCCCTCCGAGTCTCTCGCCGAGTCTCCCTCCGAATCCCCCTCCCTCCGAGTCTCCCTCCGAATCCCCCTCCTCCGAGTCTCCCTCCGAATCCCCCTCCCTCCGAGTCTCCCTCCGAGTCTCCCTCCGAGTCTCCCTCCGAGTCTCCTCCGAGTCTCCCTCCGAATCCCCCTCCCTCCGAGTCTCCCGCCGAGTCTCCCTCCGAATCCCCTCCCTCCGAGTCTCCCTCCGAGTCTCCCTCCGAGTCTCCCTCCGAGTCTCCCTCCGAGTCTCCCGCCGAGTCTCCCTCCGAGTCTCCCCTCCGAATCCCCTCCCTCGAGTCTCCCTCCGAATCCCCCCTCCCTCCGAGTCTCCTCCGAGTCTCCCTCCGAGTCTCCCTCCGAGTCTCCTCCCTCCGAGTCTCCCTCCGAGTCTCTCGCCGAGTCTCCCTCCGAGTCTCTCGCCGAGTCTCCCTCCGAGTCTCTCGCCGAGGTCTACCTCCGAGTCTCCCTCCCTCCGAGTCTCCCTCCGAGTCTCCCTCCGAGTCTCCCTCCGAGTCTCCCTCCGAGTCTCCCTCCGAGTCTCTCGCCGAGTCTCCCTCCGAGTCTCCGTCCGAGTCTCCCGCCGAGTCTCCCTCCGAGTCTCCCTCCCTCCGAGTCTCCCTCCGAATCCCCCTCCCTCCGAGTCTCCCTCCGAATCCCCCTCCCTCCGAGTCTCCGTCCGAGTCTCCCTCCGAGTCTCCCTCCGAGTCTCCCTCCGAGTCTCTCGCCGAGTCTCCCTCCGAGTCTCCCCGCCGAGTCTCCCTCCGAGTCTCCCTCCGAGTCTCCCTCCGAGTCTCCCCTCCGAGTCTCCCCCGAGTCTCTCGCCGAGTCTCCCGCCCGAGTCTCCCTCCGAGTCTCCCGCCGAGTCTCCCTCCGAATCCCCCTCCCTCCGAGTCTCCTCTGAATCCCCCTCCCTCCGAGTCTCCCGCCGAGTCTCCCTCCGAGTCTCCCTCCGAATCCCCCTCCCTCCGAGTCTCCCCTCCGAATCCCCCTCCCTCCGAGTCTCTCGCCGAGTCTCCCTCCGAGTCTCCCTCCGAGTCTCCCGCCGAGTCTCCCTCCGAGTCTCCCCTCCGAGTCTCCCGCCGAGTCTCCCCTCCGAGTCTCCCTCCGAATCCCCCTCCCTCCGAGTCTCCCTCCGAATCCCCCCTCCCTCCGAGTCTCCCTCCGAGTCTCCCTCCGAGTCTCCCTCCGAGTCTCCCTCCGAGTCTCCCGCCGAGTCTCCTCCGAGTCTCCCTCCGAGTCTCCCTCCGATCTCCCTCCGAGTCTCCCTCCGAGTCTCCGTCCGAGTCTCCGCCGAGTCTCCCTCCGAGTCTCCCTCCGAGTCTCTCGCCGAGTCTCCCCTCCGAATCCCCCTCCCTCCGAGTCTCCCTCCGAATCCCCCTCCCTCCGAGTCTCCCTCCGAATCCCCCCTCCCTCCCGAGTCTCCCCTCCGAGTCTCCCTCCGAGGTCTCCCTCCGAGTCTCCCTCCGAGTCTCCCTCCGAATCCCCCTCCCTCCGAGTCTCCCGCCGAGTCTCCCTCCGAATCCCCCTCCCTCCGAGTCTCCCTCCGGAGTCTCCCTCCGAGTCTCCCTCCGAGTCTCCCTCCGAGTCCTCCCGCCGAGTCTCCCTCCGAGTCTCCCTCCGAATCCCCCTCCCTCCGAGTCTCCCTCCGAATCCCCCTCCCTCCGAGTCTCCCTCCGAGTCTCCTCCGAGTCTCCCTCCGAGTCTCCCTCCGAGTCTCCCCCGATCTCTCGCCGAGTCTCCCTCCGAGTCTCTCGCCGAGTCTCCCTCCGAGTCTCTCGCCGAGTCTACCTCCGAGTCTCCCTCCCTCCGAGTCTCCCTCCGAGTCTCCCTCCGAGTCTCCCTCCGAGTCTCCCCTCCGAGTCTCCCTCCGAGTCTCTCGCCGAGTCCTCCTCCGAGTCTCCGTCCGAGTCTCCCGCCGAGTCTCCCTCCGAGTCTCCCTCCCTCCGAGTCTCCCTCCGAATCCCCCTCCCTCCGAGTCTCCCTCCGAATCCCCCTCCCTCCGAGTCTCCGTCCGAGTCTCCTCCGAGTCTCCCTCCGAGTCTCCCTCCGAGTCTCTCGCCGAGTCTCCCTCCGAGTCTCCCGCCGAGTCTCCCTCCGAGTCTCCCCTCCGAGTCTCCCTCCGAGTCTCCTCCGAGTCTCCCTCCGAGTCTCTCGCCGAGTCTCCCGCCGAGTCTCCCTCCGAGTCTCCCGCCGAGTCTCCTCCGAATCCCCCTCCCTCCGAGTCTCCCTCTGAATCCCCCTCCCTCCGAGTCTCCCGCCGAGTCTCCCTCCGAGTCTCCCTCCGAATCCCCCTCCCTCCGAGTCTCCCTCCGAATCCCCCTCCCTCCGAGTCTCCCTCCGAGTCTCCTGCCGAGTCCTCCCTCCGAGTCTCCCTCCGAGTCTCCCTCCGAGTCTCCCTCCGAATCCCCCTCCCTCCGAGTCTCCCTCTGAATCCCCCTCCCTCCGAGTCTCCCGCCGAGTCTCCCTCCGAGTCCTCCCTCCGAATCCCCCTCCCTCCGAGTCTCCTCCGAGTCTCCCTCCGAATCCCCCTCCCTCCGAGTCTCCCTCCGAGTCTCCCTCCGAGTCTCCCTCCGAATCCCCCTCCCAACGAGTCTCCCTCCGAGTCTCCCTCCGAGTCTCCCCTCCGAGTCTCCCGCCGAGTCTCCCTCCGAGTCTCCCTCCGAGTCTCCCGCCGAGTCTCCCTCCGAGTCTCCCTCCGAGTCTCCCTCCGAGTCTCCCTCCCTCCGAGTCTCCCTCCGAGTCCTCCCTCCGAATCCCCCTCCCTCCGAGTCCTCCCTCCGAATCCCCCTCCCTCCGAGTCTCCCTCCGAATCCCCCTCCCTCCGAGTCTCCCGCCGACTCTCCCTCCGAGTCTCCCTCCGAGTCTCCCTCCGAGTCTCCCTCCGAATCCCCCTCCTCCGAGTCTCCCGCCGAGTCTCCCGCCGAGTCTCCCTCCCTCCGAATTCCCCTCCCTCCGAGTCTCCCTCCGAGTCTCCCTCCGAATCCCCCTCCCTCCGAGTCTCCCTCCGAGTCCCCCTCCGAGTCTCCCGCCGAGTCTCTCGCCGAGTCTCCTCCGAGTCTCCCTCCGAGTCTCCCTCCGAGTCTCCCTCCGAATCCCCCTCCCTCCGAGTCTCCCTCCGAGTCCCCCTCCGAGTCTCCCGCCGAGTCTCTCGCCGAGTCTCCCTCCGAGTCTCCCTCCGAGTCTCCCGCCGAGTCTCTCGCCGAGTCTCCCTCCGAGTCTCCCTCCGAGTCTCCCTCCGAGTCTCCCTCCGAGTCTCCCTCCGAGTCTCCCGCCGAGTCTCCCGCCGAGTCTCCCTCCCGCCGAGTCTCCCTCCGAGTCTCCCTCCGAGTCTCCCTCCCGCCGAGTCTCCCTCCGAGTCTCCCTCCGAGTCTCCCTCCGAGTCTCCCTCCGAGTCTCCCGCCGAGTCTCCCTCCGAGTCTCCTCCGAGTCTCCCGCCGAGTCTCCCTCCGAGTCTCCCGCCGAGTCTCCCTCCCGCCGAGTCTCCCTCCGAGTCTCCCTCCGAGTCTCCCTCCGAGTCTCCCTCCCGCCGAGTCTCCCTCCGAGTCTCCCTCCGAGTCTCCCTCCGAGTCTCCCTCCGAGTCTCCCGCCGAGTGTCCCTCCGAGTCTCCCTCCGAGTCTCCCTCCGAGTCTCCCGCCGAGTCTCCCTCCGAGTCTCCCCTCCGAGTCTCCCTCCGAGTCTCCCGCCGAGTGTCCCTCCGAGTCTCCCCTCGAGTCTCCCTCGAGTCTCCCGCCGAGTCTCCCTCCGAAGTCTCCCTCCGAGTCTCCCTCCGAGTCTCCCTCCCTCCGAATCCCCTCCCTCCGAGTCTCCCTCCGAGTCTCCCTCCGAGTCTCCCTCCTCCGAATCCCCCTCCCTCCGAGTCTCCCGCCGGTCTCCGCCATTTCCGGGGGTTTCCTGTTTTTTCTCTCCCCTGATTTTTTTCGGTCTTTTGGGACGTCCCGGGCGCCAACTGAGCCGGTGGTGCGGGCGGGGGGGGGGGCTGGAGCATGGGGGTCGGGGTGTCCGGAGTGGGCGGGGGGGGCTGAGCCAGGGGGTCGGGGTGTCCGGAGTGTGCGGGGGGGGGGGGGGCGGGAGGCCCGGGGGGGGGAGGGGGGGGGGGCTGGAGCCAGGGGGTCGGGGTTTCCGGAGTGGGGCGGGGGGAGGGGGGGCTGGAGGCCAGGGGGTCGGGGTGTCCGGAGTGGGCGGGGGGGGGGGCTGGAGCCAGGGGGTCGGGGTTTTCCGGAGTGGGCGGGGGGGGGGGCTGGAGCCAGGGGGTGGGATAGCCAGAGTAGACGGGGGAGCCCGGGGATCGGGGTGTCCGGAGTGGGCGGGGGGAGCCCGGGGTTCGGGGTGTCCGGAGTGGGGCGGGGGGGTGGCTGGAGCCAGGGGGTCGGGGTTTCCGGAGTGGGCGGGGGGGGCTGGAGACAGGGGGCTGGATAGCCAGAGTAGACGGGGGAGCCAGGGGGTCGGGGTGTCCGGAGTGGGCGGGGGGGGGGCGGGGGGGGCCGGAGTGGGGAGGGGGGGGGCGGGGGGGGGGCGGAGTGGGGGGGGGGGGGGGGCGGGGGGGGGGGCGGGATAGCCAGAGTAGACGGGGAAGCCCGGGGGTCAGGGTGTCCGGAGTGGGCGGGGGGGGGGGCGGGGGGGGGCCGGAGTGGGGAGGGGGGGGGGGCGGGGCGGCCGGACTGGGGTGAGCGGAGCCGAAGACGAGGCTGTCGAGGGACAGGCCTGAATCGAGGGCGCGACGTGTCGAGGGGAAGCTGTGCGGATGCACAATGAGTGGCTGCCACTTAAAATGTTTTTTGTAATGTTTTAAGTCCGGGGCCCAGGGGAAGATATTTAAAAAAAATGATTTTAAAGATTGAAGAAAGAAAGAAAAATAATAAGTGGGTGAAAGGATGTGAAAAGCAGCGTGGAGGAAGGGAGGAAACGCCAGCTCGCCGCTGGATGGGAGGACCAGCAAAAGCACTGACAAGATGGCGGATGGCGGACCGCAATGGTGGGGCCGCACTATTTACAATGGAGAAGGTGACCGAGGTGATGGCGGTGGAGCTGGAGAAGCAGTTTGTGAGGCACATGGAGGCTTTGAGGAAAGAGACGGCGGTCGAATTGAAGTCATTGGTGGAGGAGGCAATGGCCCCGGTGAGGTGGAGGAGGCAATGGCCCCGGTGAGGGTGGAGGAGGCAATGGCCCCGGTGAGGGTGGAGGAGGCAATGGCCCCGGTGAGGGTGGAGGAGGCAAATGGCCCCGGTGAGGGTGGAGGAGGCAATGGCCCCGGTGAGGGTGGAGGAGGCAATGGCCCCGGTGAGGGTGGAGGAGGCAATGGCCCCGGTGAGGGTGGAGAGGCAATGGCCCCGGTGAGGGTGGAGGAGGCAATGGCCCCGGTGAGGGTGGAGGAGGCAATGGCCCCGGTGAGGGTGGAGGAGCAATGGCCCCGGTGAGGCTGGAGGAGGCAAATGGCCCCGGTGAGGGTGGAGGAGGCAATGGCCCCGGTGAGGGTGAGGAGGCAATGGCCCCGGTGAGGGTGGAGGAGGCAATGGCCCCGGTGAGGGTGGAGGAGGCAATGGCCCCGGTGAGGGTGGAGGAGGCAATGGCCCCGGTGAGGTGAGAGAGCAGGGCGAGAAGATGAAGGAGGTGCGAGGAGGCCGTGACACGACACAGCGACCAGGTCACCTCGATGGGGGACGAGCTGCGGAGGGTGGTGGAGGTTAACAGAGGGCTCCGAGCAAAGATGGAAGACTTGGAAAACCGCTCAAGGCGGCACAATCTGAGAATTGTGGGCTTGCCCGAAGGGACAGAGGGCCCAAGGCCAACGCAATACTTCGCTGAGAAGTTGGCGGAGCTGATGGGGGAGGGTGAGAGCCCCACCCTGTACGAGCTAGACCGAGCTCATCGGTCATTAAGGCCGAAGCCCAAAGTGAATGAGCCGCCAAGGGCAGTAATTATCTGCTTCCATAAGTTTTGCAGGAAGGAGAAAGTATTAAGCTGGGCGAAGCAGGAGCGTGAGGTGCTGTGGGATGGTACTGCGGTTCGGATCTACCAGGACTGGCCGGTGGAGTTGGCAAAAAGACGAGCGGCGTTTGGGCGAGTGAAGGCGGCTTTGTACAAGAAGGGGGTGCGATTCGGTGTGGTGTACCCGGCGAAGTTAAGAGTAACATATAACGCCAAAGACTTTTATTTTGAGACAGCGGAGGCGGCTGAGGCGTTCGTGAGGGCAGAAGGCTTGGGACAGACGTGAAGAGCGGAACTGGAAGAGAGACTGTGGACTGTGTTTGAGCGGCTGGAAAATGTACAAATGTTACAACTTTCTTTTTACTGACGTGTATTGTAACTGAGGTCCCTTTGTTCCAGAGTTTGTGTTTTTGTTGGTTTGATTGGCATTCTGCGTTGCCATGGTTATTTGTTATTTAATTGAATTGTATGGGTTGGATTCTAATTCTTTTTCTCCTGGGACAGGGTGGGAGGGAACATTATGGCCGGGATTCCCATGATCCGGCGGGGCGACCGTACCGGGGCCGAGGAGCAGCGTTAACCACTCCGGCACCGAGGAGTGGCGAGAACCACTCCGGCACCGAGGAGTGGCGAGAACCACTCCGGCACCGAGGAGCAGCGTTAACCACTCCGGCACCGAGGAGCGGCGAGAACCACTCCGGCACCGAGGAGTGGCGAGAACCACTCCGGCACCGAGGAGCGGCGAGAACCACTCCGGCACCGAGGAGCAGCGAGAACCACTCCGGCACCGAGGAGCAGCGTTAACCACTCCGGCACCGAGGAGCGGCGTTAACCACTCCGGCACCGAGGAGCAGCGTTAACCACTCCGGCACCGAGGAGCGGCGTTAACCACTCCGGCACCGAGGAGCGGCGTGAACCACTCCGGCACCGAGGAGCAGCGTTAACCACTCGGGCACCGAGGAGCAGCGTTAACCACTCCGGCACCGAGGAGCAGCGTGAACCACTCCGGCACCGAGGAGCGGCGAGAACCACTCCAGCACCGAGGAGCAGCGAGAACCACCCCGGCACCGAGGAGCAGCGTGAACCACTCCGGCACCGAGGAGCGGCGTGAACCACTCCGGCACCGAGGAGCGGCGTGAACCACTCCGGCACCGAGGAGCGGCGTGAACCACTCCGGCACCGAGGAGCGGCGAGAACCACTCCGGCACCGAGGAGCGGCGAGAACCACTCCGGCACCGAGGAGCAGCGTTAACCACTCCGGCACCGAGGAGCAGCGAGAACCACTCCGGCACCGAGGAGCGGCGAGAACCACTCCGGCACCGAGGAGCGGCGTGAACTACTCCGGCACCGAGGAGCAGCGTTAACCACTCCGGCACCGAGGAGCGGCGAGAACCACTCCGGCACCGAGGAGCGGCGAGAACCACTCCGGCACCGAGGAGCAGCGAGAACCACTCCGGCACCGAGGAGCAGCGAGAACCACTCCGGCACCGAGGAGCGGCGTGAACTACTCCGGCACCGAGGAGCAGCGTTAACCACTCCGGCACCGAGGAGCGGCGAGAACCACTCCGGCACCGAGGAGCGGCGAGAACCACTCCGGCACCGAGGAGCAGCGAGAACCACTCCGGCACCGAGGAGCGGCGTGAACTACTCCGGCACCGAGGAGCAGCGTTAACCACTCCGGCACCGAGGAGCAGCGAGAACCACTCCGGCACCGAGGAGCAGCGTTAACCACTCCGGCACCGAGGAGCGGCGTTAACCACTCCGGCACCGAGGAGCGGCGTTAACCACTCCGGCACCGAGGAGCAGTGAGAACCACTCCGGCACCGAGGAGCAGCGAGAACCACTCCGGCACCGAGGAGCAGCGAGAACCACTCCGGCACCGAGGAGCGGCGTTAACCACTCCGGGGCCGAGGAGCGGCGTTAACCACTCCGGCACCGAGGAGCGGCGAGAACCACTCCGGCACCGAGGAGCAGCGAGAACCACTCCGGCACCGAGGAGCGGCGAGAACCACTCCGGCACCGAGGAGCAGCGTGAACCACTCCGGCACCGAGGAGCAGCGAGAACCACTCCGGCACCGAGGAGCGGCGAGAACCACTCCGGCACCGAGGAGCGGCGAGAACCACTCCGGCACCGAGGAGCAGCGTTAACCACTCCGGCACCGAGGAGCGGCGTTAACCACTCCGGCACCGAGGAGCGGCGTTAACCACTCCGGCACCGAGGAGCAGCGAGAACCACTCCGGCACCGAGGAGCGGCGAGAACCACTCCGGCACCGAGGAGCGGCGTGAACCACTCCGGCACCGAGGAGCGGCGAGAACCACTCCGGCACCGAGGAGCGGCGAGAACCACTCCGGCACCGAGGAGCGGCGTTAACCACTCCGGCACCGAGGAGCGGCGTGAACCACTCCGGCACCGAGGAGCGGCGAGAACCACTCCGGCACCGAGGAGCGGCGAGAACCACTCCGGCACCGAGGAGCAGCGAGAACCACTCCGGCACCGAGGAGCGGCGAGAACCACTCCGGCACCGAGGAGCAGCGTTAACCACTCCGGCACCGAGGAGCAGCGAGAACCACTCCGGCACCGAGGAGCAGCGAGAACCACTCCGGCACCGAGGAGCGGCGTTAACCACTCCGGCACCGAGGAGCAGCGAGAACCACTCCGGCACCGAGGAGCGGCGAGAACCACTCCGGCACCGAGGAGCGGCGTGAACCACTCCGGCACCGAGGAGCGGCGAGAACCACTCCGGCACCGAGGAGCGGCGAGAACCACTCCGGCACCGAGGAGCGGCGTTAACCACTCCGGCACCGAGGAGCGGCGTGAACCACTCCGGCACCGAGGAGCGGCGAGAACCACTCCGGCACCGAGGAGCGGCGAGAACCACTCCGGCACCGAGGAGCAGCGAGAACCACTCCGGCACCGAGGAGCGGCGTTAACCACTCCGGCACCGAGGAGCGGCGAGAACCACTCCGGCACCGAGGAGCGGCGAGAACCATTCCGGCACCGAGGAGCGGCGTTAACCACTCCTGCACCGAGGAGCAGCGTGAACCACTCCGGCACCGAGGAGCGGCGTGAACCACTCCGGCACCGAGGAGCGGCGAGAACCACTCCGGCACCGAGGAGCAGCGAGAACCACTCCGGCACCGAGGAGCAGCGTTAACCACTCCGGCACCGAGGAGCGGCGTTAACCACTCCGGCACCGAGGAGCAGCGTGAACCACTCCGGCACCGAGGAGCGGCGAGAACCACTCCGGCACCGAGGAGCAGCGAGAACCACTCCGGCACCGAGGAGCGGCGTTAACCACTCCGGCACCGAGGAGCGGCGAGAACCACTCCGGCACCGAGGAGCGGCGTTAACCACTCCGGCACCGAGGAGCGGCGTTAACCACTCCGGCACCGAGGAGCGGCGAGAACCACTCCGGCACCGAGGAGCGGCGTTAACCACTCCGGCACCGAGGAGCGGCGTTAACCACTCCGGCACCGAGGAGCGGCGAGAACCACTCCGGGGCCGAGGAGCAGCGAGAACCACTCCGGCACCGAGGAGCGGCGTTAACCACTCCGGCACCGAGGAGCGGCGAGAACCACTCCGGCACCGAGGAGCGGCGTTAACCACTCCGGCACCGAGGAGCGGCGAGAACCACTCCGGGGCCGAGGAGCAGCGAGAACCACTCCGGCACCGAGGAGCGGCGTTAACCACTCCGGCACCGAGGAGCGGCGAGAACCACTCCGGCACCGAGGAGCGGCGTTAACCACTCCGGCACCGAGGAGCAGCGAGAACCACTCCGGCACCGAGGAGCGGCGGTAACCACTCCGGCACCGAGGAGCAGCGTGAACCACTCCGGCACCGAGGAGCAGCGAGAACCACTCCGGTGTCGAGGAGCAGCGAGAACCACTCCGGTACCGAGGAGCAGCGAGAACCACTCCGGCACCGAGGAGCGGCGTGAACCACTCCGGCACCGAGGAGCAGCGTTAACCACTCCGGCACCGAGGAGCAGCGAGAACCACTCCGGCACCGAGGAGCGGCGTTAACCACTCCGGCACCGAGGAGCAGCGTTAACCACTCCGGTACCGAGGAGCAGCGAGAACCACTCCGGCACCGAGGAGCGGCGAGAACCACTCCGGCACCGAGGAGCGGCGAGAACCACTCCGGCACCGAGGAGCGGCGAGAACCACTCCGGCACCGAGGAGCGGCGTGAACCACTCCGGCACCGAGGAGCGGCGTGAACCACTCCGGCACCGAGGAGCAGCGAGAACCACTCCGGCACCGAGGAGCGGCGTTAACCACTCCGGCACCGAGGAGCAGCGAGAACCACTCCGGCACCGAGGAGCGGCGTTAACCACTCCGGCACCGAGGAGCGGCGAGAACCACTCCGGCACCGAGGAGCGGCGAGAACCACTCCGGCACCGAGGAGCGGCGAGAACCACTCCGGCACCGAGGAGCGGCGTTAACCACTCCGGCACCGAGGAGCAGCGAGAACCACTCCGGCACCGAGGAGCGGCGTTAACCACTCCGGCACCGAGGAGCGGCGTTAACCACTCCGGCACCGAGGAGCGGCGTGAACCACTCCGGCACCGAGGAGCGGCGTGAACCACTCCGGCACCGAGGAGCAGCGAGAACCACTCCGGTACCGAGGAGCGGCGAGAACCACTCCGGCACCGAGGAGCGGCGAGAACCACTCCGGCACCGAGGAGCAGCGTGAACCACTCCGGTACCGAGGAGCGGCGTTAACCACTCCGGCACCGAGGAGCGGCGAGAACCACTCCGGCACCGAGGAGCGGCGAGAACCACTCCGGCACCGAGGAGCGGCGTTAACCACTCCGGCACCGAGGAGCAGCGAGAACCACTCCGGCACCGAGGAGCGGCGAGAACCACTCCGGCACCGAGGAGCGGCGAGAACCACTCCGGGGCCGAGGAGCAGCGAGAACCACTCCGGCACCGAGGAGCGGCGAGAACCACTCCGGCACCGAGGAGCGGCGAGAACCACTCCGGCACCGAGGAGCGGCGTGAACCACTCCGGCACCGAGGAGCGGCGAGAACCACTCCGGCACCGAGGAGCGGCGTGAACCACTCCGGCACCGAGGAGCGGCGTTAACCACTCCGGCACCGAGGAGCGGCGTGAACCTCTCCGGCACCGAGGAGCGGCGTTAACCACTCCGGCACCGAGGAGCGGCGAGAACCACTCCGGCACCGAGGAGCGGCGTTAACCACTCCGGCACCGAGGAGCGGCGTTAACCACTCCGGCACCGAGGAGCGGCGAGAACCACTCCGGCACCGAGGAGCGGCGTTAACCACTCCGGCACCGAGGAGCGGCGTGAACCACTCCGGCACCGAGGAGCAGCGAGAACCACTCCGGCACCGAGGAGCGGCGTTAACCACTCCGGCACCGAGGAGCGGCGAGAACCACTCCGGCACCGAGGAGCGGCGTGAACCACTCCGGCACCGAGGAGCGGCGAGAACCACTCCGGCACCGAGGAGCGGCGTGAACCACTCCGGCACCGAGGAGCAGCGTTAACCACTCCGGCACCGAGGAGCAGCGTTAACCACTCCGGCACCGAGGAGCAGCGTGAACCACTCCGGCACCGAGGAGCGGCGAGAACCACTCCGGCACCGAGGAGCAGCGTTAACCACTCCGGCACCGAGGAGCAGCGAGAACCACTCCGGCACCGAGGAGCAGCGTTAACCACTCGGGCACCGAGGAGCAGCGTGAACCACTCGGGCACCGAGGAGCAGCGAGAACCACTCCGGCACCGAGGAGCGGCGTTAACCACTCCGGCACCGAGGAGCAGCGTGAACCACTCCGGCACCGAGGAGCGGCGTGAACCACTCCGGCACCGAGGAGCGGCGTTAACCACTCCGGCACCGAGGAGCAGCGTTAACCACTCCGGCACCGAGGAGCGGCGTTAACCACTCCGGCACCGAGGAGCGGCGTTAACCACTCCGGCACCGAGGAGCGGCGAGAACCACTCCGGCACCGAGGAGCGGCGTGAACCACTCCGGCACCGAGGAGCGGCGTGAACCACTCCGGCACCGAGGAGCGGCGAGAACCACTCCGGCACCGAGGAGCGGCGTGAACCTCTCCGGCACCGAGGAGCGGCGTGAACCACTCCGGCACCGAGGAGCAGCGAGAACCACTCCGGCACCGAGGAGCGGCGAGAACCGCTCCGGCACCGAGGAGCAGCGTTAACCACTCCGGCACCGAGGAGCGGCGAGAACCACTCCGGCACCGAGGAGCGGCGTGAACCACTCCGGCACCGAGGAGCGGCGAGAACCACTCCGGCACCGAGGAGCGGCGTGAACCTCTCCGGCACCGAGGAGCGGCGTGAACCACTCCGGCACCGAGGAGCAGCGAGAACCACTCCGGCACCGAGGAGCGGCGAGAACCGCTCCGGCACCGAGGAGCAGCGTTAACCACTCCGGCACCGAGGAGCGGCGAGAACCACTCCGGCACCGAGGAGCGGCGAGAACCACTCCGGCACCGAGGAGCGGCGAGAACCACTCCGGTACCGAGGAGCGGCGTTAACCACTCCGGCACCGAGGAGCAGCGAGAACCACTCCGGTACCGAGGAGCGGCGTTAACCACTCCGGCACCGAGGAGCAGCGAGAACCACTCCGGCACCGAGGAGCGGCGAGAACCACTCCGGCACCGAGGAGCGGCGAGAACCACTCCGGTACCGAGGAGCGGCGTTAACCACTCCGGCACCGAGGAGCAGCGAGAACCACTCCGGCACCGAGGAGCAGCGTGAACCACTCCGGCACCGAGGAGCAGCGTTAACCACTCCGGCACCGAGGAGCAGCGAGAACCACTCCGGCACCGAGGAGCGGCGAGAACCACTCCGGTACCGAGGAGCGGCGTGAACCACTCCGGCACCGAGGAGCGGCGTTAACCACTCCAGCACCGAGGAGCGGCGTTAACCACTCCAGCACCGAGGAGCGGCGAGAACCACTCCGGCACCGAGGAGCGGCGAGAACCACTCCGGCACCGAGGAGCGGCGAGAACCACTCCGGCATCGAGGAGCGGCGAGAACCACTCCGGCACCGAGGAGCGGCGTTAACCACTCCGGCACCGAGGAGCGGCGTTAACCACTCCGGCACCGAGGAGCGGCGTTAACCACTCCGGCACCGAGGAGCGGCGTTAACCACTCCGGCACCGAGGAGCAGCGTTAACCACTCCGGCACCGAGGAGCAGCGTTAACCACTCCGGCACCGAGGAGCGGCGAGAACCACTCCGGCACCGAGGAGCAGCGTTAACCACTCCGGCACCGAGGAGCAGCGTTAACCACTCCGGCACCGAGGAGCAGCGTGAACCACTCCGGCACCGAGGAGCAGCGTGAACCACTCCGGCACCGAGGAGCAGCGTGAACCACTCCGGCACCGAGGAGCGGCGAGAACCACTCCGGCACCGAGGAGCAGCGTTAACCACTCCGGCACCGAGGAGCAGCGAGAACCACTCCGGCACCGAGGAGCAGCGAGAACCACTCCGGCACCGAGGAGCAGCGAGAACCACTCCGGCACCGAGGAGCGGCGAGAACCACTCCGGCACCGAGGAGCGGCGTGAACCACTCCGGCACCGAGGAGCGGCGAGAACCACTCCGGCACCGAGGAGCGGCGTGAACCTCTCCGGCACCGAGGAGCGGCGTGAACCACTCCGGCACCGAGGAGCAGCGAGAACCACTCCGGCACCGAGGAGCGGCGTTAACCACTCCGGCACCGAGGAGCGGCGAGAACCACTCCGGCACCGAGGAGCGGCGTGAACCACTCCGGCACCGAGGAGCGGCGAGAACCACTCCGGCACCGAGGAGCAGCGTTAACCACTCCGGCACCGAGGAGCAGCGTTAACCACTCCGGCACCGAGGAGCAGCGAGAACCACTCCGGCACCGAGGAGCGGCGAGAACCACTCCGGCACCGAGGAGCGGCGAGAACCACTCCGGCACCGAGGAGCGGCGAGAACCACTCCGGTACCGAGGAGCGGCGAGAACCACTCCGGCACCGAGGAGCGGCGAGAACCACTCCGGCACCGAGGAGCGGCGAGAACCACTCCGGCACCGAGGAGCAGCGAGAACCACTCCGGCACCGAGGAGCGGCGTGAACCACTCCGGCACCGAGGAGCAGCGTGAACCACTCCGGTACCGAGGAGCGGCGAGAACCACTCCGGCACCGAGGAGCGGCGAGAACCACTCCGGTACCGAGGAGCGGCGAGAACCACTCCGGCACCTAGGAGCGGCGTTAACCACGCCGGTACCGAGGAGCGGCGTTAACCACTCCGGCACCGAGGAGCGGCGAGAACCACTCCGGCACCGAGGAGCGGCGTTAACCACGCCGGTACCGAGGAGCGGCGTTAACCACTCCGGCACCGAGGAGCGGCGAGAACCACTCCGGCACCTAGGAGCGGCGTTAACCACGCCGGTACCGAGGAGCGGCGTTAACCAATCCGGCACCGAGGAGCGGCGAGAACCACTCCGGCACCGAGGAGCAGCGAGAACCACTCCGGCACCGAGGAGCAGCGAGAACCACTCCGGCACCGAGGAGCAGCGAGAACCACTCCGGCACCGAGGAGCAGCGAGAACCACTCCGGCACCGAGGAGCGGCGAGAACCACTCCGGCACCGAGGAGCGGCGTGAACCACTCCGGCACCGAGGAGCGGCGAGAACCACTCCGGCACCGAGGAGCGGCGTGAACCTCTCCGGCACCGAGGAGCGGCGTGAACCACTCCGGCACCGAGGAGCAGCGAGAACCACTCCGGCACCGAGGAGCGGCGTTAACCACTCCGGCACCGAGGAGCGGCGAGAACCACTCCGGCACCGAGGAGCGGCGTGAACCACTCCGGCACCGAGGAGCGGCGAGAACCACTCCGGCACCGAGGAGCAGCGTTAACCACTCCGGCACCGAGGAGCAGCGTTAACCACTCCGGCACCGAGGAGCAGCGAGAACCACTCCGGCACCGAGGAGCGGCGAGAACCACTCCGGCACCGAGGAGCGGCGAGAACCACTCCGGCACCGAGGAGCGGCGAGAACCACTCCGGTACCGAGGAGCGGCGAGAACCACTCCGGCACCGAGGAGCGGCGAGAACCACTCCGGCACCGAGGAGCGGCGAGAACCACTCCGGCACCGAGGAGCAGCGAGAACCACTCCGGCACCGAGGAGCGGCGTGAACCACTCCGGCACCGAGGAGCAGCGTGAACCACTCCGGTACCGAGGAGCGGCGAGAACCACTCCGGCACCGAGGAGCGGCGAGAACCACTCCGGTACCGAGGAGCGGCGAGAACCACTCCGGCACCTAGGAGCGGCGTTAACCACGCCGGTACCGAGGAGCGGCGTTAACCACTCCGGCACCGAGGAGCGGCGAGAACCACTCCGGCACCGAGGAGCGGCGTTAACCACGCCGGTACCGAGGAGCGGCGTTAACCACTCCGGCACCGAGGAGCGGCGAGAACCACTCCGGCACCTAGGAGCGGCGTTAACCACGCCGGTACCGAGGAGCGGCGTTAACCAATCCGGCACCGAGGAGCGGCGAGAACCACTCCGGCACCGAGGAGCAGCGAGAACCACTCCGGCACCGAGGAGCAGCGTTAACCACTCCGGCACCGAGGAGTGGCGAGAACCTCTCCGGCACCGAGGAGCGGCGTGAACCACTCCGGCACCGAGGAGCAGCGTTAACCACTCCGGTACCGAGGAGCGGCGTTAACCACTCCAGCACCGAGGAGCGGCGAGAACCACTCCGGCACCGAGGAGCAGCGAGAACCACTCCGGCACCGAGGAGCGGCGAGAACCACTCCGGCACCGAGGAGCAGCGTGAACCACTCCGGCACCGAGGAGCGGCGTTAACCACTCCGGCACCGAGGAGCAGCGTGAACCACTCCGGCACCGAGGAGCAGCGTTAACCACTCCGGCACCGAGGAGCGGCGTGAACCACTCCGGCACCGAGGAGCGGCGAGAACCACTCCGGCACCGAGGAGCGGCGAGAACCACTCCGGCACCGAGGAGCGGCGAGAACCACTCCGGCACCGAGGAGCGGCGTGAACCACTCCGGCACCGAGGAGCAGCGAGAACCACTCCGGCACCGAGGAGCAGCGAGAACCACTCCGGCACCGAGGAGCGGCGAGAACCACTCCGGCACCGAGGAGCAGCGAGAACCACTCCGGCACCGAGGAGCGGCGTGAACCACTCCGGCACCGAGGAGCGGCGAGAACCACTCCAGCACCGAGGAGCAGCGTTAACCACTCCGGCACCGAGGAGCAGCGTGAACCACTCCGGCACCGAGGAGCGGCGTGAACCACTCCGGCACCGAGGAGCGGCGAGAACCACTCCGGCACCGAGGAGCGGCGTGAACCACTCCGGCACCGAGGAGCAGCGAGAACCACTCCGGCACCGAGGAGCGGCGTTAACCACTCCGGCACCGAGGAGCGGCGAGAACCACTCCGGCACCGAGGAGCAGCGTTAACCACTCCGGCACCGAGGAGCAGCGTGAACCACTCCGGCACCGAGGAGCGGCGAGAACCACTCCGGCACCGAGGAGCGGCGTTAACCACTCCGGCACCGAGGAGCGGCGTTAACCACTCCGGCACCGAGGAGCAGCGAGAACCACTCCGGCACCGAGGAGCAGCGTTAACCACTCCGGCACCGAGGAGCGGCGTGAACCACTCCGGCACCGAGGAGCGGCGAGAACCACTCCGGCACCGAGGAGCGGCGAGAACCACTCCGGCACCGAGGAGCAGCGTTAACCACTCCGGCACCGAGGAGCAGCGAGAACCACTCCGGCACCGAGGAGCGGCGTGAACCACTCCGGCACCGAGGAGCAGCGTTAACCACTCCGGCACCGAGGAGCAGCGTTAACCACTCCGGCACCGAGGAGCAGCGAGAACCACTCCGGCACCGAGGAGCGGCGTGAACCACTCCGGCACCGAGGAGCAGCGTTAACCACTCCGGCACCGAGGAGCAGCGAGAACCACTCCGGCACCGAGGAGCAGCGAGAACCACTCCGGCACCGAGGAGCGGCGTTAACCACTCCGGCACCGAGGAGCGGCGAGAACCACTCCGGCACCGAGGAGCGGCGAGAACCACTCCGGCACCGAGGAGCGGCGAGAACCACTCCGGCACCGAGGAGCGGCGTTAACCACTCCTGCACCGAGGAGCAGCGTGAACCACTCCGGCACCGAGGAGCGGCGTGAACCACTCCGGCACCGAGGAGCGGCGAGAACCACTCCGGCACCGAGGAGCAGCGAGAACCACTCCGGCACCGAGGAGCAGCGTTAACCACTCCGGCACCGAGGAGCGGCGTTAACCACTCCGGCACCGAGGAGCAGCGTGAACCACTCCGGCACCGAGGAGCAGCGAGAACCACTCCGGCACCGAGGAGCGGCGTTAACCACTCCGGCACCGAGGAGCGGCGAGAACCACTCCGGCACCGAGGAGCGGCGTTAACCACTCCGGCACCGAGGAGCGGCGTTAACCACTCCGGCACTGAGGAGCGGCGAGAACCACTCCGGGGCCGAGGAGCAGCGTTAACCACTCCGGCACCGAGGAGCGGCGAGAACCACTCCGGGGCCGAGGAGCAGCGTGAACCACTCCGGTACCGAGGAGCGGCGAGAACCACTCCGGCACCGAGGAGCGGCGAGAACCACTCCGGTACCGAGGAGCGGCGAGAACCACTCCGGCACCTAGGAGCGGCGTTAACCACGCCGGTACCGAGGAGCGGCGTTAACCACTCCGGCACCGAGGAGCGGCGAGAACCACTCCGGCACCGAGGAGCGGCGTTAACCACGCCGGTACCGAGGAGCGGCGTTAACCACTCCGGCACCGAGGAGCGGCGAGAACCACTCCGGCACCTAGGAGCGGCGTTAACCACGCCGGTACCGAGGAGCGGCGTTAACCACTCCGGCACCGAGGAGCGGCGAGAACCACTCCGGCACCGAGGAGCAGCGAGAACCACTCCGGCACCGAGGAGCAGCGTTAACCACTCCGGCACCGAGGAGCGGCGAGAACCACTCCGGCACCGAGGAGCGGCGTGAACCACTCCGGCACCGAGGAGCAGCGTTAACCACTCCGGTACCGAGGAGCGGCGTTAACCACTCCAGCACCGAGGAGCGGCGAGAACCACTCCGGCACCGAGGAGCAGCGAGAACCACTCCGGCACCGAGGAGCGGCGAGAACCACTCCGGCACCGAGGAGCAGCGTGAACCACTCCGGCACCGAGGAGCGGCGAGAACCACTCCGGCACCGAGGAGCGGCGAGAACCACTCCGGCACCGAGGAGCAGCGAGAACCACTCCGGCACCGAGGAGCAGCGAGAACCACTCCGGCACCGAGGAGCGGCGAGAACCACTCCGGCACCGAGGAGCAGCGAGAACCACTCCGGCACCGAGGAGCGGCGTGAACCACTCCGGCACCGAGGAGCGGCGAGAACCACTCCAGCACCGAGGAGCAGCGTTAACCACTCCGGCACCGAGGAGCAGCGTGAACCACTCCGGCACCGAGGAGCGGCGTGAACCACTCCGGCACCGAGGAGCGGCGAGAACCACTCCGGCACCGAGGAGCGGCGTGAACCACTCCGGCACCGAGGAGCAGCGAGAACCACTCCGGCACCGAGGAGCGGCGTGAACCACTCCGGTACCGAGGAGCGGCGAGAACCACTCCGGCACCGAGGAGCAGCGAGAACCACTCCGGCACCGAGGAGCGGCGTTAACCACTCCGGCACCGAGGAGCGGCGAGAACCACTCCGGCACCGAGGAGCAGCGTTAACCACTCCGGCACCGAGGAGCAGCGTGAACCACTCCGGCACCGAGGAGCGGCGAGAACCACTCCGGCACCGAGGAGCGGCGTTAACCACTCCGGCACCGAGGAGCGGCGTTAACCACTCCGGCACCGAGGAGCAGCGAGAACCACTCCGGCACCGAGGAGCAGCGTTAACCACTCCGGCACCGAGGAGCGGCGTGAACCACTCCGGCACCGAGGAGCAGCGAGAACCACTCCGGCACCGAGGAGCGGCGAGAACCACTCCGGCACCGAGGAGCGGCGAGAACCACTCCGGCACCGAGGAGCAGCGTTAACCACTCCGGCACCGAGGAGCAGCGAGAACCACTCCGGCACCGAGGAGCGGCGTGAACCACTCCGGCACCGAGGAGCAGCGTTAACCACTCCGGCACCGAGGAGCAGCGAGAACCACTCCGGCACCGAGGAGCAGCGAGAACCACTCCGGCACCGAGGAGCGGCGTTAACCACTCCGGCACCGAGGAGCGGCGAGAACCACTCCGGCACCGAGGAGCGGCGAGAACCACTCCGGCACCGAGGAGCGGCGAGAACCACTCCGGCACCGAGGAGCGGCGTTAACCACTCCTGCACCGAGGAGCAGCGTGAACCACTCCGGCACCGAGGAGCGGCGTGAACCACTCCGGCACCGAGGAGCGGCGAGAACCACTCCGGCACCGAGGAGCAGCGAGAACCACTCCGGCACCGAGGAGCAGCGTTAACCACTCCGGCACCGAGGAGCGGCGTTAACCACTCCGGCACCGAGGAGCAGCGTGAACCACTCCGGCACCGAGGAGCAGCGAGAACCACTCCGGCACCGAGGAGCGGCGTTAACCACTCCGGCACCGAGGAGCGGCGAGAACCACTCCGGCACCGAGGAGCAGCGTTAACCACTCCGGCACCGAGGAGCGGCGTTAACCACTCCGGCACCGAGGAGCGGCGTTAACCACTCCGGCACCGAGGAGCGGCGAGAACCACTCCGGCACTGAGGAGCGGCGAGAACCACTCCGGGGCCGAGGAGCAGCGTTAACCACTCCGGCACCGAGGAGCGGCGAGAACCACTCCGGGGCCGAGGAGCAGCGTGAACCACTCCGGTACCGAGGAGCGGCGAGAACCACTCCGGCACCGAGGAGCGGCGAGAACCACTCCGGTACCGAGGAGCGGCGAGAACCACTCCGGCACCTAGGAGCGGCGTTAACCACGCCGGTACCGAGGAGCGGCGTTAACCACTCCGGCACCGAGGAGCGGCGAGAACCACTCCGGCACCGAGGAGCGGCGTTAACCACGCCGGTACCGAGGAGCGGCGTTAACCACTCCGGCACCGAGGAGCGGCGAGAACCACTCCGGCACCTAGGAGCGGCGTTAACCACGCCGGTACCGAGGAGCGGCGTTAACCACTCCGGCACCGAGGAGCGGCGAGAACCACTCCGGCACCGAGGAGCAGCGAGAACCACTCCGGCACCGAGGAGCAGCGTTAACCACTCCGGCACCGAGGAGCGGCGAGAACCACTCCGGCACCGAGGAGCGGCGTGAACCACTCCGGCACCGAGGAGCAGCGTTAACCACTCCGGTACCGAGGAGCGGCGTTAACCACTCCAGCACCGAGGAGCGGCGAGAACCACTCCGGCACCGAGGAGCAGCGAGAACCACTCCGGCACCGAGGAGCGGCGAGAACCACTCCGGCACCGAGGAGCAGCGTGAACCACTCCGGCACCGAGGAGCGGCGAGAACCACTCCGGCACCGAGGAGCGGCGAGAACCACTCCGGCACCGAGGAGCAGCGAGAACCACTCCGGCACCGAGGAGCAGCGAGAACCACTCCGGCACCGAGGAGCGGCGAGAACCACTCCGGCACCGAGGAGCAGCGAGAACCACTCCGGCACCGAGGAGCGGCGTGAACCACTCCGGCACCGAGGAGCGGCGAGAACCACTCCAGCACCGAGGAGCAGCGTTAACCACTCCGGCACCGAGGAGCAGCGTGAACCACTCCGGCACCGAGGAGCGGCGTGAACCACTCCGGCACCGAGGAGCGGCGTGAACCACTCCGGCACCGAGGAGCAGCGAGAACCACTCCGGCACCGAGGAGCAGCGTTAACCACTCCGGCACCGAGGAGCGGCGTGAACCACTCCGGCACCGAGGAGCAGCGAGAACCACTCCGGCACCGAGGAGCGGCGAGAACCACTCCGGCACCGAGGAGCGGCGAGAACCACTCCGGCACCGAGGAGCAGCGTTAACCACTCCGGCACCGAGGAGCAGCGAGAACCACTCCGGCACCGAGGAGCGGCGTGAACCACTCCGGCACCGAGGAGCGGCGTTAACCACTCCGGCACCGAGGAGCAGCGAGAACCACTCCGGCACCGAGGAGCAGCGAGAACCACTCCGGCACCGAGGAGCGGCGTTAACCACTCCGGCACCGAGGAGCGGCGAGAACCACTCCGGCACCGAGGAGCGGCGAGAACCACTCCGGCACCGAGGAGCGGCGAGAACCACTCCGGCACCGAGGAGCGGCGTTAACCACTCCTGCACCGAGGAGCAGCGTGAACCACTCCGGCACCGAGGAGCGGCGTGAACCACTCCGGCACCGAGGAGCGGCGAGAACCACTCCGGCACCGAGGATCAGCGAGAACCACTCCGGCACCGAGGAGCAGCGTTAACCACTCCGGCACCGAGGAGCGGCGTTAACCACTCCGGCACCGAGGAGCAGCGTGAACCACTCCGGCACCGAGGAGCAGCGAGAACCACTCCGGCACCGAGGAGCGGCGTTAACCACTCCGGCACCGAGGAGCGGCGAGAACCACTCCGGCACCGAGGAGCGGCGTTAACCACTCCGGCACCGAGGAGCGGCGTTAACCACTCCGGCACCGAGGAGCGGCGAGAACCACTCCGGGGCCGAGGAGCAGCGTTAACCACTCCGGCACCGAGGAGCAGCGAGAACCACTCCGGCACCGAGGAGCGGCGAGAACCACTCCGGCACCGAGGAGCAGCGTTAACCACTCCGGCACCGAGGAGCGGCGAGAACCACTCCGGCACCGAGGAGCGGCGAGAACCACTCCGGCACCGAGGAGCGGCGAGAACCACTCCGGCACCGAGGAGCAGCGTGAACCACTCCGGCACCGAGGAGCGGCGTGAACCACTCCGGCACCGAGGAGCGGCGAGAACCACTCCGGCACCGAGGAGCAGCGAGAACCACTCCGGCACCGAGGAGCGGCGAGAACCACTCCGGCACCGAGGAGCGGCGAGAACCACTCCGGCACCGAGGAGCAGCGTGAACCACTCCGGCACCGAGGAGCGGCGTGAACCACTCCGGCACCGAGGAGCGGCGAGAACCACTCCGGCACCGAGGAGCAGCGAGAACCACTCCGGCACCGAGGAGCAGCGTTAACCACTCCGGCACCGAGGAGCGGCGTTAACCACTCCGGCACCGAGGAGCAGCGTGAACCACTCCGGCACCGAGGAGCAGCGAGAACCACTCCGGCACCGAGGAGCGGCGTTAACCACTCCGGCACCGAGGAGCGGCGAGAACCACTCCGGCACCGAGGAGCGGCGTTAACCACTCCGGCACCGAGGAGCGGCGTTAACCACTCCGGCACCGAGGAGCGGCGAGAACCACTCCGGCACCGAGGAGCGGCGAGAACCACTCCGGCACCGAGGAGCAGCGTGAACCACTCCGGGGCCGAGGAGCAGCGTGAACCACTCCGGCACCGAGGAGCGGCGTTAACCACTCCGGCACCGAGGAGCAGCGTTAACCACTCCGGCACCGAGGAGCGGCGTTAACCACTCCGGCACCGAGGAGCAGCGAGAACCACTCCGGCACCGAGGAGCGGCGGTAACCACTCCGGCACCGAGGAGCAGCGAGAACCACTCCGGTGTCGAGGAGCAGCGAGAACCACTCCGGTACCGAGGAGCAGCGAGAACCACTCCGGCACCGAGGAGCGGCGTTAACCACTCCGGCACCGAGGAGCAGCGTTAACCACTCCGGTACCGAGGAGCAGCGAGAACCACTCCGGCACCGAGGAGCAGCGTTAACCACTCCGGCACCGAGGAGCGGCGAGAACCACTCCGGCACCGAGGAGCGGCGTGAACCACTCCGGCACCGAGGAGCGGCGTGAACCACTCCGGCACCGAGGAGCGGCGAGAACCACTCCGGCACCGAGGAGCGGCGAGAACCACTCCGGCACCGAGGAGCGGCGTGAACCACTCCGGCACCGAGGAGCAGCGAGAACCACTCCGGCACCGAGGAGCAGCGAGAACCACTCCGGTACCGAGGAGCAGCGTGAACCACTCCGGCACCGAGGAGCGGCGAGAACCACTCCGGCACCGAGGAGCAGCGAGAACCACTCCGGCACCGAGGAGCGGCGAGAACCACTCCGGCACCGAGGAGCGGCGTGAACCACTCCGGTACCGAGGAGCAGCGTTAACCACTCCGGCACCGAGGAGCGGCGTTAACCACTCCGGCACCGAGGAGCGGCGTGAACCACTCCGGCACCGAGGAGCGGCGAGAACCACTCCGGCACCGAGGAGCGGCGAGAACCACTCCGGCACCGAGGAGCGGCGAGAACCACTCCGGCACCGAGGAGCAGCGTGAACCACTCCGGCACCGAGGAGCAGCGTTAACCACTACGGCACCGAGGAGCAGCGTTAACCACTCCGGCACCGAGGAGCAGCGTGAACCACTCCGGCACCGAGGAGCGGCGTGAACCACTCCGACACCGAGGAGCAGCGAGAACCACTCCGGCACCGAGGAGCGGCGTTAACCACTCCGGCACCGAGGAGCGGCGAGAACCACTCCGGCACCGAGGAGCGGCGAGAACCACTCCGGCACCGAGGAGCGGCGAGAACCACTCCGGTACCGAGGAGCGGCGAGAACCACTCCGGCACCGAGGAGCAGCGAGAACCACTCCGGCACCGAGGAGCAGCGTTAACCACTCCGGCACCGAGGAGCGGCGAGAACCACTCCGGCACCGAGGAGCGGCGTGAACCACTCCGGCACCGAGGAGCAGCGTTAACCACTCCGGCACCGAGGAGCGGCGAGAACCACTCCGGCACCGAGGAGCGGCGTGAACCACTCCGGCACCGAGGAGCAGCGTTAACCACTCCGGTACCGAGGAGCGGCGAGAACCACTCCAGCACCGAGGAGCAGCGAGAACCACTCCGGCACCGAGGAGCAGCGAGAACCACTCCGGCACCGAGGAGCGGCGAGAACCACTCCGGCACCGAGGAGCAGCGAGAACCACTCCGGCACCGAGGAGCGGCGTGAACCACTCCGGCACCGAGGAGCAGCGAGAACCACTCCGGCACCGAGGAGCGGCGAGAACCACTCCGGCACCGAGGAGCAGCGAGAACCACTCCGGCACCGAGGAGCGGCGTGAACCACTCCGGCACCGAGGAGCGGCGAGAACCACTCCGGCACCGAGGAGCAGCGTGAACCACTCCGGCACCGAGGAGCAGCGTTAACCACTCCGGCACCGAGGAGCAGCGTTAACCACTCCGGCACCGAGGAGCAGCGAGAACCACTCCGGCACCGAGGAGCGGCGAGAACCACTCCGGCACCGAGGAGCGGCGAGAACCACTCCGGCACCGAGGAGCGGCGTGAACCACTCCGGTACCTAGGAGCGGCGTGAACCACTCCGGCACCGAGGAGCAGCGTGAACCACTCCGGCACCGAGGAGCGGCGAGAACCACTCCGGCACCGAGGAGCAGCGTTAACCACTCCGGCACCGAGGAGCAGCGTGAACCACTCCGGCACCGAGGAGCAGCGAGAACCACTCCGGCACCGAGGAGCGGCGTTAACCACTCCGGCACCGAGGAGCAGCGTGAACCACTCCGGCACCGAGGAGCAGCGTGAACCACTCCGGCACCGAGGAGCGGCGAGAACCACTCCGGCACCGAGGAGCAGCGTTAACCACTCGGGCACCGAGGAGCAGCGTGAACCACTCCGGCACCGAGGAGCGGCGAGAACCACTCCGGCACCGAGGAGCAGCGTTAACCACTCCGGCACCGAGGAGCGGCGTTAACCACTCCGGCACCGAGGAGCAGCGTGAACCACTCCGGCACCGAGGAGCGGCGTGAACCACTCCGGCACCGAGGAGCAGCGAGAACCACTCCGGCACCGAGGAGCGGCGAGAACCACTCCGGCACCGAGGAGCGGCGAGAACCACTCCGGCACCGAGGAGCGGCGAGAACCACTCCGGCACCGAGGAGCAGCGTTAACCACTCCGGCACCGAGGAGCAGCGAGAACCACTCCGGCACCGAGGAGCGGCGTGAACCACTCCGGCACCGAGGAGCAGCGAGAACCACTCCGGCACCGAGGAGCGGCGTTAACCACTCCGGCACCGAGGAGCGGCGAGAACCACTCCGGGGCCGAGGAGCAGCGAGAACCACTCCGGCACCGAGGAGCGGCGTTAACCACTCCGGCACCGAGGAGCGGCGAGAACCACTCCGGCACCGAGGAGCGGCGAGAACCACTCCGGCACCGAGGAGCGGCGAGAACCACTCCGGCACCGAGGAGCGGCGTTAACCACTCCTGCACCGAGGAGCAGCGTGAACCACTCCGGCACCGAGGAGCGGCGTTAACCACTCCGGCACCGAGGAGCGGCGAGAACCACTCCGGCACCGAGGAGCGGCGAGAACCACTCCGGCACCGAGGAGCAGCGTGAACCACTCCGGCACCGAGGAGCGGCGAGAACCACTCCGGCACCGAGGAGCAGCGAGAACCACTCCGGCACCGAGGAGCGGCGAGAACCACTCCGGCACCGAGGAGCGGCGAGAACCACTCCGGCACCGAGGAGCGGCGAGAACCACTCCGGCACCGAGGAGCGGCGAGAACCACTCCGGCACCGAGGAGCAGCGAGAACCACTCCGGCACCGAGGAGCAGCGAGAACCACTCCGGCACCGAGGAGCGGCGAGAACCACTCCGGCACCGAGGAGCGGCGTGAACCACTCCGGCACCGAGGAGCGGCGTGAACCACTCCGGCACCGAGGAGCGGCGTTAACCACTCCGGCACCGAGGAGCAGCGTGAACCACTCCGGCACCGAGGAGCGGCGAGAACCACTCCGGCACCGAGGAGCAGCGAGAACCACTCCGGCACCGAGGAGCAGCGTGAACCACTCCGGCACCGAGGAGCAGCGTTAACCACTCCGGCACCGAGGAGCGGCGAGAACCACTCCGGCACCGAGGAGCAGCGTGAACCACTCCGGCACCGAGGAGCGGCGTGAACCACTCCGGCACCGAGGAGCGGCGAGAACCACTCCGGCACCGAGGAGCAGCGAGAACCACTCCGGCACCGAGGAGCGGCGAGAACCACTCCGGCACCGAGGAGCGGCGAGAACCACTCCGGCACCGAGGAGCAGCGTGAACCACTCCGGCACCGAGGAGCGGCGTGAACCACTCCGGCACCGAGGAGCGGCGAGAACCACTCCGGCACCGAGGAGCAGCGTTAACCACTCCGGCACCGAGGAGCGGCGTTAACCACTCCGGCACCGAGGAGCGGCGAGAACCACTCCGGCACCGAGGAGCAGCGAGAACCACTCCGGCACCGAGGAGCAGCGTTAACCACTCCGGCACCGAGGAGCGGCGTTAACCACTCCGGCACCGAGGAGCAGCGTGAACCACTCCGGCACCGAGGAGCAGCGAGAACCACTCCGGCACCGAGGAGCGGCGTTAACCACTCCGGCACCGAGGAGCGGCGAGAACCACTCCGGCACCGAGGAGCGGCGTTAACCACTCCGGCACCGAGGAGCGGCGTTAACCACTCCGGCACCGAGGAGCGGCGAGAACCACTCCGGCACCGAGGAGCGGCGAGAACCACTCCGGCACCGAGGAGCAGCGTGAACCACTCCGGGGCCGAGGAGCAGCGTGAACCACTCCGGCACCGAGGAGCGGCGTTAACCACTCCGGCACCGAGGAGCAGCGTTAACCACTCCGGCACCGAGGAGCGGCGTTAACCACTCCGGCACCGAGGAGCAGCGAGAACCACTCCGGCACCGAGGAGCGGCGGTAACCACTCCGGCACCGAGGAGCAGCGAGAACCACTCCGGTGTCGAGGAGCAGCGTTAACCACTCCGGTACCGAGGAGCGGCGTGAACCACTCCGGCACCGAGGAGCGGCGTTAACCACTCCGGCACCGAGGAGCGGCGTTAACCACTCCGGCACCGAGGAGCAGCGTTAACCACTCCGGTACCGAGGAGCAGCGAGAACCACTCCGGCACCGAGGAGCAGCGAGAACCACTCCGGTACCGAGGAGCAGCGAGAACCACTCCGGCACCGAGGAGCGGCGTTAACCACTCCGGCACCGAGGAGCAGCGTTAACCACTCCGGTACCGAGGAGCAGCGAGAACCACTCCGGCACCGAGGAGCGGCGTGAACCACTCCGGCACCGAGGAGCGGCGAGAACCACTCCGGCACCGAGGAGCGGCGTTAACCACACCGGCACCGAGGAGCGGCGAGAACCACTCCGGCACCGAGGAGCGGCGAGAACCACTCCGGCACCGAGGAGCGGCGAGAACCACTCCGGCACCGAGGAGCGGCGTGAACCACTCCGGCACCGAGGAGCGGCGTGAACCACTCCGGCACCGAGGAGCAGCGAGAACCACTCCGGCACCGAGGAGCAGCGTTAACCACTCCGGCACCGAGGAGCAGCGTGAACCACTCCGGCACCGAGGAGCAGCGTGAACCACTCCGGCACCGAGGAGCAGCGTTAACCACTCCGGCACCGAGGAGCAGCGAGAACCACTCCGGCACCGAGGAGCGGCGTTAACCACTCCGGCACCGAGGAGCAGCGAGAACCACTCCGGCACCGAGGAGCGGCGTTAACCACTCCGGCACCGAGGAGCGGCGAGAACCACTCCGGCACCGAGGAGCGGCGAGAACCACTCCGGCACCGAGGAGCGGCGAGAACCACTCCGGCACCGAGGAGCGGCGTAAACCACTCCGGCACCGAGGAGCAGCGAGAACCACTCCGGCACCGTGGAGCAGCGTGAACCACTCCGGCACCGAGGAGCGGCGTTAACCACTCCGGCACCGAGGAGCTGCGTTAACCACTCCGGCACCGAGGAGCGGCGTGAACCACTCCGGTACCGAGGAGCGGAGTTAACCACTCCGGCACCGAGGAGCGGCGAGAACCACTCCGGGGCCGAGGAGCGGCGAGAACCACTCCGGCACCGAGGAGCAGCGTTAACCACTCCGGCGCCGAGGAGCAGCGAGAACCACTCCGGCACCGAGGAGCAGCGAGAACCACTCCGGCACCGAGGAGCGGCGAGAACCACTCCGGCACCGAGGAGCGGCGTGAACCACTCCGGCACCGAGGAGCAGCGAGAACCACTCCGGCACCGAGGAGCGGCGTGAACCACTCCGGCACCGAGGAGCAGCGTTAACCACTCCGGCACCAAGGAGCAGCGAGAACCACTCCGGCACCGAGGAGCAGCGTTAACCACTCCGGCACCGAGGAGCGGCGAGAACCACTCCGGCACCGAGGAGCAGCGAGAACCACTCCGGCACCGAGGAGCAGCGAGAACCACTCCGGCACCGAGGAGCGGCGAGAACCACTCCGGCACCGAGGAGCGGCGTGAACCACTCCGGCACCGAGGAGCAGCGAGAACCACTCCGGCACCGAGGAGCAGCGTTAACCACTCCGGCACCGAGGAGCGGCGAGAACCACTCCGGCACCGAGGAGCGGCGTGAACCACTCCGGCACCGAGGAGCAGCGTTAACCACTCCGGCACCGAGGAGCGGCGTGAACCACTCCGGCACCGAGGAGCAGCGTTAACCACTCCGGTACCGAGGAGCGGCGAGAACCACTCCAGCACCGAGGAGCAGCGAGAACCACTCCGGCACCGAGGAGCAGCGAGAACCACTCCGGCACCGAGGAGCGGCGAGAACCACTCCGGCACCGAGGAGCAGCGAGAACCACTCCGGCACCGAGGAGCGGCGTGAACCACTCCGGCACCGAGGAGCAGCGAGAACCACTCCGGCACCGAGGAGCGGCGAGAACCACTCCGGCACCGAGGAGCAGCGAGAACCACTCCGGCACCGAGGAGCGGCGTTAACCACTCCGGCACCGAGGAGCAGCGAGAACCACTCCGGCACCGAGGAGCAGCGTGAACCACTCCGGCACCGAGGAGCGGCGAGAACCACTCCGGCACCGAGGAGCGGCGTTAACCACTCCGGCACCGAGGAGCGGCGTTAACCACTCCGGCACCGAGGAGCAGCGAGAACCACTCCGGCACCGAGGAGCAGCGTGAACCACTCCGGCACCGAGGAGCGGCGTGAACCACTCCGGCACCGAGGAGCAGCGAGAACCACTCCGGCACCGAGGAGCGGCGAGAACCACTCCGGCACCGAGGAGCAGCGTTAACCACTCCGGCACCGAGGAGCAGCGTTAACCACTCCGGCACCGAGGAGCAGCGAGAACCACTCCGGTACCGAGGAGCGGCGTGAACCACTCCGGCACCGAGGAGCAGCGTTAACCACTCCGGCACCGAGGAGCAGCGAGAACCACTCCGGCACCGAGGAGCAGCGAGAACCACTCCGGCACCGAGGAGCGGCGTTAACCACTCCGGCACCGAGGAGCGGCGAGAACCACTCCGGCACCGAGGAGCGGCGAGAACCACTCCGGCACCGAGGAGCGGCGAGAACCACTCCGGCACCGAGGAGCGGCGTTAACCACTCCTGCACCAAGGAGCAGCGTGAACCACTCCGGCACCGAGGAGCGGCGTTAACCACTCCGGCACCGAGGAGCGGCGAGAACCACTCCGGCACCGAGGAGCGGCGAGAACCACTCCGGCACCGAGGAGCAGCGTTAACCACTCCGGCACCGAGGAGCGGCGTTAACCACTCCGGCACCGAGGAGCAGCGTGAACCACTCCGGCACCGAGGAGCGGCGAGAACCACTCCGGCACCGAGGAGCAGCGAGAACCACTCCGGCACCGAGGAGCAGCGTTAACCACTCCGGCACCGAGGAGCGGCGAGAACCACTCCGGCACCGAGGAGCAGCGAGAACCACTCCGGCACCGAGGAGCAGCGTTAACCACTCCGGCACCGAGGAGCGGCGTTAACCACTCCGGCACCGAGGAGCAGCGAGAACCACTCCGGCACCGAGGAGCAGCGAGAACCACTCCGGCACCGAGGAGCGGCGAGAACCAGTCCGGCACCGAGGAGCAGCGAGAACCACTCCGGCACCGAGGAGCAGCGTTAACCACTCCGGCACCGAGGAGCGGCGAGAACCACTCCGGCACCGAGGAGCGGCGAGAACCACTCCGGCACCGAGGAGCGGCGAGAACCACTCCGGCACCGAGGAGCGGCGTTAACCACTCCGGCACCGAGGAGCAGCGAGAACCACTCCGGCACCGAGGAGCAGCGTGAACCACTCCGGCACCGAGGAGCGGCGAGAACCACTCCGGCACCGAGGAGCGGCGAGAACCACTCCGGCACCGAGGAGCGGCGTTAACCACTCCGGCACCGAGGAGCAGCGAGAACCACTCCGGCACCGAGGAGCGGCGTGAACCACTCCGGCACCGAGGAGCAGCGTTAACCACTCCGGCACCGAGGAGCAGCGTTAACCACTCCGGCACCGAGGAGCAGCGTGAACCACTCCGGCACCGAGGAGCAGCGAGAACCACTCCGGCACCGAGGAGCGGCGAGAACCACTCCGGCACCGAGGAGCGGCGAGAACCACTCCGGCACCGAGGAGCGGCGTGAACCACTCCGGCACCGAGGAGCAGCGAGAACAACTCCGGCACCGAGGAGCGGCGAGAACCACTCCGGCACCGAGGAGCAGCGTTAACCACTCCGGCACCGAGGAGCGGCGTGAACCACTCCGGCACCGAGGAGCGGCGTTAACCACTCCGGCACCGAGGAGCGGCGTTAACCACTCCGGCACCGAGGAGCAGCGTGAACCACTCCGGCGCCGAGGAGCAGCGTTAACCACTCCGGCACCGAGGAGCGGCGAGAACCACTCCGGCACCGAGGAGCGGCGTTAACCACTCCGGCACCGAGGAGCAGCGTTAACCACACCGGCACCGAGGAGCAGCGAGAACCACTCCGGCACCGAGGAGCAGCGTTAACCACTCCGGCACAGAGGAGCGGCGAGAACCACTCCGGCACCGAGGAGCAGCGAGAACCACTCCGGCACCGAGGAGCAGCGTTAACCACTCCGGCACCGAGGAGCGGCGTGAACCACTCCGGCACCGAGGAGCGGCGTGAACCACTCCGGCACCGAGGAGCAGCGAGAACCACTCCGGCACCGAGGAGCAGCGAGAACCACTCCGGCACCGAGGAGCGGCGAGAACCACTCCGGCACCGAGGAGCGGCGAGAACCACTCCGGCACCGAGGAGCGGCGTGAACCACTCCGGCACCGAGGAGCGGCGTTAACCACTCCGGTACCGAGGAGCAGCGAGAACCACTCCGGCACCGAGGAGCGGCGAGAACCACTCCGGCACCGAGGAGCAGCGTTAACCACTCCGGCACCGAGGAGCAGCGAGAACCACTCCGGCACCGAGGAGCTGCGTGAACCACTCCGGCACCGAGGAGCAGCGAGAACCACTCCGGCACCGAGGAGCGGCGTTAACCACTCCGGCACCGAGGAGCAGCGTGAACCACTCCGGCACCGAGGAGCAGCGTTAACCACTACGGCACCGAGGAGCGGCGTGAACCACTCCGACACCGAGGAGCAGCGTTAACCACTCCGGCACCGAGGAGCGGCGTTAACCACTCCGGCACCGAGGAGCAGCGTTAACCACTACGGCACCGAGGAGCGGCGTGAACCACTCCGGCACCGAGGAGCAGCGTTAACCACTCCGGCACCGAGGAGCAGCGTGAACCACTCCGGCACCGAGGAGCGGCGTGAACCACTCCGACACCGAGGAGCAGCGTTAACCACTCCGGCACCGAGGAGCAGCGATAACCACTCCGGCACCGAGGAGCAGCGAGAACCACTCCGGCACCGAGGAGCAGCGAGAACCACTCCGGCACCGAGGAGCGGCGAGAACCACTCCGGCACCGAGGAGCAGCGTGAACCACTCCGGCACCGAGGAGCAGCGTTAACCACTCCGGCACCGAGGAGCAGCGTTAACCACTCCGGCACCGAGGAGCGGCGAGAACCACTCCGGCACCGAGGAGCGGCGTTAACCACTCCGGCACCGAGGAGCAGCGAGAACCACTCCGGCACCGAGGAGCAGCGTTAACCACTCCGGCACCGAGGAGCAGCGAGAACCACTCCGGCACCGAGGAGCGGCGAGAACCACTCCGGCACCGAGGAGCGGCGTTAACCACTCCGGCACCGAGGAGCGGCGTTAACCACTCCGGCACCGAGGAGCGGCGTTAACCACTCCGGCACCGAGGAGCGGCGTTAACCACTCCGGCACCGAGGAGCGGCGTTAACCACTCCGGCACCGAGGAGCGGCGTTAACCACTCCGGCACCGAGGAGCAGCGAGAACCACTCCGGCACCGAGGAGCGGCGAGAACCACTCCGGCACCGAGGAGCGGCGAGAACCACTCCGGCACCGAGGAGCAGCGTTAACCACTCCGGCACCGAGGAGCAGCGAGAACCACTCCGGCACCGAGGAGCAGCGTGAACCACTCCGGCACCGAGGAGCAGCGAGAACCACTCCGGCACCGAGGAGCGGCGAGAACCACTCCGGCACCGAGGAGCGGCGAGAACCACTCCGGCACCGAGGAGCGGCGTGAACCACTCCGGTACCTAGGAGCGGCGTGAACCACTCCGGCACCGAGGAGCAGCGTGAACCACTCCGGCACCGAGGAGCGGCGAGAACCACTCCGGCACCGAGGAGCAGCGTTAACCACTCCGGCACCGAGGAGCAGCGTGAACCACTCCGGCACCGAGGAGCAGCGTGAACCACTCCGGCACCGAGGAGCAGCGTGAACCACTCCGGCACCGAGGAGCGGCGAGAACCACTCCGGCACCGAGGAGCTGCGTTAACCACTCCGGCACCGAGGAGCGGCGTTAACCACTCCGGTACCGAGGAGCAGCGAGAACCACTCCGGCACCGAGGAGCAGCGAGAACCACTCCGGCACCGAGGAGCAGCGAGAACCACTCCGGCACCGAGGAGCAGCGAGAACCACTCCGGCACCGAGGAGCAGCGAGAACCACTCCGGCACCGAGGAGCAGCGAGAACCACTCCGGCACCGAGGAGCAGCGTTAACCACTCGGGCACCGAGGAGCAGCGTTAACCACTCCGGCACCGAGGAGCGGCGTTAACCACTCCGGCACCGAGGAGCGGCGTTAACCACTCGGGCACCGAGGAGCAGCGAGAACCACTCCGGCACCGAGGAGCGGCGAGAACCACTCCGGCACCGAGGAGCGGCGTGAACCACTCCGGCACCGAGGAGCGGCGAGAACCACTCCGGCACCGAGGAGCGGCGTGAACCTCTCCGGCACCGAGGAGCGGCGTGAACCACTCCGGCACCGAGGAGCAGCGAGAACCACTCCGGCACCGAGGAGCGGCGTTAACCACTCCGGCACCGAGGAGCAGCGTTAACCACTACGGCACCGAGGAGCAGCGTTAACCACTCCGGCACCGAGGAGCAGCGTGAACCACTCCGGCACCGAGGAGCGGCGTGAACCACTCCGACACCGAGGAGCAGCGTTAACCACTCCGGCACCGAGGAGCAGCGATAACCACTCCGGCACCGAGGAGCAGCGAGAACCACTCCGGCACCGAGGAGCGGCGTGAACCACTCCGGCACCGAGGAGCGGCGAGAACCACTCCGGCACCGAGGAGCAGCGTGAACCACTCCGGCACCGAGGAGCAGCGTTAACCACTCCGGCACCGAGGAGCAGCGTTAACCACTCCGGCACCGAGGAGCGGCGAGAACCACTCCGGCACCGAGGAGCGGCGTTAACCACTCCGGCACCGAGGAGCAGCGAGAACCACTCCGGCACCGAGGAGCAGCGTTAACCACTCCGGCACCGAGGAGCAGCGAGAACCACTCCGGCACCGAGGAGCGGCGAGAACCACTCCGGCACCGAGGAGCGGCGTTAACCACTCCGGCACCGAGGAGCGGCGTTAACCACTCCGGCACCGAGGAGCGGCGTTAACCACTCCGGCACCGAGGAGCGGCGTTAACCACTCCGGCACCGAGGAGCGGCGTTAACCACTCCGGCACCGAGGAGCGGCGTTAACCACTCCGGCACCGAGGAGCAGCGAGAACCACTCCGGCACCGAGGAGCGGCGAGAACCACTCCGGCACCGAGGAGCGGCGAGAACCACTCCGGCACCGAGGAGCAGCGTTAACCACTCCGGCACCGAGGAGCAGCGAGAACCACTCCGGCACCGAGGAGCAGCGTGAACCACTCCGGCACCGAGGAGCAGCGAGAACCACTCCGGCACCGAGGAGCGGCGAGAACCACTCCGGCACCGAGGAGCAGCGTGAACCACTCCGGCACCGAGGAGCAGCGAGAACCACTCCGGCACCGAGGAGCGGCGAGAACCACTCCGGCACCGAGGAGCAGCGAGAACCACACCGGCACCGAGGAGCGGCGAGAACCACTCCGGCACCGAGGAGCGGCGAGAACCACTCCGGCACCGAGGAGCGGCGAGAACCACTCCGGCACCGAGGAGCAGCGAGAACCACTCCGGCACCGAGGAGCAGCGTTAACCACTCCGGCACCGAGGAGCAGCGAGAACCACTCCGGCACCGAGGAGCAGCGAGAACCACTCCGGCACCGAGGAGCGGCGTGAACCACTCCGGCACCGAGGAGCAGCGAGAACCACTCCGGCACCGAGGAGCAGCGTTAACCACTCGGGCACCGAGGAGCAGCGTGAACCACTCCGGCACCGAGGAGCGGCGAGAACCACTCCGGCACCGAGGAGCAGCGAGAACCACTCCGGCACCGAGGAGCAGCGTTAACCACTCCGGCACCGAGGAGCAGCGAGAACCACTCCGGCACCGAGGAGCAGCGAGAACCACTCCGGCACCGAGGAGCAGCGTTAACCACTCGGGCACCGAGGAGCAGCGTGAACCACTCCGGCACCGAGGAGCGGCGAGAACCACTCCGGCACCGAGGAGCGGCGTGAACCACTCCGGCACCGAGGAGCAGCGTGAACCACTCCGGCACCGAGGAGCGGCGTGAACCACTCGGGCACCGAGGAGCAGCGAGAACCACTCCGGCACCGAGGAGCAGCGAGAACCACTCCGGCACCGAGGAGCAGCGTTAACCACTCCGGCACCGAGGAGCGGCGTTAACCACTCCGGCACCGAGGAGCGGCGAGAACCACTCCGGCACCGAGGAGCGGCGTGAACCACTCCGGCACCGAGGAGCGGCGAGAACCACTCCGGCACCGAGGAGCAGCGTGAACCACTCCGGCACCGAGGAGCGGCGTTAACCACTCCGGCACCGAGGAGCAGCGTGAACCACTCCGGCACCGAGGAGCAGCGAGAACCACTCCGACACCGAGGAGCGGCGTGAACCACTCCGGCACCGAGGAGCGGCGAGAACCACTCCGGCACCGAGGAGCGGCGTGAACCACTCCGGCACCGAGGAGCGGCGAGAACCACTCCGGCACCGAGGAGCAGCGTGAACCACTCCGGCACCGAGGAGCGGCGTTAACCACTCCGGCACCGAGGAGCAGCGTGAACCACTCCGGTACCGAGGAGCGGCGTTAACCACTCCGGCACCGAGGAGCGGCGTTAACCACTCCGGCACCGAGGAGCGGCGTTAACCACTCCGGCACCGAGGAGCAGCGTTAACCACTCCGGTACCGAGGAGCGGCGAGAACCACTCCGGCACCGAGGAGCGGCGAGAACCACTCCGGCACCGAGGAGCGGCGTTAACCACTCCGGCACCGAGGAGCAGCGAGAACCACTCCGGCACCGAGGAGCAGCGAGAACCACTCCGGCACCGAGGAGCGGCGAGAACCACTCCGGCACCGAGGAGCGGCGTGAACCACTCCGGCACCGAGGAGCGGCGTTAACCACTCCGGCACCGAGGAGCGGCATGAACCACTCCGGCACCGAGGAGCAGCGAGAACCACTCCGGCACCGAGGAGCGGCGAGAACCACTCCGGCAACGAGGAGCGGCGAGAACCACTCCGGCACCGAGGAGCGGCGAGAACCACTCCGGCACCGAGGAGCAGCGAGAACCACTCCGGCACCGAGGAGCAGCGAGAACCACTCCGGTACCGAGGAGCGGCGAGAACCACTCCGGCACCGAGGAGCGGCGTGAACCACTCCGGCACCGAGGAGCGGCGAGAACCACTCCGGCACCGAGGAGCGGCGAGAACCACTCCGGCACCGAGGAGCCGAGAACCACTCCGGCACCGAGGAGCGGCGAGAACCACTCCGGCACCGAGGAGCGGCGAGAACCACTCCGGCACCGAGGAGCGGCGTGAACCACTCCGGCACCGAGGAGCGGTGAGAACCACTCCGGCACCGAGGAGCGGCGAGAACCACTCCGGCACCGGGGAGCGGCGAGAACCACTCCGGCACCGAGGAGCGGCGTGAACCACTCCGGCACCGTGGAGCGGCGTTAACCACTCCGGCACCGAGGAGCAGCGAGAACCACTCCGGCATCGAGGAGCAGCGAGAACCACTCCGGCACCGAGGAGCAGCGTTAACCACTCCGGCACCGAGGAGCGGCGTGAACCACTCCGGCACCGAGGAGCGGCGTTAACCACTCCGGCACCGAGGAGCGGCAAGAACCACTCCGGCACCGAGGAGCAGCGAGAACCACTCCGGCACCGAGGAGCGGCGTGAACCACTCCGGCACCGAGGAGCAGCGAGAACCACTCCGGCACCGAGGAGCGGCGTTAACCACTCCGGCACCGAGGAGCAGCGTGAACCACTCCGGTACCGAGGAGCGGCGTTAACCACTCCGGCACCGAGGAGCGGCGTTAACCACTCCGGCACCGAGGAGCGGCGTTAACCACTCCGGCACCGAGGAGCAGCGTTAACCACTCCGGTACCGAGGAGCGGCGAGAACCACTCCGGCACCGAGGAGCGGCGAGAACCACTCCGGCACCGAGGAGCGGCGTTAACCACTCCGGCACCGAGGAGCAGCGAGAACCACTCCGGCACCGAGGAGCAGCGAGAACCACTCCGGCACCGAGGAGCGGCGAGAACCACTCCGGCACCGAGGAGCGGCGTGAACCACTCCGGCACCGAGGAGCGGCGTTAACCACTCCGGCACCGAGGAGCGGCATGAACCACTCCGGCACCGAGGAGCAGCGAGAACCACTCCGGCACCGAGGAGCGGCGAGAACCACTCCGGCAACGAGGAGCGGCGAGAACCACTCCGGCACCGAGGAGCGGCGAGAACCACTCCGGCACCGAGGAGCAGCGAGAACCACTCCGGCACCGAGGAGCAGCGAGAACCACTCCGGCACCGAGGAGCGGCGAGAACCACTCCGGCACCGAGGAGCGGCGAGAACCACTCCGGCACCGAGGAGCGGCGAGAACCACTCCGGCACCGAGGAGCGGCGAGAACCACTCCGGCACCGAGGAGCGGCGAGAACCACTCCGGCGCCGAGGAGCAGCGTTAACCACTCCGGCACCGAGGAGCCGAGAACCACTCCGGCGCCGAGGAGCGGCGTGAACCACTCCGGCACCGAGGAGCCGAGAACCACTCCGGCACCGAGGAGCGGCGAGAACCACTCCGGCACCGAGGAGCGGCGAGAACCACTCCGGCACCGAGGAGCGGCGTGAACCACTCCGGCACCGAGGAGCGGTGAGAACCACTCCGGCACCGAGGAGCGGCGAGAACCACTCCGGCACCGGGGAGCGGCGAGAACCACTCCGGCACCGAGGAGCGGCGTGAACCACTCCGGCACCGTGGAGCGTCGTTAACCACTCCGGCACCGAGGAGCAGCGAGAACCACTCCGGCATCGAGGAGCAGCGAGAACCACTCCGGCACCGAGGAGCAGCGTTAACCACTCCGGCACCGAGGAGCGGCGTGAACCACTCCGGCACCGAGGAGCGGCGTTAACCACTCCGGCACCGAGGAGCGGCGTTAACCACTCCGGCACCGAGGAGCGGCGAGAACCACTCCGGCACCGAGGAGCGGCGAGAACCACTCCGGCACCGAGGAGCAGCGAGAACCACTCCGGCACCGAGGAGCGGCGTTAACCACTCCGGCACCGAGGAGCGGCGAGAACCACTCCGGCACCGAGGAGCGGCGAGAACCACTCCGGCACCGAGGAGCGGCGAGAACCACTCCGGCACCGAGGAGCAGCGAGAACCACTCCGGCACCGAGGAGCGGCGTGAACCACTCCGGCACCGAGGAGCAGCGAGAACCACTCCGGCACCGAGGAGCAGCGTTAACCACTCCGGCACCGAGGAGCGGCGTGAACCACTCCGGCACCGAGGAGCAGCGAGAACCACTCCGGCACCGAGGAGCAGCGTTAACCACTCCGGCACCGAGGAGCGGCGAGAACCACTCCGGCACCGAGGAGCAGCGAGAACCACTCCGGCACCGAGGAGCAGCGAGAACCACTCCGGCACCGAGGAGCAGCGAGAACCACTCCGGCACCGAGGAGCGGCGAGAACCACTCCGGCACCGAGGAGCGGCGAGAACCACTCCGGCACCGAGGAGCAGCGTTAACCACTCCGGCACCGAGGAGCGGCGTTAACCACTCCGGCACCGAGGAGCGGCGTTAACCACTCCGGTACCGAGGAGCAGCGAGAACCACTCCGGCACCGAGGAGCGGCGAGAACCACTCCGGCACCGAGGAGCAGCGTGAACCACTCCGGCACCGAGGAGCAGCGAGAACCACTCCGGCACCGAGGAGCAGCGTGAACCACTCCGGCACCGAGGAGCAGCGTGAACCACTCCGGCACCGAGGAGCAGCGTTAACCACTCCGGCACCGAGGAGCAGCGAGAACCACTCCGGCACCGAGGAGCAGCGTGAACCACTCCGGCACCGAGGAGCGGCGTGAACCACTCCGGCACCGAGGAGCAGCGAGAACCACTCCGGCACCGAGGAGCAGCGTTAACCACTCCGGCACCGAGGAGCGGCGAGAACCACTCCGGCACCGAGGAGCAGCGAGAACCACTCCGGCACCGAGGAGCGGCGTTAACCACTCCGGCACCGAGGAGCGGCGAGAACCACTCCGGCACCGAGGAGCGGCGAGAACCACTCCGGCACCGAGGAGCGGCGTTAACCACTCCGGCACCGAGGAGCGGCGAGAACCACTCCGGCACCGAGGAGCGGCGAGAACCACTCCGGCACCGAGGAGCGGCGAGAACCACTCCGGCACCGAGGAGCGGCGAGAACCACTCCGGCACCGAGGAGCGGCGTGAACCACTCCGGCACCGAGGAGCGGCGTTAACCACTCCGGCACCGAGGAGCGGCGTTAACCACTCCGGCACCGAGGGGCAGCGAGAACCACTCCGGCACCGAGGAGCGGCGAGAACCACTCCGGCACCGAGGAGCAGCGAGAACCACTCCGGCACCGAGGAGCGGCGTGAACCACTCCGGCACCGAGGAGCGGCGTTAACCACTCCGGCACTGAGGAGCGGCGTGAACCACTCCGGCACCGAGGAGCGGCGTTAACCACTCCGGCACCGAGGAGCGGCGTTAACCACTCCGGCACCGAGGAGCAGCGTGAACCACTCCGGCTCCGAGGAGCAGCGAGAACCACTCCGGGGCCGAGGAGCGGCGAGAACCACTCCGGGGCCGAGGAGCGGCGTGAACCACTCCGGCACCGAGGAGCAGCGTTAACCACTCCGGCACCGAGGAGCGGCGTTAACCACTCCGGCACCGAGGAGCAGCGTGAACCACTCCGGCACCGAGGAGCGGCGAGAACCACTCCGGCACCGAGGAGCAGCGAGAACCACTCCGGCACCGAGGAGCGGCGTGAAGGTTGAGGGTTTGGGTCGGGTTGAGGGTTTGGGGAGGGTTGAGGGTTTGGGGAGGGTTGAGGGTTTGGGTCGGGTTGAGGGTTTGGGGAGGGTTGAGGGTTTGGGGAGGGTTGAGGGTTTGGGTAGGGTTGAGGGTATGGGGAGAGTTGAGGGTTTGGGAGGCTTGAGGGTTTGTTTGGGTTGAGGGTTTGGGTAGGGTTGAAGGTTTGGGAGGGTTGAGGGTTTGGGTAGGGTTGAGGGTTTGGGGAGGGTTGAGGGTTTGGGGAGAGTTGAGGGTTTGGGAGGGTTGAGGGTTTGGGTTGGGTTGAGGGTTTGTTTGGGTTGAGGGTTTGGGGAGGGTTGAGGGTTTGTTTGGGTTGAGGGTTTGGGGAGGGTTGAGGGTTTGTTTGGGTTGAGGGTTTGGGGAGGGTTGAGGGTTTGGGGAGGGTTGAGGGTTTGGGGAGGGTTGAGGGTTTGGGGAGGGTTGAGGGTTTGGGAAGGGTTGAGGGTTTGTTTGGGTTGAGGGTTTGGGTAGGGTTGAGGGTATGGGGAGAGTTGAGGGTTTGGGGAGGGTTGAGGGTTGGGAGGGTTGAGGGTTTGGGTTGGGTTGAGGGTTTGTTTGGGTTGAGGGTTTGGGTAGGGTTGAGGGTTTGGGTAGAGTTGAGGGTTTGGGTAGGGTTGAGGGTTTGTTTGGGTTGAGGGTTTGGGGAGTGTTGAAGGTTTGGGAGGGTTGAGGGTTTGGGTAGGGTTGAGGGTTTGGGGAGAGTTGAGGGTTTGGGAGGCTTGAGGGTTTGTTTGGGTTGAGGGTTTGGGAGGCTTGAGGGTTTGTTTGGGTTGAGGGTTTGGGAGGGTTGAGGGTTTGGGTAGGGTTCATGGTTTGGCAGGGTTAAGGGTTTGGGAGGGTTGAGGGTTTGGGGAGGGTTGAGCATTATGGTAGGGTTGAGGTTTTGGGAGGATTGATGGTTTGGGAGGGTTGAGGGTTTGGGGAGGGTTGAGGGTTTGGGCATGGTTGAGGGTTTGGGGAGGGATGAGGGTTGGGGTAGGGTTGAGGGTTTGGGTTGGGTTGAGGGTTTGGGGAGTGTTGAGTGTTTGGGTAGGGTTGAGGGTTTGCGTAGGGTTGTGGGTTTGGTAGGGTTGAGGGTTTGCGGAGGGTTGAGGGTTTGCGTAGGGTTGAGGGTTTGGGTCGGGTTGAGGGTTTGGGTTGGGTTGAGAGTTTGGGGAGGGTTGAGGGTTTGGGGAGGGTTGAGGGTTTGGGTAGTGTTGAGGGTTTGGGTAGTGTTGAGGGTTTGGGTTGGGTTGAGAGTTTGGGGAGGGTTGAGGGTTTGGGGAGGGGTGAGGGTTTGGAGAGTGTTGAGGGATTGGGTAGGGTTGAGGGTTGGGAGGGTTGAGGGTTTGTGGAGTGTTGAGGGTTTGGGAGGGTTGAGGGTTTGAGGAGGTTTGAGGTTTTGGGGAGGGTTGAGGGTTGGGGAGGGTTGAGGGTTTGGGTAGGGTTGAGGGTTTGGGGAGGGTTGAGGGTTTGTGGAGTGTTGAGGGTTTGGGTAGGGCTGAGGGTTTGGGGAGGGTTGAGGGTTTGGGGAGGGTTGAGGGTTTGCGTAACGTTGAGGGTTTGGTTGGGTTGAGGGTTTGGGTTGGGTTGAGGGTTTGGGAAGGGTTGCGGGTTTGGGTAGGGTTGAGGTTTTGGGGAGTGTTGAGGGCTTGGGTAGTGTTGAGGGTTTGTTGAGGGTCTGGTGGAGGGTTGAGGGTTTGGGGAGGGTTGTGGGTTTGGGTACGGTTGAGGGTTTGGGGAGAGTTGAGGGTTTGGGGAGAATTGAGGGTTTGGGTACGGTTGAGGGTTTGGGGAGTGTTGAGGTTTTGTGTACGGTTGAGGGTTTGGGGAGTGTTGAGGTTTTGGGGAGGGTTGAGGGTTTGGGGAGGGTTGAGTGTTGGGAGGGTTGAGGGTTTGGGGAGGGTTTCGGGTTTGGGGAGGGTTGAGGGTTTGGGGAGGGTTGAGGGTTTGGGTAGGGTTGAGGGTTTGGGGAGGGTTGAGTGTTTGCGTAGTGTTGAGGGTTTGGATAGTGTTGAGGGTTTGGGGAGGATTGAGGGTTTGGGGAGGGTTGAGGATTTGGGGTGGGTTGAGGGTTTGGGGAGGGGTGAGGGTTTGGAGAGTGTTGAGGGATTGGGTAGGGTTGAGGGTTGGGAGGGTTGAGGGTTTGTGGATTGTTGAGGATTTGGGAGGGTTGAGGGTTTGAGGAGGGTTGAGGTTTTGGGGAGGGTTGAGGGTTTGTGGAGTGTTGACGGTTTGGGGAGGGTTGAGGGTTGGGAGGGTTGAGGGTTTGTGGATTGTTGAGGATTTGGGAGGGATGAGGGTTTGAGGAGGGTTGAGGTTTTGGTAGGGTTGAGGGTTTGGGTAGGGTTGAGGGTTTGGGGAGGGTTGAGCGTTTGTGTAGGGCTGAGGGTTTGGGGAGGGTTGAGGGTTTGGGGAGGGTTGAGGGTTTGGGTAGGGCTGAGGGGTGGGGGAGTGTTGAGGGTTTGGGGAGGGTTGAGGGTTTGGGGAGGGTTGAGTGTTTGCGGAGGGTTAATAGTTTGGGGAGGGTTGAGGTTTTGGGTAGGGTTGAGTGTTTGTGGTGGCTTGAGGGTTTGGGGAGGGTTGAGGATTTTGGTAGGGTTGAGGGTTTGGGTAGTGTTGAGGGTTTGTTGAGGGTCTGGGGAGGGTTGAGGGTTTGGGGAGTGTTCAGGGCTTGGGGAGGGTTGAGGGTTTGGGGAGGGTTGAAGGTTTGGGGAGGGTTGTGGGTTTGGGTACTGTTGAGGTTTTGGGGAGAGTTGAGGGTTTGGGTACGGTTGAGGGTTTGGGGAGGGTTGAGGGTTTGGTGAGTTTTGAGGGTTTGGGGAGAGTTGAGGATTTGGGTACGGTTGAGGGTTTGGGGAGGGTTGAGGGTTTGGTGAGTTTTGAGGGTTTGGGGAGGGTTGAGGGTTTGGGGAGGTTTGAGGGTTTGGGGAGTGTTGAGGGTTTGGGGAGGGTTGAGGGTTTGGGTAGGGTTGAGGGTTTGGGGAGGGTTGAGGGTTTGGGTAGGGATGAGGGTTTGGGGAGGATTGAGGTTTTGGGGAGGGTTGAGGGTTTGGGGAGGGTTGAGGGTTTGGGGAGGGTTGAGGGTTTGTGGAGTGTTGAGGGTTTGGGGAGGATTGAGGTTTTGGGGAGGGTTGAGGGTTTGGGGAGGGTTGAGGGATTGGGGAGGGTTGAGGGTTTGGGGAGGGTTGAGGAGGGTTGAGGGTTTGGGTAGGGTTGAGGGTTTGGGTAGGGCTAAGGGTTTGGGGAGGTTTGAGGGTTTGGGTAGGGCTGAGTGTTTGGGGAGGGTTGAGGGTTTGGGGAGTGTAGAGGGTTTGCGTAACGTTGAGGGTTTGGTTGGGTTGAGGGTTTGGGTTGGGTTGAGGGTTTGGGGAGGGTTGAGGGTTTGGGTAGGGTTGAAGTTTAGGGGAGTGTTGAGGGTTTGGGGAGGGTTGAGTGTTTGCGGAGGGTTAAGAGTTTGGGGAGGGTTGAAGATTTTGGTAGGGTTGAGGGTTTGGGGAGTGTTCAGTGTTTGGGGAGGGTTGAGGGTTTGGGGAGGGTTGTGGGTTTGGGGAGGGTTGAGGGTTTGGGGAGGGTTGAAGGTTTGGGGAGGGTTGTGGGTTTGGGTAGTGTAGAGGTTTTGGGGAGAGTTGAGGGTTTGGGGAGGGTTGAGGGTATGGTGAGTTTTGAGGGGTTGGGGAGGGTTGAGGGTTTGTGGAGGGTTGAGGGTTTGGGGAGTGTTGAGGGTTTTGGGAGGGTTGAGGGTTTGTGGAGGGTTGAGTGTTTGGGTAGGGTTGAGGGTTTGGGGAAGTTTGAGGGTTTGGGGAGGGTTGTGGGTTTGGGGAGGTTTGCGTGTTTGGGGAGGGTTGAGAGTTTGGGTAGGGTTGAGGGTTTGGGGAGGGTTGAGGGTTTGGGTAGTGTTGAGGGTTTGGATATGGTTGAGGGTTTGGGAGGATTGATGGTTTGGGAGGTTTGAGGGTTTGGGGAGATTTGAGGGTTTGGTGAGGGTTGAGGGTTTGGGGAGGGTTGAGGGTTTGGGGAGGGTTGAGGGTTTGGGTAGATTTGAGGGTTTGGGGAGTGTTGTGGGTTGGGGTAGGGTTGACTGTTTGGGTAGTGTTGAGGGTTTGGGGAGTGTTGAGGGTTTGGATAGGGTTGAGGGTTTGGGTAGTGTTAAGGGTTTGGGGAGTGTTGTGGGTTTGGGTAGGGTTGAGGGTTTGGGGAGGGTTGAGGGTTTGGGTAGGTTTGAGGGTTTGGGGAGCATTGTGGGTTGGGGTAGGATTGAGTGTTTGGGTAGTGTTGAGGGTTTGGGGAGTGTTGAGGGTTTGGATAGGGTTGAGGGTTTGGGTAGTGTTGAGGGTTTGGGCATTGTTGAGGGTTTGGGTAGAGTTGATGGTTGGGTCGGGTTCTGGGTTTGGGTAGCGTTGAAAGTTTGGGAAGGGTTGAGGGTTTGTGGAGTGTTGAGTGTTTGGGTAGGGTTGAGTGTTTGGGTAGGGTTGAGGGTTTGGGGAGGGTTGAGGGTTTGGTGAGGGTTGTGGGTTTGGGGAGGTTTGAGGGTTTGGGGAGGGTTGAGGGTTTGGTTAGGGTTGAGGGTTTGGGGAGTGTTGAGGGTTTTGGGAGGGTTGAGGGTTTGTGGAGGGTTGAGTGTTTGGGTAGGGTTGAGGGTTTGGGAGGGTTGAGGGTTTGGTGAGGGTTGTGGGTTTGGGGAGGTTTGAGGGTTTGGGGAGGGTTGAGGGTTTGGGTCGGGTTGAGGGTTTGGGTCGGGTTGAGGGTTTGGGGAGGGTTGAGTGTTTGCGTAGTGTTGAGGGTTTGGATATGGTTGAGGGTTTGGGGAGGATTGAGGTTTTGGGTAGGGTTGACGGTTTGGGTAGGGTTGAGGATTTGGGGAGGATTGAGGGTTTGGTAGGTTTGACGGTTTGGGTAGGGTTGAGGATTTGGGGAGGATTGAGGGTTTGGTAGGTTTGACGGTTTGGGTAGGGTTGAGTGTTTGGGGAGGATTGAGGGTTTGGGTAGTGTTGAGGGTTTGGGTAGTGTTGAGTGTTTGGGTAGGGTTGAGGGTTTGGGGAGGGTTGAGGGTTTGGGGAGTGTTCAGGGTTTGGGGCGGTTGAGGGTTTGGGGAGGGTTGAAGGTTTGGGGAGGGTTGTGGATTTGGGTAGTGTTGAGGGTTTGGGGAGAGTTGAGGGTTTGGGTACGGTTGAGGGTTTGGGGAGGGTTGAGGGTTTGGTGAGTTTTGAGGGTTTGGGGAGGGTTGAGGGTTTGGGGAGGTTTGAGGGTTTGGGGAGTGTTGAGGGTTTGGGGAGGGTTGAGGGTTTGGGTAGGGTTGAGGGTTTGGGGAGGGTTGAGGGTTTGGGTATGGTTGACGGTTTGGGTAGGGTTGAGGGTTTGGGTAGGGTTGAGGGTTTGGGGAGGATTGAGGTTTTGGGGAGGTTTGAGGGTTTGGGTAGGGTTGATGGTTTGGGTAGGGTTGAGGGTTTGGGAGGGTTGAGGGTTTGAGGAGGGTTGAGGGTTTGGGTAGGGCTGAGGGTTTGGGGAGGGTTGAGGGTTTGGGTAGGGTTGAGGGTTTGGGGAGGGTTGAGGGTTTGGGTAGTGTTGAGGGTTTGGATAGGGTTGACGGTTTTGGTAGGGTTGAGGGTTTGGGGAGGATTGAGGGTTTGGGTAGGGTTGACGGTTTGGGTAGTGTTGAGGGTTTGGGTAGGGTTGAGGGTTTGGGGAGGGTTGAGGGTTTGGGGAGGGTTGAGGGTTTGGGGAGGGTTGAGGGTTTGGGGAGTGCTGAAGGTTTGGGTAGGGTTGAGGGTTTGGGTAGGGTTGAGGGTTTGGGGAGGGTTGAGGATTTGGGGAGGGTTGAGGGTTTGGGGAGGGTTGTGGTATTGGGGAGGGTTGAGGGTTTGTGTAGGGTTGAGGGTTTGTGTCGGGTTGAGTGTTTGCGTTGTGTTGAGGGTTTGGATAGGGTTGAGGGTTTGGGGAGGATTGAGGGTTTGGGTAGGGTTGACGGTTTGGGTCGGGTTGATGGTTTGGGTAGGGTTGAGGGTTTGGGTCGGGTTGAGGGTTTGGGTCGGGTTGAGGGTTTGGGGAGGATTGGGGGTTTGGGGAGGGTTGAGGATTTGGGTAGGGTTGAGGGTTTGGGTAGGGTTGAGGTTTGGTGTAGTGTTGTGTGTTTGGGTAGGGTTGAGTGTTTGGGTCGGGTTGAGGGTTTGGGGAGGATTGGGGGTTTGGGTAGTGTTGAAGGTTTGGGTAGTGTTGAGTTTTTGGGTAGGGTTGAGGGTTTGGGGAGGGTTGAGGGTTTGGGGAGGGTTGAGGGTTTGGGGAGGGTTGAGGATTTGGGTAGGGTTGAGGGTTTGGTGTAGTGTTGTGTGTTTGGGTAGGTTTGAAGGTTTGGGGAGTGTTGAGTGTTTGGGTAGGGTTGAGTGTTTGGGTAGTGTTGAGGGTTGGGGTAGGGTTGAGGGTTTGGGTAGGGTTGAACGTTTGGGGAGGGTTGAGGGTTTGGGTAGGGTTGAGTGTTTGGGTAGTGTTGAGGGTTGGGGTATGCTTGAGGGTTTGGGTAGGGTTGAGTGTTTGGGTAGTGTTGAGGGTTGGGGTAGGGTTGAGGGTTTGGGTAGGGTTGAGTGTTTGGGTAGTATTGAGGGTTGGGGTATGCTTGAGGGTTTGGGTAGGGTTGAGGGTTTGGGGAGGGTTGAGGGTTTGGGGAGTATTGAGGGTTTGTGTAGGGTTGAGGGTTTGGGTACGGTTGAGGGTTTGGGTAGTGTTGAGTGTTTGAATAGAGTTGAGTGTTTGCGTCGTGTTGAGGGTTTGGGTAGGGTTTAGGTAAATTCCCTCGACAACGACAGTTGTGGGAGACAGAGCTTCACTGGTTAACAAAAGAGATAGAGAGTAAGGAGAGTTCGGAGACTAAGAAGAGTAAGGAGAGTAAGGAGTTAGGAGAGTAAGGAGTTCGGAGAGTAAGGAGGGTAAGGAGATTAGGGAGTGTAGGGAGAGTAAGAGAGTAGGATGTCAGTCTTCAGCTAATACGATTCACTCCACGTGATATCAAGAAACGGCTGAAGGAGTGGATCCTGCAAAGTCCATGGCAATATTCCGGCAGTAGTATTGTAGACATGTGCTCCAGAACTTGCCGCACCCCTAGCCACGCTGTTCCAGTACAGCTACAACACTGACATCTACTCGGCAATGTGGTGTGTCCTATACACAGGAAACAGATCAAATTCAACCCAGCCAACTTCCGCCTACTAGCCTACTCTCCATCATCTGCAAAGTGATGGAAGGAGTCATCGACGTCCCGAAAGACGTGCTGTTGGTGAATTGGACATTCTGAATTCTCCCTCTGAGACCCGGACAGGCGCGGAATGTTGAGGGTTTGGGGAGAGTTGAGGGTTTGGGTACGGTTGAGGGTTTGGGGAGGGTTGAGGGTTTGGTGAGTTTTGAGGGTTTGGGGAGGGTTGAGGGTTTGGGGAGGTTTGAGGGTTTGGGGAGTGTTGAGGGTTTGGGGAGGGTTGAGGGTTTGGGTAGGGTTGAGGGTTTGGGGAGGGTTGAGGGTTTGGGTAGGGTTGACGGTTTGGGTAGGGTTGAGGGTTTGGGTAGGGTTGAGGGTTTGGGGAGGATTGAGGTTTTGGGGAGGGTTGAGGGTTTGGGTAGGGTTGATGGTTTGGGTAGGGTTGAGGGTTTGGGAGGGTTGAGGGTTTGAGGAGGGTTGAGGGTTTGGGTAGGGCTGAGGGTTTGGGGAGGGTTGAGGGTTTGGGTAGGGCTGAGGGTTTGGGGAGGGTTGAGGGTTTGGGGAGTGTAGAGGGTTTGCGTAACGTTGAGGGTTTGGTTGGGTTGAGGGTTTGGGTTGGGTTGAGGGTTTGGGAAGGGTTGAGGGTTTGGGTAGGGTTGAGGTTTTGGGGAGTGTTGAGGGTTTGGGGAGGGTTGAGTGTTTGCGGAGGGTTAAGAGTTTGGGGAGGGTTGAGGTTTTGGGTAGGGTTGAGTGTTTGTGGTGGCTTGAGGGTTTGGGGAGGGTTGAGGATTTTGGTAGGGTTGAGGGTTTGGGGAGGGTTGTGGGTTTGGGAGTGTTGAGGGTTTGGGAGGGTTGAGGGTTTGCGGAGGGTTAAGAGTTTGGGGAGGGTTGAGGTTTTGGGTAGGGTTGAGTGTTTGTGGTGGCTTGAGGGTTTGGGGAGGGTTGAGGATTTTGGTAGGGTTGAGGGTTTGGGTAGTGTTGAGGGTTTGTTGAGGGTCTGGGGAGGGTTGAGGGTTTGGGGAGGGTTGAAGGTTTGGGGAGGGTTGAGGGTTTGGGGAGGGTTGAAGGTTTGGGGAGGGTTGTGGGTTTGGGTAGTGTAGAGGTTTTGGGGAGAGTTGAGGGTTTGGGGAGGGTTGAGGGTATGGTGAGTTTTGAGGGCTTGGGGAGGGTTGAGGGTTTGGGGAGGGTTGAGGGTTTGGGGAGTGTTGAGGGTTTGGGGAGGGTTGAGGGTTTGGGGAGGGTTGAGGGTTTGGAGGGTTTAGGGTTTGGGGAGGGTTGAGGGTTTGGGGAGGGTTGAGGGTTTGGGTAGGGTTGAGGGTTTGGGGAGGTTTGAGTGTTTGCGTAGTGTTGAGGGTTTGGATAGTGTTGAGGGTTTGGGTAGGGTTGACGGTTTCTGTAGGGTTGACGGTTTGGGTAAGGTTGAGGGTTTGGGTAGGGTTGAGGGTTTGGGGAGTATTGGGGGTTTGGGTAATGTTGAGGGTTTGGGTAGGGTTGAGGGTTTGGGGAGGGTTGAGGGTTTGGGGAGGGTTGAGGGTTTGGGGAGTGATGAGGGTTTGGGGAGGGTTGAGGGTTTGGGGAGGGTTGAGGATTTGTGGAGTGTTGAGTGTTTGGGGAGGGTAGAGGGTTTGGGGAGGGTTGAGGGTTTGGGGAGGGTTGAGGGTTTGGGGAGGGTTGAGGGTTTGGGGAGGGTTGAGGGTTTGGGGAGAGTTGAGGGTTTGGGGAGGGTTTAGGGTTTGGGGAGGGTTGAGGGTTTGGGGAGGGTTGAGGGTTTGGGGAGGGTTGAGGGTTTGGGGAGTGATGAGGGTTTGGGGAGGGTTGAGGGTTTGGGGAGGGTTGAGGATTTGTGGAGTGTTGAGTGTTTGGGTAGGGTTGAGGGTTTGGGGAGGGTAGAGGGTTTGGGGAGGGTTGAGGGTTTGGGGAGGGTTGAGGGTTTGGGGAGGGTTGAGAGTTTGGGGAGGGTTGAGGGTTTGGGTAGGGTTGAGGGTTTGGGGAGGGTTGAGTGTTTGCGTAGTGTTGAGGGTTTCGATATGGTTGAGGGTTTGGGGAGGATTGAGGGTTTGGGTAGGGTTGAGTGTTTGGGTAGGGTTGAGGGTTTGGGTAGGGTTGATGGTTTGGGGAGGATTGGGGGTTTGGGTAGTGTTGAGGGTTTGGGTAGTGTTGAGTGTTTGGGTAGGGTTGAGGGTTTGGCGAGGGTTGAGGGTTTGGGGAGGGTTGAGGGTTTGGGGAGGGTTGAGAGTTTGGGGAGGGTTGAGGGTTTGTGGAGTGTTGAGGGTTTGGGTAGGGTTGAGGGTTTGGGGAGGACTGAGGATTTGGATAGGGTTGAGGGTTTGGGAGGGTTGAGTGTTTGCGTAGTGTTGAGGGTTTGGATAGGGTTGACGGTTTTGGTAGGGTTGAGGGTTTGGGGAGGATTGAGGGTTTGGGTAGGGTTGAGGGTTTGGGTAGTGTTGAGGGTTTGGGTAGGGTTGAGGGTTTGGGGAGGGTTGAGGGTTTGGGGAGGGTTGAGGGTTTGGGGAGGGTTGAGGGTTTGGGGAGTGCTGAGGGTTTGGGTAGGGTTGAGGGTTTGGGTAGGGTTGAGGGTTTGGGGAGGGTTGAGGATTTGGGGAGGGTTTAGGGTTTTGGGAGGGTTGTGGTATTGGGGAGGGTTGAGGGTTTGTGTAGGGTTGAGGGTTTGTGTCGGGTTGAGTGTTTGCGTTGTGTTGAGGGTTTGGGGAGGGTTGAGGATTTGGGTAGGGTTGAGGGTTTGGGTAGTGTTGAGGGTTTGGGTAGGGTTGAGGGTTTGGGGAGGGTTGAGGGTTTGGGGAGGGTTGAGGGTTTGGGGAGGGTTGAGGGTTTGGGGAGTGCTGAGGGTTTGGGTAGGGTTGAGGGTTTGGGTAGGGTTGAGGGTTTGGGGAGGGTTGAGGATTTGGGGAGGGTTTAGGGTTTTGGGAGGGTTGTGGTATTGGGGAGGGTTGAGGGTTTGTGTAGGGTTGAGGGTTTGTGTCGGGTTGAGTGTTTGCGTTGTGTTGAGGGTTTGGGGAGGGTTGAGGATTTGGGGAGGGTTTAGGGTTTTGGGAGGGTTGTGGTATTGGGGAGGGTTGAGGGTTTGTGTAGGGTTGAGGGTTTGTGTCGGGTTGAGTGTTTGCGTTGTATTGAGGGTTTGGATAGGGTTGAGGGTTTGGGGAGGATTGAGGGTTTGGGTAGGGTTGACGGTTTGGGTCGGGTTGATGGTTTGGGTAGGGTTGAGGGTTTGGGTCGGGTTGAGGGTTTGGGGAGGATTGGGGGTTTGGGGAGGGTTGAGGATTTGGGTAGGGTTGAGGGTTTGGGTAGGGTTGAGGTTTGGTGTAGTGTTGTGTGTTTGGGTAGGTTTGAAGGTTTGGGGAGTGTTGAGTGTTTGGGTAGGGTTGAGTGTTTGGGTCGGGTTGAGGGTTTGGGGAGGATTGGGGGTTTGGGTAGTGTTGAAGGTTTGGGTAGTGTTGAGTTTTTGGGTAGGGTTGAGGGTTTGGGGAGGGTTGAGGATTTGGGTAGGGTTGAGGGTTTGGTGTAGTGTTGTGTGTTTGGGTAGGTTTGAAGGTTTGGGGAGTGTTGAGTGTTTGGGTAGGGTTGAGTGTTTGGGTAGTGTTGAGGGTTGGGGTAGGGTTGAGGGTTTGGGTAGGGTTGAACGTTTGGGGAGGGTTGAGGGTTTGGGTAGGGTTGAGTGTTTGGGTAGTGTTGAGGGTTGGGGTATGCTTGAGGGTTTGGGTAGGGTTGAGTGTTTGGGTAGTGTTGAGGGTTGGGGTAGGGTTGAGGGTTTGGGTAGGGTTGAGTGTTTGGGTAGTATTGAGGGTTGGGGTATGCTTGAGGGTTTGGGTAGGGTTGAGGGTTTGGGTAGGGTTGAGTGTTTGGGTAGTATTGAGGGTTGGGGTATGCTTGAGGGTTTGGGTAGGGTTGAGGGTTTGGGGAGGGTTGAGGGTTTGGGGAGTATTGAGGGTTTGTGTAGGGTTGAGGGTTTGGGTACGGTTGAGGGTTTGGGTAGTGTTGAGTGTTTGAATAGAGTTGAGTGTTTGCGTCGTGTTGAGGGTTTGGGTAGGGTTTAGGTAAATTCCCTCGACAACGACAGTTGTGGGAGACAGAGCTTCACTGGTTAACAAAAGAGATAGAGAGTAAGGAGAGTTCGGAGAGTAAGAAGAGTAAGGAGAGTAAGGAGTTAGGAGAGTAAGGAGTTCGGAGAGTAAGGAGGGTAAGGAGATTAGGGAGTGTAGGGAGAGTAAGAGAGTAGGATGTCAGTCTTCAGCTAATACGATTCACTCCACGTGATATCAAGAAACGGCTGAAGGAGTGGATCCTGCAAAGTCTCTGGCAATATTCCGGCAGTAGTATTGTAGACATGTGCTCCAGAACTTGCCGCACCCCTAGCCACGCTGTTCCAGTACAGCTACAACACTGACATCTACTCGGCAATGTGGTGTGTCCTATACACAGGAAACAGATCAAATTCAACCCAGCCAACCTCCGCCTACTAGCCTACTCTCCATCATCTGCAAAGTGATGGAAGGAGTCATCGACGTCCCGAAAGACGTGCTGTTGGTGAATTGGACATTCTGAATTCTCCCTCTGAGACCCGGACAGGCGCGGAATGTGGCGATGAGGGGATTTTCACAGCAACTTCATTGCAGTGTTAGTGTAAGCCTACTTGTGACAATAAAGATTATTTTTTAATAAATCAACAGAGCTATCAAGCGGCACGTACTCAGCAATAACCTGCCCACGGACGCTCGGTTTGGGTTCCGCCCAGGGTCACTCAGCTCCTGACCTCATTACAGCCTTGGTTCGAACATGGACAAGAGAGCTGAATGCTCGAGGTGAGGTGAGAGTGACTGCCCTTGACATCAAGGCAGCATTGACCGAGTGTGGTTTAATAAGGACAAACAGAGTGAAGGTCAGAACAAAGTTTTATTTACAAACAGTATATTTACACTCCCCGAGTACTTCTCTCTGCCTTACTGGCCGACCTTCTATCCTCCAGGTAATTGAGATGCCCCGCCCCTAACAGGGAGCTCGTACTCAGCAAGGAGCACGGGGAATACAAACGGGAAGACAAGCATCCCCACCCTGTAGGCCCCGTGCGGACATTCCTCCCCCTCAAAGTCCGAGGACCCCCTCGATGAGTGATGAGTTAGAGAAGGAGGAGCAGATGGAGGATGTCTGAGCCCCTTCAGCTCCGCACGTCCTCATGGAGCTGATGTGCTGGATGAGTCTGCAGATACCTCGCTGGTGAACACCGTCTGCAGCAGGAATGGCGTGGCGGACGATCGTCAGGAGGCAGCTGAACCACGGAGTCGGCATCCGAGACCTCAGACGTCTGTGTCTCCATCTCGGAGACAGAAGAGACCACGTTGGGCATGTCCGTGTCGAGAGAGAGAGACTGGAGACGTCACAGCAGCTCTTTCAGCAATGGAGCAGGAGGATCCAGGACGGGATTCTTTTGAGGAATCTCACGAGGGAGCAACCTCAGGTATTGCCTCATCAGTTACCCCCGGACCCGAACCTGGTCAGAATCTGGTCCCGTTTGACAGACGACAATCCCAGAGAGCCAGCGGGTGAGGTTACGGACGAACAGCGCATTGTCAGGTGTGAAGCGGCAAAGAGTTGGAGATCGGACTGGGCAGCGCTCTCTCGCGACTCCCGGTTACAGCCCACCTTCGCCCCGATGTCCAGTACGAAATGTACGACCAATTAACATCTTATCGGGGGCCATGCCAGTTACTGCTCTCCACAAAAGTAGCGAATTCCTCACCCGTGTAGGAGGCCCCGTTATCGGTCACGACGACTTCCAGGATTCCGTGGGTGGAAAGGGAAATGAACCATGGTCACCCGGGAGGCGATCAATGCCATCTTGTGGACCTCCAGCCACTTGGAGTGGACGAGAAACACCGAACCCAGGAACGGACCGGTGAAATCGGCGTGCTCGTGGGCCCAAAGGCCTCCCGGCCTCTCCCAAGGATGCAGGGGCACCGCCGCCCGGAGCTCCTGGTGTTCCCGGCAGATGGAGCCAACGTCTCGATATCCGTGTCCAATCCCGGACGTAGTTTCCCACCCGCATCCTCATTTTGGACACTCTGGAATGTCCGTTGTGAAGGTCCTTCCTCACAGCAGCTTGCCCCTTCGCCGGGACAACAATCCCGGTGCCCCGCAGGAGGAAGATGTCCGCGGTCAGCTCCGGCCATTTGGAGGGGAAAGCTGTAACCCTGCGGCCGATGCTGCCCACCGCACGGCACCAGGTGACGCACCTCGGCAAGTACAGGGTCAGCCTGCGGCCAGTCACAAACACGCGAGGCAGTGACCAGCAAGGAGCCCAGGAAGTTCAGGACAACGATCACTTTGTCCGCCGGAGGAGGGTACGTGGATTTGGTCCGCAGCAGAATACGGCTCAAAACATCAGTCAGCGCTCTGTGCGTCCCTGGGCGGCCAATAACAGACCAGCGCTGAATCTCACCGATGCACTGGGCGGGACTGCCTTGTCTTCACAGAAAAGGCCAGGAGGCTTGTGATTGGTGATGATAGTAAATGTCGGCCCCAGACGTATTGGTGAAATCGCTTTACACCGGATATGGCCGCCAGACCCTCTTTCTCGATCTGGACATGTTTCCTCTCAGCCAGCGTCCGGGAGGCAAATCCGATCGGACGCTCACACCCGCCGTCCATTCGATGGGACAAAACTGTCCCAATGCCATTCGGCGGAGCGTCGGACATGACGGACAAGAGTTTTGAGGAGTCAAATGTGTCACGTCCCGGAGGAAGAATCCATCGCTTCAGCCTGTTAAACCCCGTATCCTGGGCCCTGCCCCAAGCCCAGGGCAGGTGCAGCAAGTGGAGGGGGGGGGGGGGCGTAGCCAGGTTCGGAATGAAGCACCCATAATAATTCACTAATCTGAGAAAAGAGAAAGGTTTTGTGGCGACTTGTGGAGTGGGGCCATTATGATCACCCGTGCCTTCTCTCCGACCGGGTGTAGACCATCGCGATCCACTCGATACTCCAAATATACCACTCCCATCACGTAGAACATGCACTCCGCACGGCGCAGGCAGAACCCATGTTCTGAAAACCGCCTCAACGCCGCTTGGCGGTTCTGCAAATGTTGGTATTCCGCGGCCCCTGTTGAAGTGTAGACATGGATGGCGTGTTGACCTGCCGTGGTGAGGAGGATGGCGACCTTTCTGGTGTCCGAGGCGCTCTCCTTTTCGTTGGCTTCCAATTAACGCCGAGGTTTCCAGCGACTTGCGGCGGCTGCGGTGTGCTGACGGTGTCCATGGCGCAGGATGGCAGATTCCAGAGGATCTTTAGGGAGGTACCAAATTCACTCCTGGTACTATGAAGTGTTGGGTGCTCTGCTACACAGACAAACCAACACGGTTGCGAATGGTACAACGCAGTTTTATTTCAAACATCTATTTACACTGGTAAACTGTTTACTGAGGTTCGATCATGACCCTTGATTCTCTGGACCTATTCCTAATTCTATCTTGTAGTGGCACTCAGCACATGGTGGATGTCTGAGTGGCTTGTAATGAGCTCTGTGCCCTGAGCCGTCTCCTGCTCGAGTGCCCAGGAAGTGTCGTGTTCCCTGTTTTGTACTGTGTATGCTCTTGCCTGTGATTGGCTGTCGTGTTGTGTGTGTTGATTGGTCCGTTGATCTGTCCATCAGTCTGTATGTATGTATGTGCTATGATGTGTACCTGAATATCATGACACCTGTGACTAACACATCGTCTAAATAAACCGCAACACACGGTAATCCACACAGGATGTTCTCCATGACGCGCTGGAAGACTGCACACGCTGAGAAAACTCCGAACTGGAGCTGGATGTACTCACCGAGCCCGTGTGTGTATTATTGATGACGTATCTCTGTGAGGGTCTATCTGGCCCCAGCTGTGGACAAGAGTTACTCATGTCCAATTTGTGAACGTACGCACTCCAGCCAATGGTGCTGAAAAATCCTCGATGCGCGGTAACGGCCTAACTTCGAAGTGTTAATGGTTGGAGGTCAATCATCTCAGCTCCAGGACATCACTGCGGGGGTTCCTCAGGGTCGTGTCCTCGGCCTAACCATCTTCAGCTGCTTCACCAATGACCTCCCTTCCATCATAAGGTCAGAAGTGGGGGTGTTTGATAGGACAGGGTAGAAACATGTCCTGTTGGTTTCCAACCCCAAGCTGGCCTGATCTTGCTGCCTTGTACAAAGATGCAGTCACTGCTGTGATATAAACACCACGGCTGACTGTTTCCTGCCTGCTGCACTTACACATTTGTGTTCTAAACATATCTGTGAACCTTGGCAATGTTGTTGATCTCTCTTTGAAATGTAAAGGTCGTGCTGATGACTGAGCTGAATTGCTGACGGACACATTGTGTAACCTGATTCCATCCCATGTTTGGATCACGTGGCCTGGCCACTGTGACCTCTCTCTGACAGGTGACTACATTGTTATCTTGTATGTAGCACTGGCAGGGTCGAAGGCTCTGGGCAGGGACCAGTGGCCGACAGCCAGACTCTGGCAGGCTGTGTTCATACTGACAGCATTCCCTTCCATCCTGATAGGAATACAGGGAGACCAGTCAGCCGCTTGAATCTGAGGTGCAATTCAATGGGATGGTCTCTGATGGGTGCCCCAGTGTTGAATCAGGCGGTGAATGGATGGGTGCCTCTGGGGAAACGGGTGTTTAATTGGACAGGTTTGGGTGACAGTGTCGGCCGCCCAGCTGCACCTCTGCAAAGACAGGGGGGCGGGATTCTCCACTTTCCAGCCCCGATCCGCCAGCGGGATTCTCCGTCACGCGAGTCACTGGTCTACCTTGAACAGGCTGTTCGCCGCATCCAGGAGACCTATCAGAGGGAGTAGATCATTTGTTGCCCTTTGAAGGGGCTCAGTTGGTGCTGGGGGACGGAGGCTGCCCCCAGGCTTCGTGCCAGGGACTCAATGCTGACGGAGGTGGAAGGTTGACAGAGTCCTCACCCTCCCACGTTGATTAAATGCCCCCTCACCACCAAACTGCAGGAGGCAGGAGCTTCATGGGCGGGTCAGGAGGAGGGTGATCTTGGTGTCAGGGGTAGTCCTAAAGGTGAGGGGGGACCGGGCCTCCCTGGTCCCAGAGGGGAGGATGCCCCAAATCTGAGGAGGCCTTGGTGTGCGCTCCGCGGGCTGCCAACCGTACGACTGCCTGGCGCTCGCGCTCCGCGATGTTATTGACCTGGAAGAAGTAACACATTTGTTCAGCGTACTTGTCCCAGTCTGCAACACGGCATCAAATGTATCGAACCGCCCAATCAGAGGCAAAGATCTTGGGCTGGATTCTCCCAGCCCCGGGCAGGAGAATCCATGCCAGTGGGCCCCGCCGCTCCGACACCGGCACGCGACTCCCCGCAGTGCGGAGAATCCTCGCCATTGGGCCTCGCCGCTCCGACCCCGGCACGCGACTCTCCGCAGTGCGGAGAATCCTCGCCAGTGGGCCCCGCCGCTCCGACGCTGGCACGCGACTCTCCGCAGTGCGGAGAATCCTCGCCATTGTGCCCCGCCGCTCCGACACCGGCACGCGACTCTCCGCAGTGCGGAGAATCCTCGCCATTGGGCCCCGCCGCTCCGACACCGGCACGCGACTCTCCGCAGTGCGGAGAATCCTCGCCATTGGGCCCCGCCGCTCCGAAACTGGCACGCGACTCTCCGCAGTGCGGAGAATCCTCGCCAGTGGGCCCCGCCGCTCCGACACCGGCACGCGACTCTCCGCAGTGCGGAGAATCCTCGCCAGTGGGCCCCGCCGCTCCGACACCGGCACGCGACTCTCCGCAGTGCGGAGAATCCTCGCCATTGGGCCCCGCCGCTCCGACACCGGCACGCGACTCCCCGCAGTGCGGAGAATCCTCGCCAGTGGGCCCCGCCGCTCCGACGCCGGCACGCGACTCTCCACAGTGCGGAGAATCCTCGCCATTGGGCCCCGCCGCTCCGACGCCGGCACGCGACTCCCCGCAGTGCGGAGAATCCTCGCCAGTGGGCCCCGCCGCTCCGACACCGGCACGCGACTCCCCGCAGTGCGGAGAATCCTCGCCAGTGGGCCCCGCCGCTCTGACACCGGCACGCGACTCTCCGCAGTGCGGAGAATCCTCGCCATCGGGCCCCGCCGCTCCGACACCGGCACGCAACTCCCCGCAGTGCGGAGAATCCTCGCCAGTGGGCCCCGCCGCTCCGACACCGGCACGCGACTCTCCGCAGTGCGGAGAATCCTCGCCAGTGGGCCCCGCCGCTCTGACACCGGCACGCGACTCTCCGCAGTGCGGAGAATCCTCGCCAGTGGGCCCCGCCGCTCTGACACCGGCACGCGACTCCCCGCAGTGCGGAGAATCCTCGCCAGTGGGCCCCGCCACTCCGACGCCAGCACGCGACTCTCCGCAGTGCGGAGAATCCTCGCCATTGGGCCCCGCCGCTCCGACGCCGGCACGCGACTCTCCGCAGTGCGGAGAATCCTCGCCAGTGGGCCCCGCCGCTCCGACGCCAGCACGCGACTCCCCGCAGTGCGGAGAATCCTCGTCATTGGGCCCCGCCGCTCCGACACCGGCACGCGACTCCCCGCAGTGCGGAGAATCCTCGCCAGTGGGCCCCGCCGCTCCGACACCGGCACGCGACTCTCCGCAGTGCGGAGAATCCTCGCCCGTGGGCCCCGCCGCTCCGACACCGGCACGCGACTCCCCGCAGTGCGGAGAATCCTCGCCAGTGGGCCCCGCCGCTCCGACACCAGCACGCGACTCTCCGCAGTGCGGAGAATCCTCGCCAGTGGGCCCCGCCGCTCCGACGCTGGCACGCGACTCTCCGCAGTGCGGAGAATCCTCGCCATTGGGCCCCGCCGCTCCGACACCGGCACGCGACTCTCCGCAGTGCGGAGAATCCTCGCCATTGGGCCCCGCCGCTCCGACGCCGGCACGCGACTCTCCGCAGTGCGGAGAATCCTCGCCATTGGGCCCAACCGCTCCGACACTGGCACGCGACTCTCCGCAGTGCGGAGAATCCTCGCCAGTGGGCCCTGCCGCTCCGACACCGGCACGCGACTCTCCGCAGTGCGGAGAATCCTCGCCAGTGGGCCCCGCCGCTCCGACGCCGGCACGCGTCTCCCCGCAGTGCGGAGAATCCTCGCCATTGGGCCCCGCCGCTCCGACACCGGCACACGACTCTCCGCAGTGCGGAGAATCCTCGCCATTGGGCCCCGCCGCTCCGACACCGGCACGCGACTCTCCGCAGTGCGGAGAATCCTCGCCAGTGGGCCCCGCCGCTCCGACGCCGGCACGCGACTCTCCACAGTGCGGAGAATCCTCGCCATTGGGCCCCGCCGCTCCGACGCCGGCACGCGACTCCCCGCAGTGCGGAGAATCCTCGCCAGTGGGCCCCGCCGCTCCGACACCGGCACGCGACTCCCCGCAGTGCGGAGAATCCTCGCCAGTGGGCCCCGCCGCTCCGACGCCAGCACGCGACTCCCCGCAGTGCGGGGAATCCTCGCCAGTGGGCCCCGCCGCTCCGACACCGGCACGCGACTCCCCGCAGTGCGGAGAATCCTCGCCAGTGGGCCCCGCCGCTCCGACACCGGCACGCGACTCTCCGCAGTGCGGAGAATCCTCGCCAGTGGGCCCCGCCGCTCCGACACCGGCACGCGACTCTCCGCAGTGCGGAGAATCCTCGCCAGTGGGCCCCGCCGCTCAAACACCGGCACGCGACTCTCCGCAGTGCGGAGAATCCTCGCCAGTGGGCCCCGCCGCTCCGACACCGGCACGCGACTCTCCGCAGTGCGGAGAATCCTCGCCAGTGGGCCCCGCCGCTCTGACACCGGCACGCGACTCTCCGCAGTGCGGAGAATCCTCGCCATCGGGCCCCGCCGCTCCGACACCGGCACGCAACTCCCCGCAGTGCGGAGAATCCTCGCCAGTGGGCCCCGCCGCTCCGACACCGGCACGCGACTCTCCGCAGTGCGGAGAATCCTCGCCAGTGGGCCCCGCCGCTCTGACACCGGCACGCGACTCTCCGCAGTGCGGAGAATCCTCGCCAGTGGGCCCCGCCGCTCTGACACCGGCACGCGACTCCCCGCAGTGCGGAGAATCCTCGCCAGTGGGCCCCGCCACTCCGACGCCAGCACGCGACTCTCCGCAGTGCGGAGAATCCTCGCCATTGGGCCCCGCCGCTCCGACGCCGGCACGCGACTCTCCGCAGTGCGGAGAATCCTCGCCAGTGGGCCCCGCCGCTCCGACGCCAGCACGCGACTCCCCGCAGTGCGGAGAATCCTCGTCATTGGGCCCCGCCGCTCCGACACCGGCACGCGACTCTCCGCAGTGCGGAGAATCCTCGCCAGTGGGCCCCGCCGCTCCGACACCGGCACGCGACTCTCCGCAGTGCGGAGAATCCTCGCCATTGGGCCCCGCCGCTCCGACACCGGCACGCGACTCCCCGCAGTGCGGAGAATCCTCGCCAGTGGGCCCCGCCGCTCCGACGCCAGCACGCGACTCTCCGCAGTGCGGAGAATCCTCGCCATTGGGCCCCGCCGCTCCGACACCGGCACGCGACTCCCCGCAGTGCGGAGAATCCTCGCCATTGGGCCCCGCAACTCCGACACCGGCACGCGACTCTCCGCAGTGCGGAGAATCCTCGCCCGTGGGCCCCGCCGCTCCGACACCGGCACGCGACTCCCCGCAGTGCGGAGAATCCTCGCCAGTGGGCCCCGCCGCTCTGACACCGGCACGCGACTCTCCGCAGTGCGGAGAATCCTCGCCATCGGGCCCCGCCGCTCCGACACCGGCACGCAACTCCCCGCAGTGCGGAGAATCCTCGCCAGTGGGCCCCGCCGCTCCGACACCGGCACGCGACTCTCCGCAGTGCGGAGAATCCTCGCCAGTGGGCCCCGCCGCTCTGACACCGGCACGCGACTCTCCGCAGTGCGGAGAATCCTCGCCAGTGGGCCCCGCCGCTCTGACACCGGCACGCGACTCCCCGCAGTGCGGAGAATCCTCGCCAGTGGGCCCCGCCACTCCGACGCCAGCACGCGACTCTCCGCAGTGCGGAGAATCCTCGCCATTGGGCCCCGCCGCTCCGACGCCGGCACGCGACTCTCCGCAGTGCGGAGAATCCTCGCCAGTGGGCCCCGCCGCTCCGACGCCAGCACGCGACTCCCCGCAGTGCGGAGAATCCTCGTCATTGGGCCCTCCCGCTCCGACACCGGCACGCGACTCCCCGCAGTGCGGAGAATCCTCGCCATTGGGCCCCGCAACTCCGACACCGGCACGCGACTCTCCGCAGTGCGGAGAATCCTCGCCCGTGGGCCCCGCCGCTCCGACACCGGCACGCGACTCCCCGCAGTGCGGAGAATCCTCGCCAGTGGGCCCCGCCGCTCCGACACCAGCACGCGACTCTCCGCAGTGCGGAGAATCCTCGCCAGTGGGCCCCGCCGCTCCGACGCTGGCACGCGACTCTCCGCAGTGCGGAGAATCCTCGCCATTGGGCCCCGCCGCTCCGACACCGGCACGCGACTCTCCGCAGTGCGGAGAATCCTCGCCATTGGGCCCCGCCGCTCCGACGCCGGCACGCGACTCTCCGCAGTGCGGAGAATCCTCGCCATTGGGCCCAACCGCTCCGACACTGGCACGCGACTCTCCGCAGTGCGGAGAATCCTCGCCAGTGGGCCCTGCCGCTCCGACACCGGCACGCGACTCTCCGCAGTGCGGAGAATCCTCGCCAGTGGGCCCCGCCGCTCCGACACCGGCACACGACTCTCCGCAGTGCGGAGAATCCTCGCCATTGGGCCCCGCCGCTCCGACACCGGCACGCGACTCTCCGCAGTGCGGAGAATCCTCGCCAGTGGGCCCCGCCGCTCCGACGCCGGCACGCGACTCTCCACAGTGCGGAGAATCCTCGCCATTGGGCCCCGCCGCTCCGACGCCGGCACGCGACTCCCCGCAGTGCGGAGAATCCTCGCCAGTGGGCCCCGCCGCTCCGACACCGGCACGCGACTCCCCGCAGTGCGGAGAATCCTCGCCAGTGGGCCCCGCCGCTCCGACACCGGCACGCGACTCCCCGCAGTGCGGAGAATCCTCGCCAGTGGGCCCCGCCGCTCCGACGCCAGCACGCGACTCCCCGCAGTGCGGGGAATCCTCGCCAGTGGGCCCCGCCGCTCCGACACCGGCACGCGACTCCCCGCAGTGCGGAGAATCCTCGCCAGTGGGCCCCGCCGCTCCGACACCGGCACGCGACTCTCCGCAGTGCGGAGAATCCTCGCCATTGGGCCCCGCCGCTCCGACACCGGCACGCGACTCCCCGCAGTGCGGAGAATCCTCGCCAGTGGGCCCCGCCGCTCTGACACCGGCACGCGACTCCCCGCAGTGCGGAGAATCCTCGCCAGTGGGCCCCGCCACTCCGACGCCAGCACGCGACTCTCCGCAGTGCGGAGAATCCTCGCCATTGGGCCCCGCCGCTCCGACGCCGGCACGCGACTCTCCGCAGTGCGGAGAATCCTCGCCAGTGGGCCCCGCCGCTCCGACGCCAGCACGCGACTCCCCGCAGTGCGGAGAATCCTCGTCATTGGGCCCCGCCGCTCCGACACCGGCACGCGACTCTCCGCAGTGCGGAGAATCCTCGCCAGTGGGCCCCGCCGCTCCGACACCGGCACGCGACTCTCCGCAGTGCGGAGAATCCTCGCCATTGGGCCCCGCCGCTCCGACACCGGCACGCGACTCCCCGCAGTGCGGAGAATCCTCGCCAGTGGGCCCCGCCGCTCCGACGCCAGCACGCGACTCTCCGCAGTGCGGAGAATCCTCGCCATTGGGCCCCGCCGCTCCGACACCGGCACGCGACTCCCCGCAGTGCGGAGAATCCTCGCCATTGGGCCCCGCAACTCCGACACCGGCACGCGACTCTCCGCAGTGCGGAGAATCCTCGCCCGTGGGCCCCGCCGCTCCGACACCGGCACGCGACTCCCCGCAGTGCGGAGAATCCTCGCCAGTGGGCCCCGCCGCTCTGACACCGGCACGCGACTCTCCGCAGTGCGGAGAATCCTCGCCATCGGGCCCCGCCGCTCCGACACCGGCACGCAACTCCCCGCAGTGCGGAGAATCCTCGCCAGTGGGCCCCGCCGCTCCGACACCGGCACGCGACTCTCCGCAGTGCGGAGAATCCTCGCCAGTGGGCCCCGCCGCTCTGACACCGGCACGCGACTCTCCGCAGTGCGGAGAATCCTCGCCAGTGGGCCCCGCCGCTCTGACACCGGCACGCGACTCCCCGCAGTGCGGAGAATCCTCGCCAGTGGGCCCCGCCACTCCGACGCCAGCACGCGACTCTCCGCAGTGCGGAGAATCCTCGCCATTGGGCCCCGCCGCTCCGACGCCGGCACGCGACTCTCCGCAGTGCGGAGAATCCTCGCCAGTGGGCCCCGCCGCTCCGACGCCAGCACGCGACTCCCCGCAGTGCGGAGAATCCTCGTCATTGGGCCCCGCCGCTCCGACACCGGCACGCGACTCCCCGCAGTGCGGAGAATCCTCGCCATTGGGCCCCGCAACTCCGACACCGGCACGCGACTCTCCGCAGTGCGGAGAATCCTCGCCCGTGGGCCCCGCCGCTCCGACACCGGCACGCGACTCCCCGCAGTGCGGAGAATCCTCGCCAGGGGGCCCCGCCGCTCCGACACCAGCACGCGACTCTCCGCAGTGCGGAGAATCCTCGCCAGTGGGCCCCGCCGCTCCGACGCTGGCACGCGACTCTCCGCAGTGCGGAGAATCCTCGCCATTGGGCCCCGCCGCTCCGACACCGGCACGCGACTCTCCGCAGTGCGGAGAATCCTCGCCATTGGGCCCCGCCGCTCCGACGCCGGCACGCGACTCTCCGCAGTGCGGAGAATCCTCGCCATTGGGCCCAACCGCTCCGACACTGGCACGCGACTCTCCGCAGTGCGGAGAATCCTCGCCAGTGGGCCCTGCCGCTCCGACACCGGCACGCGACTCTCCGCAGTGCGGAGAATCCTCGCCAGTGGGCCCCGCCGCTCCGACACCGGCACACGACTCTCCGCAGTGCGGAGAATCCTCGCCATTGGGCCCCGCCGCTCCGACACCGGCACGCGACTCTCCGCAGTGCGGAGAATCCTCGCCAGTGGGCCCCGCCGCTCCGACGCCGGCACGCGACTCTCCACAGTGCGGAGAATCCTCGCCATTGGGCCCCGCCGCTCCGACGCCGGCACGCGACTCCCCGCAGTGCGGAGAATCCTCGCCAGTGGGCCCCGCCGCTCCGACACCGGCACGCGACTCCCCGCAGTGCGGAGAATCCTCGCCAGTGGGCCCCGCCGCTCCGACACCGGCACGCGACTCCCCGCAGTGCGGAGAATCCTCGCCAGTGGGCCCCGCCGCTCCGACGCCAGCACGCGACTCCCCGCAGTGCGGGGAATCCTCGCCAGTGGGCCCCGCCGCTCCGACACCGGCACGCGACTCCCCGCAGTGCGGAGAATCCTCGCCAGTGGGCCCCGCCGCTCCGACACCGGCACGCGACTCTCCGCAGTGCGGAGAATCCTCGCCATTGGGCCCCGCCGCTCCGACACCGGCACGCGACTCCCCGCAGTGCGGAGAATCCTCGCCAGTGGGCCCCGCCGCTCCGACGCCGGCACGCGACTCTCCACAGTGCGGAGAATCCTCGCCATTGGGCCCCGCCGCTCCGACGCCGGCACGCGACTCCCCGCAGTGCGGAGAATCCTCGCCAGTGGGCCCCGCCGCTCCGACACCGGCACGCGACTCTCCGCAGTGCGGAGAATCCTCGCCAGTGGGCCCCGCCGCTCCAACGCCGGCACGCGACTCTCCACAGTGCGGAGAATCCTCGCCATTGGGCCCCGCCGCTCCGACGCCGGCACGCGACTCCCCGCAGTGCGGAGAATCCTCGCCATTGGGCCCCGCCGCTCCGACGCTGGGACGCGACTCTCCGCAGTGCGGAGAATCCTCGCCATTGGGCCCCGCCGCTCCGACTCCGGCACGCGACTCCCCGCAGTGCGGGGAATCCTCGCCACTGGGCCCCGCCGCTCCGACGCCGGCACGCGACTCCCCGCAGTGCGGAGAATCCTCGCCAGTGGGCCCCGCCGCTCCGACACCGGCACGCGACTCTCCGCAGTGCGGAGAATCCTCGCCAGTGGGCCCCGCCGCTCCGACACCGGCACGCGACTCCCCGCAGTGCGGAGAATCCTCGCCAGTGGGCCCCGCCGCTCCGACACCGGCACGCGACTCCCCGCAGTGCGGAGAATCCTCGCCAGTGGGCCCCGCCGCTCCGACGCCAGCACGCGACTCCCCGCAGTGCGGGGAATCCTCGCCAGTGGGCCCCGCCGCTCCGACACCGGCACGCGACTCCCCGCAGTGCGGAGAATCCTCGCCAGTGGGCCCCGCCGCTCCGACACCGGCACGCGACTCCCCGCAGTGCGGAGAATCCTCGCCAGTGGGCCCCGCCGCTCCGACACCGGCACGCGACTCCCCGCAGTGCGGAGAATCCTCGCCAGCGAGCCCCGTCGCTCCGACGCCGGCACGCGACTCCCCGCAGTGCGGAGAATCCTCGCCATTGGGCCCCGCCGCTCCGACGTCGTCACGCGACTCTCCGCAGTGCGGAGAATCCTCGCCAGTGGGCCCCGCCGCTCCGACACCGGCACGCGACTCTCCGCAGTGCGGAGAATCCTCGCCAGTGGGCCCCGCCGCTCCGACACCATCACGCGACTCTCCGCAGTGCGGAGAATCCTCGCCATTGGGCCCCGCCGCTCCGACACCGGCACGCGACTCCCCGCAGTGCGGAGAATCCTCGCCAGTGGGCCCCGCCGCTCCGACACCGGCACGCGACTCTCCGCAGTGCGGAGAATCCTCGCCAGTGGGCCCCGCCACTCCGACGCCTGCACGCGACTCTCCGCAGTGCGGAGAATCCTCGCCATTGGGCCCCGCCGCTCCGACGCCGGCACGCGACTCTCCGCAGTGCGGAGAATCCTCGCCAGTGGGCCCCGCCGCTCCGACACCGGCACGCGACTCCCCGCAGTGCGGAGAATCCTCGCCATTGGGCCCCGCCGCTCCGACGCCTGCACGTGACTCCCCGCAGTGCGGAGAATCCTCGCCAGTGGGCCCCGCCGCTCCGACACCAGCACGCGACTCTCCGCAGTGCGGAGAATCCTCGCCAGTGGTCCCCGCCGCTCCGACGCCGGCACGCGACTCTCCGCAGTGCGGAGAATCCTCGCCATTGGGCCCCGCCGCTCCGACACCGGCACGCGACTCCCCGCAGTGCGGAGAATCCTCGCCAGTGGGCCCCGCCGCTCCGACACCGGCACGCGACTCCCTGCAGTGCGGAGAATCCTCGCCATTGGGCCCCGCCGCTCCGACGCCGGCACGCGACTCCCCGCAGTGCGGAGAATCCTCGCCATTGGGCCCCGCCGCTCCGACGCCGGCACGCGACTCTCCGCAGTGCGGAGAATCCTCGCCAGTGGGCCCCGCCGCTCTGACACCGGCACGCGACTCTCCGCAGTGCGGAGAATCCTCGCCATTGGGCCCCGCCGCTCCGACGCCGGCACGCGTCTCTCCGCAGTGCGGAGAATCCTCGCCAGTGGGCCCCGCCGCTCTGACACCGGCACGCGACTCCCCGCAGTGCGGAGAATCCTCGCCATTGGGCCCCGCCGCTCCGACGCCGGCACGCGACTCCCCGCAGTGCGGAGAATCCTCGCCATGGGCCCCGCCGCTCCGACACCGACACGCGACTCCCCGCAGTGCGGAGAATCCTCGCCATTGGGCCCCGCCGCTCCGACGCCGGCACGCGACTCCCCGCAGTGCGGAGAATCCTCGCCAGTGGGCCCCGCCGCTCCGACACCGGCACGCGACTCTCCGCAGTGCGGAGAATCCTCGCCATTGGGCCCCGCTGCTCCGACACCGGCACGCGACTCCCCGCAGTGCGGAGAATCCTCGCCAGTGGGCCCCGCCGCTCCGACGCCGGCACGCGACTCTCCACAGTGCGGAGAATCCTCGCCATTGGGCCCCGCCGCTCCGACGCCGGCACGCGACTCTCCACAGTGCGGAGAATCCTCGCCATTGGGCCCCGCCGCTCCGACGCCGGCACGCGACTCCCCGCAGTGCGGAGAATCCTCGCCAGTGGGCCCCGCCGCTCCGACACCGGCACGCGACTCTCCGCAGTGCGGAGAATCCTCGCCATTGGGCCCCGCCGCTCCGACGCTGGGACGCGACTCTCCGCAGTGTGGAGAATCCTCGCCATTGGGCCCCGCCGCTCCGACTCCGGCACGCGACTCCCCGCAGTGCGGGGAATCCTCGCCACTGGGCCCCGCCGCTCCGACGCCGGCACGCGACTCCCCGCAGTGCGGAGAATCCTCGCCAGTGGGCCCCGCCGCTCCGACACCGGCACGCGACTCTCCGCAGTGCGGAGAATCCTCACCAGTGGGCCCCGCCGCTCCGACACCGGCACGCGACTCCCCGCAGTGCGGAGAATCCTCGCCAGTGGGCCCCGCCGCTCCGACACCGGCACGCGACTCCCCGCAGTGCGGAGAATCCTCGCCAGTGGGCCCCGCCGCTCCGACGCCAGCACGCGACTCCCCGCAGTGCGGGGAATCCTCGCCAGTGGGCCCCGCCGCTCCGACACCGGCACGCGACTCTCCGCAGTGCGGAGAATCCTCGCCAGTGGGCCCCGCCGCTCCGACACCGGCACGCGACTCTCCGCAGTGCGGAGAATCCTCGCCAGTGGGCCCCGCCGCTCCGACACCGGCACGCGACTCCCCGCTGTGCGGAGAATCCTCGCCAGTGGGCCCCGCCGCTCCGACACCGGCACGCGACTCTCCGCAGTGCGGAGAATCCTCGCCAGTGGGCCCCGCCGCTCCGACACCGGCACGCGACTCTCCGCAGTGCGGAGAATCCTCGCCAGTGGGCCCCGCCGCTCCGACGCCTGCACGCGACTCTCCGCAGTGCGGAGAATCCTCGCCATTGGGCCCCGCCGCTCCGACGCCGGCACGCGACTCTCCGCAGTGCGGAGAATCCTCGCCAGTGGGCCCCGCCGCTCCGACACCGGCACGCGACTCCCCGCAGTGCGGAGAATCCTCGCCATTGGGCCCCGCCGCTCCGACGCCTGCACGTGACTCCCCGCAGTGCGGAGAATCCTCGCCAGTGGGCCCCGCCGCTCCGACACCAGCACGCGACTCTCCGCAGTGCGGAGAATCCTCGCCAGTGGTCCCCGCCGCTCCGACGCCGGCACGCGACTCTCCGCAGTGCGGAGAATCCTCGCCATTGGGCCCCGCCGCTCCGACACCGGCACGCGACTCCCCGCAGTGCGGAGAATCCTCGCCAGTGGGCCCCGCCGCTCCGACACCGGCACGCGACTCCCTGCAGTGCGGAGAATCCTCGCCATTGGGCCCCGCCGCTCCGACGCCGGCACGCGACTCCCCGCAGTGCGGAGAATCCTCGCCATTGGGCCCCGCCGCTCCGACGCCGGCACGCGACTCTCCGCAGTGCGGAGAATCCTCGCCAGTGGGCCCCGCCGCTCTGACACCGGCACGCGACTCTCCGCAGTGCGGAGAATCCTCGCCATTGGGCCCCGCCGCTCCGACGCCGGCACGCGACTCCCCGCAGTGCGGAGAATCCTCGCCATTGGGCCCCGCCGCTCCGACGCAGGCACGCGACTCCCCGCAGTGCGGAGAATCCTCGCCATTGGGCCCCGCCGCTCCGACGCCGGCACGCGTCTCTCCGCAGTGCGGAGAATCCTCGCCAGTGGGCCCCGCCGCTCTGACACCGGCACGCGACTCCCCGCAGTGCGGAGAATCCTCGCCATTGGGCCCCGCCGCTCCGACGCCGGACCGCGACTCCCCGCAGTGCGGAGAATCCTCGCCATGGGCCCCGCCGCTCCGACACCGACACGCGACTCCCCGCAGTGCGGAGAATCCTCGCCATTGGGCCCCGCCGCTCCGACGCCGGCACGCGACTCCCCGCAGTGCGGAGAATCCTCGCCATGGGCCCCGCCGCTCCGACACCGACACGCGTCTCTCCGCAGTGCGGAGAATCCTCTCCATTGGGCCCCGCCGCTCCGACGCCGGCACGCGACTCCCCGCAGTGTGGAGAATCCTCGCCATCGGGCCCCGCCGCTCCGACACCGGCACGCGACTCCCCGCAGTGCGGAGAATCCTCGCCATTGGGCCCCGCCGCTCCGACACTGGCACGCGACTCCCCGCAGTGCGGAGAATCCTCGCCATTGGGCCCCGCCGCTCCGACACTGGCACGCGACTCTCCGCAGTGCGGAGAATCCTCGCCATTGGGCCCCGACACTGGCACGCGACTCTCCGCAGTGCGGAGAATCCTCGCCATTGGGCCCCGCCGCTCCGACACCGGCACGCGACTCCCCGCAGTGCGGAGAATCCTCGCCAGTGGGCCCCGCCGCTCCGACACCGGCACGCGACTCTCCGCAGTGCGGAGAATCCTCGCCAGTGGGCCCCGCCGCTCCGACACCGGCACGCGACTCCCCGCAGTGCGGAGAATCCTCGCCATTGGGCCCCGCCGCTCCGACGCCTGCACGTGACTCCCCGCAGTGCGGAGAATCCTCGCCAGTGGGCCCCGCCGCTCCGACACCAGCACGCGACTCTCCGCAGTGCGGAGAATCCTCGCCAGTGGTCCCCGCCGCTCCGACGCCGGCACGCGACTCTCCGCAGTGCGGAGAATCCTCGCCATTGGGCCCCGCCGCTCCGACACCGGCACGCGACTCCCCGCAGTGCGGAGAATCCTCGCCAGTGGGCCCCGCCGCTCCGACACCGGCACGCGACTCCCTGCAGTGCGGAGAATCCTCGCCATTGGGCCCCGCCGCTCCGACGCCGGCACGCGACTCCCCGTAGTGCGGAGAATCCTCGCCATTGGGCCCCGCCGCTCCGACGCCGGCACGCGACTCTCCGCAGTGCGGAGAATCCTCGCCAGTGGGCCCCGCCGCTCTGACACCGGCACGCGACTCTCCGCAGTGGGGAGAATCCTCGCCATTGGGCCCCGCCGCTCCGACGCCGGCACGCGACGCCCCGCAGTGCGGAGAATCCTCGCCATTGGGCCCCGCCGCTCCGACGCAGGCACGCGACTCCCCGCAGTGCGGAGAATCCTCGCCATTGGGCCCCGCCGCTCCGACGCCGGCATGCGTCTCTCCGCAGTGCGGAGAATCCTCGCCAGTGGGCCCCGCCGCTCTGACACCGGCACGCGACTCCCCGCAGTGCGGAGAATCCTCGCCATTGGGCCCCGCCGCTCCGACGCCGGCACGCGACTCCCCGCAGTGCGGAGAATCCTCGCCATGGGCCCCGCCGCTCCGACACCGACACGCGACTCCCCGCAGTGCGGAGAATCCTCGCCATTGGGCCCCGCCGCTCCGACGCCGGCACGCGACTCCCCGCAGTGCGGAGAATCCTCGCCATGGGCCCCGCCGCTCCGACACCGACACGCGTCTCTCCGCAGTGCGGAGAATCCTCTCCATTGGGCCCCGCCGCTCCGACGCCGGCACGCGACTCCCCGCAGTGTGGAGAATCCTCGCCATCGGGCCCCGCCGCTCCGACACCGGCACGCGACTCCCCGCAGTGCGGAGAATCCTCGCCATTGGGCCCCGCCGCTCCGACACTGGCACGCGACTCCCCGCAGTGCGGAGAATCCTCGCCATTGGGCCCCGCCGCTCCGACACTGGCACGCGACTCTCCGCAGTGCGGAGAATCCTCGCCATTGGGCCCCGCCGCTCCGACACTGGCACGCGACTCTCCGCAGTGCGGAGAATCCTCGCCATTGGGCCCCGCCGCTCCGACACCGGCACGCGACTCCCCGCAGTGCGGAGAATCCTCGCCAGTGGGCCCCGCCGCTCCGACACCGGCACGCGACTCTCCGCAGTGTGGAGAATCCTCGCCAGTGGACCCCGCCGCTCCGACACCGGCACGCGACTCCCCGCAGTGCGGAGAATCCTCGCCATTGGGCCCCGCCGCTCCGACACCGGTACGCGACTCTCCGCAGTGCGGAGAATCCTCGCCATTGGGCCCCGCCGCTCCGACACCGGCACGCGACTCTCCGCAGTGCGGAGAATCCTCGCCAGTGGGCCCCGCCGCTCCGACACCGGCACGCGACTCCCCGCAGTGCGGAGAATCCTCGCCAGTGGGCCCCGCCGCTCCGACGCCGGCACGCGACTCTCCGCAGTGCGGAGAATCCTCGCCAGTGGGCCCCGCCGCTCTGACACCGGCACGCGACTCTCCGCAGTGCGGAGAATCCTCGCCATTGGGCCCCGCAGCTCCGACACCGGTACGCGACTCTCCGCAGTGCGGAGAATCCTCGCCATTGGGCCCCGCCGCTCCGACACCGGCACGCGACTCCCCGCAGTGCGGAGAATCCTCGCCACTGGGCCCCGCCGCTCCGACACCGGCACGCGACTCTCCGCAGTGCGGAGAATCCTCGCCATTGGGCCCCGCCGCTCCGACACCGGCACGCGACTCTCCGCAGTGCGGAGAATCCTCGCCATTGGGCCCCGCCGCTCCGACACCGGCACGCGACTCCCCGCAGTGCGGAGAATCCTCGCCACTGGGCCCCGCCGCTCCGACACCGGCACGCGACTCCCCGCAGTGCGGAGAATCCTCGCCATTGGGCCCCGCCGCTCCGACACCGGCACGCGACTCCCCGCAGTGCGGAGAATCCTCGCCATTGGGCCCCGCCGCTCCGACGCCGGCACGCGACTCTCCGCAGTGCGGAGAACCGTCGCCATTGGGCCCCGCCGCTCCGACGCCGGCACGCGACTCTCCGCAGTGCGGAGAACCGTCGCCATTGGGCCCCGCCGCTCCGACACCGGCACGCGACTCTCCGCAGTGCGGAGAACCCTCGCCAGTGGGCCCCGCCGCTCCGACGCCGGCACGCGACTCTCCGCAGTGCGGAGAATCCTCGCCATTGGGCCCCGGGGCTCCGACGCCGGCACGCGACTCTCCGCAGTGCGGAGAATCCTCGCCAGTGGGCCCCGCCGCTCCGACCCCGGCACGCGACTCTCCGCAGTGCGGAGAACCGTCGCCATTGGGCCCCGCCGCTCCGACACCGGCACGCGACTCTCCGCAGTGCGGAGAACCCTCGCCAGTGGGCCCCGCCGCTCCGACGCCGGCACGCGACTCTCCGCAGTGCGGAGAATCCTCGCCATTGGGCCCCGCCGCTCCGACGCAGGCATGCGACTCCCCGCAGTGCGGAGAATCCTCGCCATTGGGCCCCGCCGCTCCGACGCCCGCACGCGACTCCCCGCAGTGCGGAGAATCCTCGCCAGTGGGCCCCGCCGCTCCGACACTGGCACGCGACTCTCCGCAGTGCGGAGACTCCTCGCCATTGGGCCCCGCCGCTCCGACACCGGCACGCGACTCTCCGCAGTGCGGAGAATCCTCGCCACTGGGCCCCGCCGCTCCGACACCGGCACGCGTCTCTCCGCAGTGCGGAGAATCCTCGCCATTGGGCCCCGCCGCTCCGACGCCGGCACGCGACTCCCCGCAGTGCGGAGAATCCTCGCCACTGGGCCCCGCCACTCCGACACTGGCACGCGACTCTCCGCAGTGCGGAGAATCCTCGCCAGTGGGCCCCGCCGCTCCGACGCCAGCACGCGACTCTCCGCAGTGCGGAGAATCCTCGCCATTGGGCCCCGCCGCTCCGACGCCGGCACGCGACTCTCCGCAGTGCGGAGAATTCTCGCCAGTGGGCCCCGCCGCTCCGACACCGGCACGCGTCTCTCCGCAGTGCGGAGAATCCTCGCCATTGGGCCCCGCCGCTCCGACGCCGGCACGCGACTCCCCGCAGTGCGGAGAATCCTCGCTATTGGGCCCCGCCGCTCCGACGCCGACACGCGACTCCCCGCAGTGCGGAGAATCCTCGCCATTGGGCCCCGCCGCTCCGACGCCGGCACGCGTCTCTCCGCAGTGCGGAGAATCCTCGCCAGTGGGCCCCGCCGCTCCGACGCCAGCACGCGTCTCTCCGCAGTGCGGAGAATCCTCGCCAGTGGGCCCCGCCGCTCCGACGCCGGCACGCGACTCTCCGCAGTGCGGAGAATCCTCGCCATTGGGCCCCGCCGCTCCGACACCGGCACGCGACTCCCCGCAGTGCGGAGAATCCTCGCCATCGGGCCCCGCCGCTCCGACACCGGCACGCGACTCCCCGCAGTGCGGAGAATCCTCGCCATTGGGCCCCGCCTCTCCGACACCGGCACGCGACTCTCCACAGTGCGGAGAATCCTCGCCAGTGGGCCCCGCCGCTCCGACACCGGCACGCGACTCCCCGCAGTGCGGAGAATCCTCGCCATCGGGCCCCGCCGCTCCGACACCGGCACGCGACTCCCCGCAGTGCGGAGAATCCTCGTCATTGGGCCCCGCCTCTCCGACACCGGCACGCGACTCTCCACAGTGCGGAGAATCCTCGCCAGTGGGCCCCGCCGCTCCGACACCGGCACGCGACTCCCCGCAGTGCGGAGAATCCTCGCCAGTGGGCCCCGCCGCTCCGACACCGGCACGCGACTCCCCGCAGTGCGGAGAATCCTCGCCATTGGGCCCCGCCGCTCCGACGCCGGCACGCGTCTCTCCGCAATGCGGAGAATCCTCGCCAGTGGGCCCCGCCGCTCCGACGCCAGCACGCGACTCTCCGCAATGCGGAGAATCCTCGCCATTGGGCCCCGCCGCTCCGACGCCGGCACGCGACTCTCCGCATTGCGGAGAATCCTTGCCAGTGGGCCCCGCCGCTCCGACGCCGGCACGCGACTCCCCGCAGTGCGGAGAATCCTCGCCATCGGGCCCCGCCGCTCCGACACCGGCACGCGTCTCCCCGCAGTGCGGAGAATCCTCGCCATTGGGCCCCGCCTCTCCGACACCGGCACGCGACTCTCCACAGTGCGGAGAATCCTCGCCAGTGGGCCCCGCCGCTCCGACACCGGCACGCGACTCCCCGCAGTGCGGAGAATCCTCGCCAGTGGGCCCCGCCGCTCCGACACCGGCACGCGTCTCTCCGCAGTGCGGAGAATCCTCGCCATCGGGCCCCACCGCTCCGACACCGGCACGCGACTCCCCGCAGTGCGGAGAATCCTCGCCATCGGGCCCCGCCGCTCCGACGCCGGCACGCGACTGTCCGCAGTGCGGAGAATCCTCGCCAGTGGGCCCCGCCGCTCCGACACCGGCACGCGACTCTCCGCAGTGCGGAGAATCCTCGCCATCGGGCCCCGCCGCTCCGACACCGGCACGCGACTCCCCGCAGTGCGGAGAATCCTCGCCAGTGGGCCCCGCCGCTCCGACACCGGCACGCGACTCCCTGCAGTGCGGAGAATCCTCGCCATTGTGCCCCGCCGCTCCGACGCCGGCACGCGACTCCCCGCAGTGTGGAGAACCCTCGCCATTGGGCCCCGCCGCTCCGACGCCGGCACGCGACTCTCCGCAATGCGGAGAATCCTCGCCAGTGGGCCCCGCCGCTCTGACACCAGCACGCGACTCCCTGCAGTGCGGAGAATCCTCGCCAGTGGGCCCCGCCGTTCCGACGCAGGCACGCGACTCCCTGCAGTGCGGAGAATCCTCGCCAGTGGGCCCCGCCGCTCCGACACCGGCACGCGACTCCCCGCAGTGCGGAGAATCCTCGCCATTGGGCCCCGCCGCTCCGACGCAGGCACGCGACTCCCCGCAGTGCGGAGAATCCTCGCCATTGGGCCCCGCCGCTCCGACGCAGGCACGCGACTCCCCGCAGTGCGGAGAATCCTCGCCATTGGGCCCCGCCGCTCCGACGCAGGCACGCGACTCCCCGCAGTGCGGAGAATCCTCGCCATTGGGCCCCGCCGCTCCGACGCAGGCACGCGACTCCCCGCAGTGCGGAGAATCCTCGCCATTGGGCCCCGCCGCTCCGACGCAGGCACGCGACTCCCCACAGTGCGGAGAATCCTCGCCATTGGGCCCCGCCGCTCCGACGCCGGCACGCGACTCTCCGCAGTGCGGAGAATCCTCGCCATTGGGCCCCGCCGCTCCGACGCCGGCACGCGACTCTCCGCAGTGCGGAGAATCCTCGCCATTGGGCCTCGCCGCTCCGACCCCGGCACGTGACTCTCCGCAGTGCGGAGAATCCTCGCCAGTGGGCCCCGCCGCTCCGACGCTGGCACGCGACTCTCCGCAGTGCGGAGAATCCTCGCCATTGTGCCCCGCCGCTCCGACACCGGCACGCGACTCTCCGCAGTGCGGAGAATCCTCGCCATTGGGCCCCGCCGCTCCGACGCCGGCACGCGACTCTCCGCAGTGCGGAGAATACTCGCCATTGGGCCCCGCCGCTCCGAAACTGGCACGCGACTCTCCGCAGTGCGGAGAATCCTCGCCAGTGGGCCCCGCCGCTCCGACACCGGCACGCGACTCTCCGCAGTGCGGAGAATCCTCGCCAGTGGGCCCCGCCGCTCCGACACCGGCACGCGACTCTCCGCAGTGCGGAGAATCCTCGCCAGTGGGCCCCGCCGCTCCGACACCGGCACGCGACTCTCCGCAGTGCGGAGAATCCTCGCCATCGGGCCCCGCCGCTCCGACGCCGGCACGCGACTGTCCGCAGTGCGGAGAATCCTCGCCAGTGGGCCCCGCCGCTCCGACACCGGCACGCGACTCTCCGCAGTGCGGAGAATCCTCGCCATCGGGCCCCGCCGCTCCGACACCGGCACGCGACTCCCCGCAGTGCGGAGAATCCTCGCCAGTGGGCCCCGCCGCTCCGACACCGGCACGCGACTCCCTGCAGTGCGGAGAATCCTCGCCATTGGGCCCCGCCTCTCCGACGCCGGCACGCGACTTCCCGCAGTGTGGAGAACCCTCGCCATTGGGCCCCGCCGCTCCGACGCCGGCACGCGACTCTCCGCAGTGCGGAGAATCCTCGCCAGTGGGCCCCGCCGCTCTGACACCAGCACGCGACTCCCTGCAGTGCGGAGAATCCTCGCCAGTGGGCCCCGCCGTTCCGACGCAGGCACGCGACTCCCTGCAGTGCGGAGAATCCTCGCCAGTGGGCCCCGCCGCTCCGACACCGGCACGCGACTCCCCGCAGTGCGGAGAATCCTCGCCATTGGGCCCCGCCGCTCCGACGCAGGCACGCGACTCCCCGCAGTGCGGAGAATCCTCGCCATTGGGCCCCGCCGCTCCGACGCAGGCACGCGACTCCCCGCAGTGCGGAGAATCCTCGCCATTGGGCCCCGCCGCTCCGACGCAGGCACGCGACTCCCCGCAGTGCGGAGAATCCTCGCCATTTGGCCCCGCCGCTCCGACGCCGGCACGCGACTCTCCGCAGTGCGGCGAATCCTCGCCAGTGGGCCCCGCCGCTCCGACACCGGCACGCGACTCTCCGCAGTGCGGAGAATCCTCGCCAGTGGGCCCCGCCGCTCCGACACCGGCACGCGTCTCTCCGCAGTGCGGAGAATCCTCGCCATTGGGCCCCGCCGCTCCGACGCCCGCACGCGACTCTCCGCAGTGCGGAGAATCCTCGCCATTGGGCCCCGCCGCCCCGACGCCGGCACGCGACTCCCTGCAGTGCGGAGAATCCTCGCCAGTGGGGCCCGCCGCTCTGACACCGGCACGCGACTCTCTTCAGTGCGGAGAATCCTCGCCAGTGGGCCCCGCCGCTCCGACGCCGGCACGCGACTCTCCGCAGTGCGGAGAATCCTCGCCATTGGGCCTCGCCGCTCCGACCCCGGCACGCGACTCTCCGCAGTGCGGAGAATCCTCGCCAGTGGGCCCCGCCGCTCCGACGCTGGCACGCGACTCTCCGCAGTGCGGAGAATCCTCGCCATTGTGCCCCGCCGCTCCGACACCGGCACGCGACTCTCCGCAGTGCGGAGAATCCTCGCCATTGGGCCCAACCGCTCCGACGCCGGCACGCGTCTCTCCGCAGTGCGGAGAATCCTCGCCATTGGGCCCCGCCGCTCCGAAACTGGCACGCGACTCTCCGCAGTGCGGAGAATCCTCGCCAGTGGGCCCCGCCGCTCCGACACCGGCACGCGACTCTCCGCAGTGCGGAGAATCCTCGCCAGTGGGCCCCGCCGCTCCGACACCGGCACGCGACTCTCCGCAGTGCGGAGAATCCTCGCCATTGGTCCCCGCCGCTCCGACACCGGCACGCGACTCCCCGCAGTGCGGAGAATCCTCGCCAGTGGGCTCCGACACCGGCACGCGACTCTCCGCAGTGCGGAGAATCCTCGCCATTGGGCCCCGCCGCTCCGACGCCGGCACGCGACTCTCCGCAGTGCGGAGAATCCTCGCCAGTGGGCCCCGCCGCTCCGACTCCGGCACGCGTCTCTCCGCAGTGCGGAGAATCCTCGCCAGTGGGCCCCGCCGCTCCGACACCGGCACGCGACTCCCCGCAGTGCGGAGAATCCTCGCCAGTGGGCCCCGCCGCTCCGACGCCGGCACGCGACTCTCCGCAGTGCGGAGAATCCTCGCCAGTGGGCCCCGCCGCTCCGACGCTGGCACGCGACTCTCCGCAGTGCGGAGAATCCTCGCCAGTGGGCCCCGCCGCTCCGACGTCCGCACGCGACTCTCCGCAGTGCGGAGAATCCTCGCCAGTGGGCCCCGCCGCTCCGACACCGGCACGCGACTCCCCGCAGTGCGGAGAATCCTCGCCAGTGGGCCCCGCCGCTCCGACACCGGCACGCGACTCTCCGCAGTGCGGAGAATCCTCGCCAGTGGGCCCCGCCGCTCCGACACCGGCACGCGACTCCCCGCAATGCGGAGAATCCTCGCCAGTGGGCCCCGCCGCTCCAACGCCGGCACGCGACTCTCCGCAGTGCGGAGAATCCTCGCCATTGGGCCCCGCCGCTCCGACGCCGGCACGCGACTCTCCGCAGTGCGGAGAATCCTCGCCAGTGGGCCCCGCCGCTCCGACACCGGCACGCGACTCCCCGCAGTGCGGAGAATCCTCGCCAGTGGGCTCCGACACCGGCACGCGACTCTCCGCAGTGCGGAGAATCCTCGCCATTGGGCCCCGCCGCTCCGACGCCGGCACGCGACTCTCCGCAGTGCGGAGAATCCTCGCCAGTGGGCCCCGCCGCTCCGACTCCGGCACGCGTCTCTCCGCAGTGCGGAGAATCCTCGCCATTGGGCCCCGCCGCTCCGACAACGGCACGCGACTCTCCGCAGTGCGGAGAATCCTCGCCAGTGGGCCCCGCCGCTCCGACAACGGCACGCGACTCTCCGCAGTGCGGAGAATGCTCGCCAGTGGGCCCCGCCGCTCCGACGCCGGCACGCGACTCTCCGCAGTGCGGAGAATCCTCGCCAGTGGGCCCCGCCGCTCCGACGCCCGCACGCGACTCTCCGCAGTGCGGAGAATCCTCGCCAGTGGGCCCCGCCGCCCCGACGCCGGCACGCGTCTCTCCGCAGTGCGGAGAATCCTCGCCATTGGTCCCCGCCGCTCCGACACCGGCACGCGACTCCCCGCAGTGCGGAGAATCCTCGCCAGTGGGCTCCGACACCGGCACGCGACTCTCCGCAGTGCGGAGAATCCTCGCCATTGGGCCCCGCCGCTCCGACGCCGGCACGCGACTCTCCGCAGTGCGGAGAATCCTCGCCAGTGGGCCCCGCCGCTCCGACACCGGCACGCGACTCTCCGCAGTGCGGAGAATCCTCGCCATTGGGCCCCGCCGCTCCGACTCCGGCACGCGTCTCTCCGCAGTGCGGAGAATCCTCGCCATTGGGCCCCGCCGCTCCGACAACGGCACGCGACTCTCCGCAGTGCGGAGAATCCTCGCCAGTGGGCCCCGCCGCTCCGACAACGGCACGCGACTCTCCGCAGTGCGGAGAATCCTCGCCAGTGGGCCCCGCCGCTCCGACGCCGGCACGCGACTCTCCGCAGTGCGGAGAATCCTCGCCAGTGGGCCCCGCCGCTCCGACGCCCGCACCCGACTCTCCGCAGTGCGGAGAATCCTCGCCATCGGGCCCCGCCGCTCCGACGCCGGCACGCGTCTCTCCGCAGTGCGGAGAATCCTCGCCAGTGGGCCCCGCCGCTCCGACACGCGCACGCGACTCTCCGCAGTGCGGAGAATCCTCGCCAGTGGGCCCCGCCGCTCCGACGCCGACACGCGACTCTCCGCAGTGAGGAGAATCCTCGCCAGTGAGCCCCGCCGCTCCGACGCAGGCACGCGACTCTCCGCAGTGCGGAGAATCCTCGCCATCGGGCCCCGCCGCTCCGACGCCGGCACGCGTCTCTCCGCAGAGCGGAGAATCCTCGCCATCGGGCCCCGCCGCTCCGACACCGGCACGCGTCTCTCCGCAGTGCGGAGAATCCTCGCCAGTGGGCTCCGACACCGGCACGCGTCTCTCCGCAGTGCGGAGAATCCTCGCCAGTGGGCCCCGCCGCTCCGCGCCGGCACGCGTCTCTCCGCAGTGCGGAGAATCCTCGCCAGTGGGCCCCGCCGCTCCGACGCCAGGACGCGACTCTCCGCAATGCGGAGAATCCTCGCCAGTGGGCCCCGCCGCTACGACGCCAGCACGCGACTCTCCGCATTGCGGAGAATCCTTGCCAGTGGGCCCCGCCGCTCCGACACCGGCACGCGACTCCCCGCAGTGCGGAGAATCCTCGCCAGTGGGCCCCGCCGCTCCGACGTTGGCACGCGACTCTCCGCAGTGCGGAGAATCCTCGCCATCGGGCCCCGCCGCTCCGACGTTGGCACGCGATGCTCCGCAGTGCGGAGAATCCTCGCCATTGGGCCCCGCCGCTCCGACACCGGCACGCGACTCCCCGCAGTGCGGAGAATCCTCGCCATTGGGCCCCGCCGCTCCGACGTTGGCACGCGACTCTCCGCAGTGCGGAGAATCCTCGCCATCGGGCCCCGCCGCTCCGACACTGGCACGCGACTCTCCGCAGTGCGGAGAACCATCGCCAGTGGGCCCCGCCGCTCCGACACTGGCATGCGACTCTCCGCAGTGCGGAGAACCATCGCCAGTGGGCCCCGCCGCTCCGACGCCGGCACGCGACTCTCCACAGTGCGGAGAATCCTCGCCATCGGGCCCCGCCGCTCCGACACAGGCACGCGACTCTCCGCAGTGCGGAGAATCCTCGCCATTGGGCCCCGCCGCTCCGACGCCAGCACGCGACTCTCCGCAATGCGGAGAATCCTCGCCAGTGGGCCCCGCCGCTCCGACACCGGCACGCGACTCCCCGCAGTGCGGAGAATCCTCGCCATTGGGCCCCGCCGCTCCGACGTTGGCACGCGACTCTCCGCACTGCGGAGAATCCTCGCCATCGGGCCCCGCCGCTCCGACACTGGCACGCGTCTCTCCGCAGTGCGGAGAATCCTCGCCATTGGGCCCCGCCGCTCCGACAACGGCACGCGACTCTCCGCAGTGCGGAGAATCCTCGCCAGTGGGCCCCGCCGCTCCGACAACGGCACGCGACTCTCCGCAGTGCGGAGAATCCTCGCCAGTGGGCCCCGCCGCTCCGACGCCGGCACGCGACTCTCCGCAGTGCGGAGAATCCTCGCCAGTGGGCCCCGCCGCTCCGACGCCCGCACGCGACTCTCCGCAGTGCGGAGAATCCTCGCCATCGGGCCCCGCCGCTCCGACGCCGGCACGCGTCTCTCCGCAGTGCGGAGAATCCTCGCCAGTGGGCCCCGCCGCTCCGACACGCGCACGCGACTCTCCGCAGTGCGGAGAATCCTCGCCAGTGGGCCCCGCCGCTCCGACGCCGACACGCGACTCTCCGCAGTGAGGAGAATCCTCGCCAGTGGGCCCCGCCGCTCCGACGCAGGCACGCGACTCTCCGCAGTGCGGAGAATCCTCGCCATCGGGCCCCGCCGCTCCGACGCCGGCACGCGTCTCTCCGCAGTGCGGAGAATCCTCGCCAGTGGGCCCCGCCGCTCCGACGCCGGCACGCGTCTCTCCGCAGTGCGGAGAATCCTCGCCAGTGGGCCCCGCCGCTCCGACGCCAGGACGCGACTCTCCGCAATGCGGAGAATCCTCGCCAGTGGGCCCCGCCGCTACGACGCCAGCACGCGACTCTCCGCATTGCGGAGAATCCTTGCCAGTGGGCCCCGCCGCTCCGACACCGGCACGCGACTCCCCGCAGTGCGGAGAATCCTCGCCATCGGGCCCCGCCGCTCCGACGCCGGCACGCGTCTCTCCGCAGTGCGGAGAATCCTCGCCAGTGGGCCCCGCCGCTCCGACACGCGCACGCGACTCTCCGCAGTGCGGAGAATCCTCGCCAGTGGGCCCCGCCGCTCCGACGCCGACACGCGACTCTCCGCAGTGAGGAGAATCCTCGCCAGTGGGCCCCGCCGCTCCGACGCAGGCACGCGACTCTCCGCAGTGCGGAGAATCCTCGCCATCGGGCCCCGCCGCTCCGACGCCGGCACGCGTCTCTCCGCAGTGCGGAGAATCCTCGCCAGTGGGCCCCGCCGCTCCGACGCCGGCACGCGTCTCTCCGCAGTGCGGAGAATCCTCGCCATCGGGCCCCGCCGCTCCGACGCCGGCACGCGACTCTCCGCAGTGCGGAGAATCCTCGCCATTGGGCCCCGCCGCTCCGACACCGGCACGCGACTCTCCGCAGTGCGGAGAATCCTCGCCAGTGGGCCCCGCCGCTCCGACACCGGCACGCGACTCTCCGCAGTGCGGAGAATCCTCGCCATTGGGCCCCGCCGCTCCGACATCGGCACGCGACTCCCCGCAGTGCGGAGAATCCTCGCCAGTGGGCCCCGCCGCTCCGACACCGGCAAGCGACTCTCCGCAGTGCGGAGAATCCTCGCCATTGGGCCCCGCCGCTCCGACGCCGGCACGCGACTCTCCGCAGTGCGGAGAATCCTCGCCATCGGGCCCCGCCGCTCCGACGCGCGCACGCGACTCTCCGCAGTGCGGAGAATCCTCGCCAGTGGGCCCCGCCGCTCCGACACCGGCACGCGACTCTCCGCAGTGCGGAGAATCCTCGCCAGTGGGCCCCGCCGCTCCGACACCGGCACGCGACTCTCCGCAGTGCGGAGAATCCTCGCCAGTGGGCCCCGCCGCTCCGACACCGGCACGCGACTCTCCACAGTGCGGAGAATCCTCGCCAGTGGGCCCCGCCGCTCCGACACCGGCACGCGACTCTCCGCCGTGCGGAGAATCCTCGCCATTGGGCCCCGCCGCTCCGACACCGACACGCGACTCTCCGCAGTGCGGAGAATCCTCGCCAGTGGGCCCCGCCGCTCCGACACCGGCACGCGATAATCCGCAGTGCGGAGAATCCTCGCCATTGGGCCCCGCCGCTCCGACGCCGGCACGCGACTCTCCGCAGTGCGGAGAATCCTCGCCATTGGGCCCCGCCGCTCCGACGCCGGCACGCGACTCTCCGCAGTGCGGAGAATCCTCGCCAGTGGGCCCCGCCGCTCCGACGCTGGCACGCGACTCTCCGCAGTGCGGAGAATCCTCGCCATTGGGCCCCGCCGCTCCGACGCTGGCACGCGACTCTCCGCAGTGCGGAGAATCCTCGCCAGTGGGCCCCGCCGCTCCGACACCGGCACGCGACTCCCCGCAGTGCGGAGAATCCTCGCCAGTGGGCCCCGCCGCTCCGACACCGGCACGCGACTCTCCGCAGTGCGGAGAATCCTCGCCAGTGGGCCCCGCCGCTCCGACACCGGCACGCGACTCCCCGCAGTGCGGAGAATCCTCGCCAGTGGGCCCCGCCGCTCCGACACCGGCACGCGACTCTCCGCAGTGCGGAGAATCCTCGCCATTGGTCCCCGCCGCTCCGACGCCGGCACGCGACTCCCCGCAGTGCGGAGAATCCTCGCCATTGGGCCCCGCCGCTCCGACACTGGCACGCGACTCTCCGCAGTGCGGAGAATCCTCGCCATTGGGCCCCGCCGCTCCGACACTGGCAGGCGTCTCTCCGCAATGCGGAGACTCCTCGCCATCGGGCCCCGCCGCTCCGACGCCGGCACGCGACTCCCCGCAGTGCGGAGAATCCTCGCCATTGGGCCCCGCCGCTCCGACACCGGCACGCGACTCTCCGCAGTGCGGAGAATCCTCGCCAGTGGGCCCCGCCGCTCCGACACCGGCACGCGACTCTCCGCAGTGCGGAGAATCCTCGCCATTGGGCCCCACCGCTCCGACACCGGCACGCGACTCTCCGCAGTGCGGAGAATCCTCGCCAGTGGGCCCCGCCGCTCCGACACCGGCACGCGACTCTCCGCAGTACGGAGAATCCTCGCCAGTGGGCCCCGCCGCTCCGACGTCGGCACGCGACTCTCCGCAGTGCGGAGAATCCTCGCCAGTGGGCCCCGCCGCTCCGACGCCAGCACGCGACTCTCCGCAGTGCGGAGAATCCTCGCCAGTGGGTCCTGCCGCTCCGACACAGGCACGCGACTCTCCGCAATGCGGAGAATCCTCGCCAGTGGGCCCCGCCGCTCCGACGCCGGCACGCCACTCCCCGCAGTGCGGAGAATCCTCGCCATCGGGCCCCGCCGCTCCGACGCCGGCACGCGACTCCCCGCAGTGCGGAGAATCCTCGCCATTGGGCCCCGCCGCTCCGACACCGGCACGCGACTCTCCGCAGTGCGGAGAATCCTCGCCAGTGGGCCCCGCCGCTCCGACACCGGCACGCGACTCTCCGCAGTGCGGAGAATCCTCGCCAGTGGGCCCCGCCGCTCCGACATCGGCACGCGACTCCCCGCAGTGCGGAGAATCCTCGCCAGTGGGCCCCGCCGCTCCGACACCGGCAAGCGACTCTCCGCAGTGCGGAGAATCCTCGCCATTGGGCCCCGCCGCTCCGACGCCGGCACGCGACTCTCCGCAGTGCGGAGAATCCTCGCCAGTGGGCCCCGCCGCTCCGACGCGCGCACGCGACTCTCCGCAGTGCGGAGAATCCTCGCCAGTGGGCCCCGCCGCTCCGACACCGGCACGCGACTCTCCGCAGTGCGGAGAATCCTCGCCAGTGGGCCCCGCCGCTCCGACACCGGCACGCGACTCTCCGCAGTGCGGAGAATCCTCGCCAGTGGGCCCCGCCGCTCCGACACCGGCACGCGACTCTCCGCAGTGCGGAGAATCCTCGCCAGTGGGCCCCGCCGCTCCGACACCGGCACGCGACTCTCCGCCGTGCGGAGAATCCTCGCCATTGGGCCCCGCCGCTCCGACACCGACACGCGACTCTCCGCAGTGCGGAGAATCCTCGCCAGTGGGCCCCGCCGCTCCGACACCGGCACGCGACTCTCCGCAGTGCGGAGAATCCTCGCCATTGGGCCCCGCCGCTCCGACGCCGGCACGCGACTCTCCGCAGTGCGGAGAATCCTCGCCATTGGGCCCCGCCGCTCCGACGCCGGCACGCGACTCTCCGCAGTGCGGAGAATCCTCGCCAGTGGGCCCCGCCGCTCCGACGCTGGCACGCGACTCTCCGCAGTGCGGAGAATCCTCGCCATTGGGCCCCGCCGCTCCGACGCTGGCACGCGACTCTCCGCAGTGCGTAGAATCCTCGCCAGTGGGCCCCGCCGCTCCGACGCTGGCACGCGACTCCCAGCGGTGCGGAGAATCCTCGCCAGTGGGCCCCGCCGCTCCGACACCGGCACGCGACTCCCCGCAGTGCGGAGAATCCTCGCCAGTGGGCCCCGCCGCTCCGACACCGGCACGCGACTCTCCGCAGTGCGGAGAATCCTCGCCAGTGGGCCCCGCCGCTCCGACACCGGCACGCGACTCCCCGCAGTGCGGAGAATCCTCGCCAGTGGGCCCCGCCGCTCCGACACCGGCACGCAACTCTCCGCAGTGCGGAGAATCCTCGCCATTGGTCCCCGCCGCTCCGACGCCGGCACGCGACTCTCCGCAGTGCGGAGAATCCTCGCCATTGGGCCCCGCCGCTCCGACACCGGCACGCGACTCCCCGCAGTGCGGAGAATCCTCGCCATTGGGCCCCGCCGCTCCGACGCAGGCACGCGACTCCCCGCAGTGCGGAGAATCCTCGCCATTGGGCCCCGCCGCTCCGACACTGGCACGCGACTCTCCGCAGTGCGGAGAATCCTCGCCATTGGGCCCCGCCGCTCCGACTCCGGCACGCGACTCCCCGCAGTGCGGAGAATCCTCGCCATTGGGCCCCGCCGCTCCGACTCCGGCACGCGACTCCCCGCAGTGCGGAGAATCCTCGCCAGTGGGCCCCGCCGCTCCGACACCGGCACGCGACTCTCCGCAGTGCGGAGAATCCTCGCCAGTGGGCCTCGCCGCTCCGACACCGGCACGCGACTCTCCGCAGTGCGGAGAATTCTCGCCAGTGGGCCCCGCCGCTCCGACACCGGCACGCGACTCCCCGCAGTGCGGAGAATCCTCGCCAGTGGGCCCCGCCGCTCCGACACCGGCACGCGACTCCCCGCAGTGCGGAGAATCCTCGCCAGTGGGCCCCGCCGCTCCGACGCCGGCACGCGACTCCCCGCAGTGCGGAGAATCCTCGCCATTGGACCCCGCCGCTCCGACACGGGCACGCGACTCTCCGCAGTGCGGAGAATCCTCGCCATTGGGCCCCGCCGCCCCGACACCGGCACGCGACTCTCCGCAGTGCGGAGAATCCTCGCCATTGGGCCCCGCCGCTCCGACACCGGCACGCGACTCCCCGCAGTGCGGAGAATCCTCGCCAGTGTTTCCCGCCGCTCCGACACCGGCACGCGACTCTCCGCAGTGCGGAGAATCCTCGCCAGTGGGCCCCGCCGCTCCGACACCGGCACGCGACTCTCCGCAGTGCGGAGAATCCTCGCCATTGGGCCCCGCCGCTCCGACACCGGCACGCGACTCTCCGCAGTGCGGAGAATCCTCGGCATTGAGCCCCGCCGCTCCGACACCGGCACGCGACTCTCCGCAGTGCGGAGAATCCTCGCCATTGAGCCCCGCCGCTCCGACACCGGCACGCGACTCCCCGCAGTGCGGAGAATCCTCGCCATTGGGCCCCGCCGCTCCGACACCGGCACGCGACTCTCCGCAGTGCGGAGAATCCTCGCCACTGGGCCCCGCCGCTCCGACACCGGCACGCGACTCCCCACAGTGCGGAGAATCCTCGCCCCTCGCGGAGGGCAGCGCGGTGGAGGGCAGCGCGGTGGAGGGCAGCGCGGTGGAGGGCAGCGCGGTGGAGGGCAGCACGGTGGAGGGCAGCACGGTGGAGGGCAGCGCGGTGGAGGGCAGCACTGTGGAGGGCAGCACGGTGGAGGGCAGCACGGTGGAGGGCAGCGCGGTGGAGGGCAGCAAGGTGGAGGGCAGCGCGGTGGAGGGCAGCGCGGTGGAGGGCAGCACGGTGGAGGGCAGCGCGGTGGAGGGCAGCACGGTGGAGGGCAGCGCGGTGGAGGGCAGCACGGTGGAGGGCAGCGCGGTGGATGGCAGCGCGGTGGAGGGCAGCGCGGTGGAGGGCAGCGTGGTGGAGGGCAGCGCGGTGGAGGGCAGCACGGTGGAGGGCAGCGCGGTGGAGGGCAGCGCGGTGGAGTGCAGCGCGGTGGAGGGCAGCACGGTGGAGGGCAGCGCGGTGGAGGGCAGCACGGTGGAGGGCAGCGCGGTGGAGGGCAGCATGGTTGAGGGCAGCGCGGTGGAGGGCAGCACGGTGGAGGGCAGCGCGGTGGAGGGCAGCACGGTGGAGGGCAGCGCGGTGGAGGGCAGCGCGGTGGAGTGCAGCGCGGTGGAGGGCAGCGCGGTGGAGGGCAGCACGGTGGAGGGCAGCGCGGTGGAGGGCAGCACGGTGGAGGGCAGCGCGGTGGAGGGCAGCGCGGTGGAGGGCAGCGCGGTGGAGGGCAGCACGGTGGAGGGCAGCGCGGTGGAGGGCAGCACGGTGGAGGGCAGCACGGTCGAGGGCAGCACGGTCGAGGGCAGCACGGTGGAGGGCAGCGCGGTGGAGGGCAGCGCGGTGGAGGGCAGCGTGGTGGAGGGCAGCACGGTGGAGGGCAGCACGGTGGAGGGCAGCACGGTGGAGGGCAGCACGGTTGAGGGCAGCACGGTGGAGGACAGCGCGGTGGAGGGCAGCACGGTGGAGGGCAACGCGGTGGAGGGCAGCACGGTGGTGGGCAGCGCGGTGGAAGGCAGCGCGGTGGAGGGCAGCACGGTGGAGGGCAGCGCGGTGGAGGGCAGCGCGGTGGAGGGCAGCGCGGTGGAGGGCAGCGCGGTGGAGGGCAGCGCGGTGGAGGGCAGCGCGGTGGAGGGCAGCGCGGTGGAGGGCAGCGCGGTGGAGGGCAGCGCGGTGGAGGGCAGCGCGGTGGAGGGCAGCGCGGTGGAGGGCAGCGCGGTGGAGGGCAGCACGGTGGAGGGCAGCACGGTGGAGGGCAGCGCGGTGGAGGGCAGCACGGTGGAGGGCAGCACAGTGGAGGGCAGCGCGGTGGAGGGCAGCGCGGTGGAGGGCAGCATGGTGGAGGGCAGCACGGTGGCACAGTGGGTTAGACCTGCTGCCTCACGGCGCCGAGGTCCCGGGTTCGATCCCAGCTCTGGGTCACTGTCCGCGTGGAGTTTGCACATTCTCCCCATGTCTGCGTGGGTTTCACCCCCACAACCCAAAGATGTGCAGGCGAGGTGGATTGAACACGCCTCTTAATTGGAAAAAAATAATTGGATACTCTTTAAAAAAAAAATTTTTTATTTTAAATGATTGGTCGTGACCAATGTGTGGGGTTGCGGGGATAGAGCGGGGGAGTGGGCCTGGGCACGGTGCTCTTTCAGAGGGTCGTGCAGACGCGATGGGCCGAATGGCCTCCTTCTGCACAGTAGGGATTCTATGATTTACAATTTACACCAGCTTTCTGCTATTTTCCACCAATGACCTCTCAGATTAGAATCTACTGTGGTTTTTTTTATAGCTTCCAACATTCAGTCTGAGGCAACCAGCATCTGCTAATGTCCTATTCTGGAAAGACAGATGGTGAGGGATAAAACCAAAGCCACGCTTTAAATACTTTACCTTTATTTAAACATTAAACATTACAAGCATAAAGGAAGGGGATGGATCTTGGGAACCTCCTTGATCAGTACGTTCTCAGGCTAATGCGGAAGGGGGCATCTCTGGATGTGGTGCCGGGGAATGACGTGAGGCAAGTGGGCCAAGTGACTGTGGGGAACACTTGGGTAAGAGTGATCATAATTTTTTTTTACAAAAACATTTTATTAAGACATTTACGATTTTATAATAGTAATTACAAATGTAAACGTAACTGAATAAATAACCCCCCCCCCAACCCCCCAACCCCCCAACCAACAACCATACTCATCCAACATGGCTTACACACACAGTTCCCCAGTCCCTCCTCCTCCACTCGCTGGCCTCGCCTAAACTAAACTATCTCCCCCTACCCCCCTCATTCCGCAACCCCCCCCCCTTTATTGTATCGGCTAACAGTTTCGTTTTTTCCTAAGAAGTCGATAAATGGCTGCCATCTCCGGACGAACCATAACGGGGGCTGTTTAGCACAGGGCTAAATCGCTGGCTTTGAAAGCAGACCAAGGCAGGCCAGCAGCACGGTTCAATTCCCGCACCAGCCTCCCCGAACAGGCGGTGGAATGTGGCGACTAGGGGCTTTTCACAGTAACTTCATTTGAAACCTACTTGTGACAAGAAGCGATTTACATTTCATTTCAACATTGACCCTCTCAGGGCGAACTGTCCCTCCACGCCAATCAGATCCGTCTCCGGGCTACCAGGGAGGCAAAGGCCAAAACCTCAGCCCCTCTGGCCCCCTGGAATCCCGGGTCCTCCGACACTCCAAGAGTGATCATATTATCATAATGCTTGGACCGGGAATGGAGAAGAGAAAGGAGCAACGTAAAGAAGAGGGTTAACTTCAGTGTGATGAGAGGGGGTCTAGCCAGGGGGAAATGGAATCAGAGACTGACAGGAAAAACTGGAGCAGGAACAGGTGATCTTTAAGGTCCATCTTGGACCATCCAATGGAGTGAAAGGTGGGAGATAGGGAAAATAATTAAACTAAAATAAAGAGCTTGTGAATCATGGCAGGTGAATTCTTCAAGCCAGATCTAAGTGAAATGTTGAGAGAGGAACTGTTCCAACTAGCAAGAGAGAAACTGATAGAATGGCGATGGACGTGAAGGGGAATCAGAAAATCTTCGACCAGCAAATGAGTAATGAGTCGGTAGTCAGAGGTGGGGGTGGGATTTTCCCGCTGCGCAGGCCCAGCGCGGTCCCGGGCGAGACAGGTGAATCACGCGAGAACCCAAATCGTGCTTCACAGTGGGCGCAAGACCTTGCGCAAGTCACGTGACTCGCGGCGCCCGGCGTGATCCGGCCTCAATGGGCATGCGCCAGATAATTATATTTAACTGAGATATTGGGCTCAATGAAAGATCCCGGAGGCGTACGCGCCCTGCGCCCGGGAGCCAATGGGTGGGCCTCAAGCGGGCACCTTTAGCGCTGCAGGCCATTAGACACCCTTGGGTGGTCGGGGACAGGGCAGGGTAGTACCCGGGCACCCCTGCCAGCGCCTGGCACACTCTGGCACCTTGACACTGCCAGCCTGGCCCCCTGGGCCCCTGGGCTCGCCGGCACTGCCAATGTGTCAGGTTCACACTGCCAGGGTTTCGAGCTGGTTTGCTGACAGTTGTGTCGCTGGCCGGGGGGGGGGGGGCTTCTGCCGGGGACTAGTGGGGGATGGCCAGGAGGTGAGCTGTGGGGTCGGGGTGGGCGGGCACGGACCACCATTGCCGCAGCCGGAAAGGCAGGGATGCAGCGGCGCACGCCGCTGACTGCCCCCTGGGTGCCCTCCGGCTCCAGCCGACCCATCAGCTGCATGGGCGCGCTCCAACGTAACCATGCCATCTTGTTGTCTGGGACGAGGGCTTGGTTCTCCGATTCTGCGGCTAGGTGCCGATGCCGGGGTGGGAACTGTGCTGTTTTACAACGGCAAAATTGGTGCCGAACCCTCACCGGTTCCCTGACCGGTTAGGGGCTAACAGCAGCGCCTGGTCGAACCCCCAGTTGGCACGCCAAAAACGGCCAGAGATTGTCAAGCAGTGACTAGTGGGGTATCGCAGGGATCTGTGCTCAGACCCCAACTGTTCACATTGTATATTAATGATTTGGACGAAGGGACTAAATGTATTATTTCCAAATTTGCAGATGATACAAAGTTGGGGGGGAGAGTGAGCTGTGAGGGGGATACAGAGATACTTCAGCGGGGATTTGGACAGGCTGAGTGAGTGGGTATGTGTGAGTGGGCAGATGCAGTGTAATGTGGATAAATGTGAGGTTATCTGCTTCGGGAGCAAAAATAGGAAGGCAGATTATTATTTGAATGGGTGTAAATTGAGAGAGGCGGACACTCAGCGAGACCTTGCTGTCCTCGTGCATCAGTCGCTGAAAGTAAGCGCGCAGGTACAGCAGGCAGTAAAGAAGGCAAATGGTATGTTGGCCTTCATAGCGAGAGGATTGGAGTCTAGGAATAGAGATGTTTCACTGCAATTGTATCGGGCATTGGTGAGGCCACACCTGGAGTATTGTGCCCAGTTTTGGTGTCCTGATCTGAGGAAGGATGTTCTTGCTATGGAGGGAGAGCAGCGAAGGTTAACCAGGCTGATTCCTGGGATGGCGGGACTGTCATATGAGGAGAGACTGAGTCGGTTAGGATTATATTCATTGGAGTTTAGAGAATGAGGGGGTCTCATAGAAACTTACACAATTCTACCAGGATTAGACAGATTCAGAAAGAACGTTCCCGATGGTGGGGGAGTCCAGACCGAGGGGTCATAGTTTGAGGATAAGGGGTAAACCTTTTGGGACTGAGGTGAGGAGAAATGCCTCCACCCAGAGAGCGGTGAATCTGTGGAATTCGCTCCCACAGAAAGTAGTTGAGGCCAAAACATTGTGTAATTTGAGGAAGGAATTAGATTTGCTAACGGGGCTGTTGTGTTCTGTGACCTTGTCCTTGCAATGATTCACACAGAATTGCTAGTGACTTCACGAGAATGATGATTTATTGACGTACACGTGATAAGGTAACAGTCAGAATGCCACACAGACAAAGTTACTGGTTGAGTCACACCGGGCTGGATTCTCCGTTGCTGAGTGCTGACATCAGGGACACCGGCGGGCACGCCCGTGCTGATTCTGCGACCGGTGAGGGGCTAGCAGCGGTGTCGCTGGGATCACCAGCGAAACCCACAAAATATGGTGCGGGAATCGCCGGGTCCGAGACGGACACTCGCAGGAAGCTGCAGCCGCGATATACCCCCCCCCCACACACACACACTGATCAGGGCTGGAAAGATGGGACAGGTTTTGCCGGAGCACCCGTACAGCTGATGCTGGCTGTGGTAACGGTGTTGTGTACCCGTCCGCCATGACTCCACAGCCCGCCTCCTGGCCACCCCCCCCCAGCAAGTGGCACGGCTGGCGGTGAAGACTGGCGGTGCTGGACACTGTCCGTACGCCCTCTCTCTCTCTCTCTCAGCACCCGCCACGCCAGGGTCACGATTAGCGAGAGCACACGTGGACCGCGCCCTCGGGAACTCGGCGCGTCGGAGGCGGAGAATCGCGGGTGGGCCCACGAATGATATGCGAACAGTGTTTCAACGACGCGTGGCGTGCATCACAGTGACGCTGTTTTCGGGGAGCGGAGCATCGTGATCCGGCATCGAACCGACGCTTGCCGCGTTGGGAGCTGTTCTCCGCTCGATCGCACGCCCTGATTTTGACATCGGCCAACGGAGAATCCAGCCCATAAACTCTCCTGGAATTACCCTGATGTACGACTGTCCTTGTGTACGCCTTACAACCTTCTGCCGACAACCCGATGTCACATGACTGATGACTGGCGCCACCTCTTGGTGGGAGGGCAGCACGGTGGAGGGCAGCACGGTGGAGGGCAGCACGGTTGAGGGCAGCACGGTGGAGGACAGCGCGGTGGAGGGCAGCACGGTGGAGGGCAACGCGGTGGAGGGCAGCACGGTGGTGGGCAGCGCGGTGGAAGGCAGCGCGGTGGAGGGCAGCACGGTGGAGGGCAGCGCGGTGGAGGGCAGCGCGGTGGAGGGCAGCGCGGTGGAGGGCAGCGCGGTGGAGGGCAGCGCGGTGGAGGGCAGCGCGGTGGAGGGCAGCGCGGTGGAGGGCAGCGCGGTGGAGGGCAGCGCGGTGGAGGGCAGCGCGGTGGAGGGCAGCGCGGTGGAGGGCAGCGCGGTGGAGGGCAGCACGGTGGAGGGCAGCACGGTGGAGGGCAGCGCGGTGGAGGGCAGCACGGTGGAGGGCAGCACAGTGGAGGGCAGCGCGGTGGAGGGCAGCGCGGTGGAGGGCAGCATGGTGGAGGGCAGCACGGTGGCACAGTGGGTTAGACCTGCTGCCTCACGGCGCCGAGGTCCCGGGTTCGATCCCAGCTCTGGGTCACTGTCCGCGTGGAGTTTGCACATTCTCCCCATGTCTGCGTGGGTTTCACCCCCACAACCCAAAGATGTGCAGGCGAGGTGGATTGAACACGCCTCTTAATTGGAAAAAAATAATTGGATACTCTTTAAAAAAAAAATTTTTTATTTTAAATGATTGGTCGTGACCAATGTGTGGGGTTGCGGGGATAGAGCGGGGGAGTGGGCCTGGGCACGGTGCTCTTTCAGAGGGTCGTGCAGACGCGATGGGCCGAATGGCCTCCTTCTGCACAGTAGGGATTCTATGATTTACAATTTACACCAGCTTTCTGCTATTTTCCACCAATGACCTCTCAGATTAGAATCTACTGTGGTTTTTTTTATAGCTTCCAACATTCAGTCTGAGGCAACCAGCATCTGCTAATGTCCTATTCTGGAAAGACAGATGGTGAGGGATAAAACCAAAGCCACGCTTTAAATACTTTACCTTTATTTAAACATTAAACATTACAAGCATAAAGGAAGGGGATGGATCTTGGGAACCTCCTTGATCAGTACGTTCTCAGGCTAATGCGGAAGGGGGCATCTCTGGATGTGGTGCCGGGGAATGACGTGAGGCAAGTGGGCCAAGTGACTGTGGGGAACACTTGGGTAAGAGTGATCATAATTTTTTTTTACAAAAACATTTTATTAAGACATTTACGATTTTATAATAGTAATTACAAATGTAAACGTAACTGAATAAATAACCCCCCCCCCAACCCCCCAACCCCCCAACCAACAACCATACTCATCCAACATGGCTTACACACACAGTTCCCCAGTCCCTCCTCCTCCACTCGCTGGCCTCGCCTAAACTAAACTATCTCCCCCTACCCCCCTCATTCCGCAACCCCCCCCCCTTTATTGTATCGGCTAACAGTTTCGTTTTTTCCTAAGAAGTCGATAAATGGCTGCCATCTCCGGACGAACCATAACGGGGGCTGTTTAGCACAGGGCTAAATCGCTGGCTTTGAAAGCAGACCAAGGCAGGCCAGCAGCACGGTTCAATTCCCGCACCAGCCTCCCCGAACAGGCGGTGGAATGTGGCGACTAGGGGCTTTTCACAGTAACTTCATTTGAAACCTACTTGTGACAAGAAGCGATTTACATTTCATTTCAACATTGACCCTCTCAGGGCGAACTGTCCCTCCACGCCAATCAGATCCGTCTCCGGGCTACCAGGGAGGCAAAGGCCAAAACCTCAGCCCCTCTGGCCCCCTGGAATCCCGGGTCCTCCGACACTCCAAGAGTGATCATATTATCATAATGCTTGGACCGGGAATGGAGAAGAGAAAGGAGCAACGTAAAGAAGAGGGTTAACTTCAGTGTGATGAGAGGGGGTCTAGCCAGGGGGAAATGGAATCAGAGACTGACAGGAAAAACTGGAGCAGGAACAGGTGATCTTTAAGGTCCATCTTGGACCATCCAATGGAGTGAAAGGTGGGAGATAGGGAAAATAATTAAACTAAAATAAAGAGCTTGTGAATCATGGCAGGTGAATTCTTCAAGCCAGATCTAAGTGAAATGTTGAGAGAGGAACTGTTCCAACTAGCAAGAGAGAAACTGATAGAATGGCGATGGACGTGAAGGGGAATCAGAAAATCTTCGACCAGCAAATGAGTAATGAGTCGGTAGTCAGAGGTGGGGGTGGGATTTTCCCGCTGCGCAGGCCCAGCGCGGTCCCGGGCGAGACAGGTGAATCACGCGAGAACCCAAATCGTGCTTCACAGTGGGCGCAAGACCTTGCGCAAGTCACGTGACTCGCGGCGCCCGGCGTGATCCGGCCTCAATGGGCATGCGCCAGATAATTATATTTAACTGAGATATTGGGCTCAATGAAAGATCCCGGAGGCGTACGCGCCCTGCGCCCGGGAGCCAATGGGTGGGCCTCAAGCGGGCACCTTTAGCGCTGCAGGCCATTAGACACCCTTGGGTGGTCGGGGACAGGGCAGGGTAGTACCCGGGCACCCCTGCCAGCGCCTGGCACACTCTGGCACCTTGACACTGCCAGCCTGGCCCCCTGGGCCCCTGGGCTCGCCGGCACTGCCAATGTGTCAGGTTCACACTGCCAGGGTTTCGAGCTGGTTTGCTGACAGTTGTGTCGCTGGCCGGGGGGGGGGGGGCTTCTGCCGGGGACTAGTGGGGGATGGCCAGGAGGTGAGCTGTGGGGTCGGGGTGGGCGGGCACGGACCACCATTGCCGCAGCCGGAAAGGCAGGGATGCAGCGGCGCACGCCGCTGACTGCCCCCTGGGTGCCCTCCGGCTCCAGCCGACCCATCAGCTGCATGGGCGCGCTCCAACGTAACCATGCCATCTTGTTGTCTGGGACGAGGGCTTGGTTCTCCGATTCTGCGGCTAGGTGCCGATGCCGGGGTGGGAACTGTGCTGTTTTACAACGGCAAAATTGGTGCCGAACCCTCACCGGTTCCCTGACCGGTTAGGGGCTAACAGCAGCGCCTGGTCGAACCCCCAGTTGGCACGCCAAAAACGGCCAGAGATTGTCAAGCAGTGACTAGTGGGGTATCGCAGGGATCTGTGCTCAGACCCCAACTGTTCACATTGTATATTAATGATTTGGACGAAGGGACTAAATGTATTATTTCCAAATTTGCAGATGATACAAAGTTGGGGGGGAGAGTGAGCTGTGAGGGGGATACAGAGATACTTCAGCGGGGATTTGGACAGGCTGAGTGAGTGGGTATGTGTGAGTGGGCAGATGCAGTGTAATGTGGATAAATGTGAGGTTATCTGCTTCGGGAGCAAAAATAGGAAGGCAGATTATTATTTGAATGGGTGTAAATTGAGAGAGGCGGACACTCAGCGAGACCTTGCTGTCCTCGTGCATCAGTCGCTGAAAGTAAGCGCGCAGGTACAGCAGGCAGTAAAGAAGGCAAATGGTATGTTGGCCTTCATAGCGAGAGGATTGGAGTCTAGGAATAGAGATGTTTCACTGCAATTGTATCGGGCATTGGTGAGGCCACACCTGGAGTATTGTGCCCAGTTTTGGTGTCCTGATCTGAGGAAGGATGTTCTTGCTATGGAGGGAGAGCAGCGAAGGTTAACCAGGCTGATTCCTGGGATGGCGGGACTGTCATATGAGGAGAGACTGAGTCGGTTAGGATTATATTCATTGGAGTTTAGAGAATGAGGGGGTCTCATAGAAACTTACACAATTCTACCAGGATTAGACAGATTCAGAAAGAACGTTCCCGATGGTGGGGGAGTCCAGACCGAGGGGTCATAGTTTGAGGATAAGGGGTAAACCTTTTGGGACTGAGGTGAGGAGAAATGCCTCCACCCAGAGAGCGGTGAATCTGTGGAATTCGCTCCCACAGAAAGTAGTTGAGGCCAAAACATTGTGTAATTTGAGGAAGGAATTAGATTTGCTAACGGGGCTGTTGTGTTCTGTGACCTTGTCCTTGCAATGATTCACACAGAATTGCTAGTGACTTCACGAGAATGATGATTTATTGACGTACACGTGATAAGGTAACAGTCAGAATGCCACACAGACAAAGTTACTGGTTGAGTCACACCGGGCTGGATTCTCCGTTGCTGAGTGCTGACATCAGGGACACCGGCGGGCACGCCCGTGCTGATTCTGCGACCGGTGAGGGGCTAGCAGCGGTGTCGCTGGGATCACCAGCGAAACCCACAAAATATGGTGCGGGAATCGCCGGGTCCGAGACGGACACTCGCAGGAAGCTGCAGCCGCGATATACCCCCCCCCCACACACACACACTGATCAGGGCTGGAAAGATGGGACAGGTTTTGCCGGAGCACCCGTACAGCTGATGCTGGCTGTGGTAACGGTGTTGTGTACCCGTCCGCCATGACTCCACAGCCCGCCTCCTGGCCACCCCCCCCCAGCAAGTGGCACGGCTGGCGGTGAAGACTGGCGGTGCTGGACACTGTCCGTACGCCCTCTCTCTCTCTCTCTCAGCACCCGCCACGCCAGGGTCACGATTAGCGAGAGCACACGTGGACCGCGCCCTCGGGAACTCGGCGCGTCGGAGGCGGAGAATCGCGGGTGGGCCCACGAATGATATGCGAACAGTGTTTCAACGACGCGTGGCGTGCATCACAGTGACGCTGTTTTCGGGGAGCGGAGCATCGTGATCCGGCATCGAACCGACGCTTGCCGCGTTGGGAGCTGTTCTCCGCTCGATCGCACGCCCTGATTTTGACATCGGCCAACGGAGAATCCAGCCCATAAACTCTCCTGGAATTACCCTGATGTACGACTGTCCTTGTGTACGCCTTACAACCTTCTGCCGACAACCCGATGTCACATGACTGATGACTGGCGCCACCTCTTGGTGGGAGGTCATATTACTGAGTGTACACAATATTATTCACAGAAATATCACCACAATGGCTAAAAGCATCAATGGATATGGGGGAGGCTGGATAAGGGCAATGAACGTGATCACAGTGAAGGGTCATGATCTGGAGATGCCGGCGTTGGACTGGGGTGAGCACAGTGAGAAGTCTTACATCACCAGGTTAAAGTCCAACAGGTTTGTTTCAAATCACTAGCTTTCGGAGCACTGCTCCTTCCTCAGGTGAATGAACAGGTAGGTTCCAGAAACAGTGAAAGGTAGCACAGGCTCACAGGGCCGAAAGGCCTCCTCCAGCTTCTATTTTCTATGAGGAATGTGAGTGAGACGTTTAGGCAGGAAAAGCTGGGATTGTTCTGGGATTAAGGAATGGGAGGTTTGAGCGAGGTGAGCAAGGTCAGGACAGGTTCAGATGAGGTCGATGAAGAAAAGCTGATCCTATTGGCTGATCTTCCCATTAGCAGTATAGTTGACACTGCTCGCAGAACAATACTTTGCACTGTACCGCGGGCCACGTGACAATAAACAATCCCAAATCTAACCAGCAGTGCAGCAAGCAGTCAGCAATCCCCAACAAGAGGACAGCACTCACTCAGCACTGACCCTCTGACAGTGCAGCACTCCCTCAGTACTGACCCTCTGACAGTGCTGCACTCCCTCAGTACTGACCCTCTGACAGTACAGCACTCCCTCAGTACTGACCCTCTGACAGTGCAGCACTCCCTCAGTACTGACCCTCTGACAGTGCTGCACTCCCTCAGTACTGACCCTCTGACTGTGCAGCGCTCCCTCAGTACTGACCCTCTGACAGTGCAGCGCTCCCTCAGTACTGACCCTCTGACAGTGCAGCACTCCCTCAGTACTGACCCTCTGACAGTGCGGCACTGCCTCAGTACTGACCCTCTGACAGTGCAGCACTCCCTCAGTACTGACCCTCTGACAGTGCGGCACTCCCTCAGTACTGACCCTCTGACAGTGCAGCTCTCCCTCAGTACTGACCCTCTGACAGTGCAGCACTCCCTCAATACTGACCCTCTGACAGTGCAGCACTCCCTCAATACTGACCCTCTGACAGTGCAGCACTCCCTCAATACTGACCCTCTGACAGTGCAGCACTCCCTCAGTACTGACCCTCTGACAGTGCAGCACTCCCTCAATACTGACCCTCTGACAGTGCAGCACTCCCTCAATACTGACCCTCTGACAGTGCGGCACTCCCTCAGTACTGACCCTCTGACAGTGCGGCACTCCCTCAGTACTGACCCTCTGACAGTGCAGCTCTCCCTCAGTACTGACCCTCTGACAGTGCAGCACTCCCTCAATACTGACCCTCTGACAGTGCGGCACTCCCTCAGTACTGACCCTCTGACAGTGCAGCACTCCCTCAGTACTGACACTCTGACAGTGCAGCGCTCCCTCAGTACTGACCCTCTGACAGTGCAGCACTCCCTCAGTACTGACCCTCTGACAGTGCAGCACTCCCTCAGTATTGACCCTCTGACAGTGCAGCACTCCCTCAATACTGACCCTCTGACAGTGCGGCACTCCCTCAGTACTGACCCTCTGACAGTGCGGCACTCCCTCAGTACTGACCCTCTGACAGTGCAGCTCTCCCTCAGTACTGACCCTCTGACAGTGCAGCACTCCCTCAGTACTGACCCTCTGACAGTGTGGCACTCCCTCAATACTGAACCTCTGACAGTGCGGCACTCCCTCAGTACTGACCCTCTGACAGTGCAGCACTCCCTCAGTACTGACACTCTGACAGTGCAGCGCTCAGTACTGACCCTCTGACAATGCAGCACTCCCTCAGCACTGTCTCTCTGACAGTGCAGCACTCCCTCAGTACTGACCCTCTGACAGTGCGGCACTCCCTCAGTACTGACTCTCTGACAGTGCGGCACTCCCTCAGTACTGACCCTCTGACAGCGCAGCACTCCCTCAGTACTGACCCTCTGGCAGTGCAGCACGCCCTCAGTACTGACCCTCTGACAGTGCAGCACTCCCTCAGTACTGACCCTCTGACAGTGCAGCACTCCCTCAGTACTGACCCTCTGACAGTGCAGCACTCCCTCAGCACTGACCCTCTGACAGTGCAGCACTCCCTCAGTACTGACCCTCTGACAGTGCAGCACTCCCTCAGTACTGACCCTCGGACTGTGCGGCACTCCCTCAGTACTGACCCTCTGACAGTGCGGCACTCCCTCAGTACTGACCCTCTGATAGTGCAGCACTCCCTCAGTACTGACCCTCTGACAGTGCAGCACTCCCTCAGTACTGACCCTCTGACAGTGCAGCACTCCCTCAGTACAAAGAACGAAGAAATGTACAGCACAGGAACAGGCCCTTCGGCCCTCCAAGCCCGTGCCGATCATGCTGTCCGACTAAACTACAATCTTCTACACTTCCTGGGTCCGTATCCCTCTATTCCCATCCTATTCATATATTTGTCAAGATGCCCCTTAAATGTCACTATCGTCCCTGCTTCTACCACCTCCTCCGGTAGCGAGTTCCAGGCACCCACTACCCTCTGCGTAAAAAACTTGCCCCGTACATCTACTCTAAACCTTGCCCCTCTCACCTTAAACCTATGCCCCCTAGTAATTGACCCCTCTACCCTGGGGAAAAACCTCTGACTATCCACTCTGTCTATGCCCCTCATAATTTTGTAGACCTCTATCAGGTCTCCCCTCAACCTCCTTCGTTCCTGTGAGAACAAACCGAGTTCATTCAACCGCTCCTCATAGCTAATGCCCTCCATACCAGGCAACATTCTGGTAAATCTCTTCTGCACCCTCTCTAAAGCCTCCACATCCTTCTGGTAGTGTGGCGACCAGAATTGAACACTATACTCCAAGTGTGGCCTAACTAAGGTTCTATACAGCTGCAACATGACTTGCCAATTCTTATACTCAATGCCCCGGCCAATGAAGGCAAGCATGCCGTTTGCCTTCTTGACTACCTTCTCCACCTGTGTTGCCCCTTTCAATGACCTGTGGACTTGTACTCCTAGATCTCTTTGACTTTCAATACTCTTGAGGGTTCTACCATTCACTGTATATTCCCTTCCTGCATTAGACCTTCCAAAATGCATTACCTCACATTTGTCCGGATTAAACTCCATCTGCCACCTCTCCGCCCAAGTCTCCAAACAATCTAAATCCTGCTGTATCCTCCGACAGTCCTCATCGCTATCCGCAATTCCACCAACCTTTGTGTCGTCTGCAAACTTACTAATCAGACCAGTTACATTTTCCTACCTGCATCAATCATCTTAGTGACGTCCTCGAAAAACTCTATCAAGTTAGTGAGACACGACCTCCCCTTCACAAAACCGTGCTGCCTCTCACTAATACATCCATTTGCTTCCAAATGGGAGTAGATCCTGTCTCGAAGAATTCTCTCCAGTAATTTCCCTACCACTGAAGTAAGGCTCACCGGTCTGTAGTTCCCGGAATTATCCTTGCTACCCTTCTTAAACAGAGGAACAACATTGGCTATTCTCCAGTCCTCCGGGACATCCCCTGAAGACAGCGAGGATCCAAAGATTTCTGTCAAGGCCTCAGCAATTTCCTCTCCAGCCTCCTTCAGTATTCTTGGGTAGATCCCATCAGGCCCTGGGGACTTATCTACCTTAATATTTTTTAATACACCCAACACCTCGTCTTTTTGGATCACAATGTGACCCAGGCTATCTACACACCCATCTCCAGACTCAACATCTACCAATTTCTTCTCTTTGGTGAATACTGATGCAAAGTATTCATTTAGTACCTCGCCCATTTCCTCTGGCTCCACACATAGATTCCCTTGCCTATCCTTCAGTGGGCCAACCCTTTCCCTGGCTACCCTCTTGCTTTTTATGTACGTGTAAAAAGCCTTGGGATTTTCCTTAACCCTATTTGCCAATGACTTTTCGTGACCCCTTCTAGCCCTCCTGACTCCTTGCTTAAGTTCCTTCCTACTTTCCTTATATTCCACGCAGGCTTCATCTGTTCCCAGCCTTTTAGCCCTGACAAATGCCTCCTTTTTCTTTTTGACGATGCCTACAATATCTCTCGTCATCCAAGGTTCCCGAAAATTGCCGTATTTATCCTTCTTCCTCACAGGAACATGCCGGTCCTGAATTCCTTTCAACTGCCACTTGAAAGCCTCCCACATGTCAGATGTTGATTTGCCCTCAAACATCCGCCCCCAATCTATGTTCTTCAGATTCCTCCTAATATTGTTATAATTAGCCTTCCCCCAATTTAGCACATTCATCCTAGGACCACTCTTATCCTTGTCCACCAGTACTTTAAAACTTACTGAATTGTGGTCACTGTTCCTGAAATGCTCCCCTACTGAAACATCTACCACCTGGCCGGGCTCATTCCCCAATACCAGGTCCAGTACCGCCCCTTCCCTAGTTGGACTGTCTACATATTGTTTTAAGAAGCCCTCCTGGATACTCCTTACAAACTCCGCCCCGTCTAAGCCCCTGGCACTAAGTGAGTCCCAGTCAATATTGGGGAAGTTGAAGTTTCCCATCACCACAACCCTGTTGTTTTTACTCTTTTCCAAAATCTGCCTACCTATCTGCTCCTCTATCTCCCGCTGGCTGTTGGGAGGCCTGTAGTAAACCCCCAACATTGTGACTGCACCCTTCTTATTCCTGATCTCTACCCATATAGCCTCACTGCCCTCTGAGGTGTCCTCCCGCAGTACAGCTGTGATATTCTCCCGAACCAGTAGCGCAACTCCGCCTCCCCTTTTACATCCCTCTCTATCCCGCCTGAAACATCTAAATCCTGGAACGTTTAGCTGCCAATCCTGCCCTTCCCTCAACCAGGTCTCTCTAATGGCAACAACATCATAGTTCCAAGTACTAATCCAAGCTCTAAGTTCATCTGCCTTACCCGTAATACTTCTTGCATTAAAACATATGCACTTCAGGCCACCAGACCCGCTGTGTTCAGCAACTTCTCCCTGTCTGCTCTGCTTCAGAGCCCCACTGTCCCTATTCCCTAGTTCTCCCTCAATGCTCTCACCTTCTGACCTATTGCTCCCGTGCCCACCCCCCTGCCATACTAGTTTAAACCCTCCCGTGTGACACTAGCAAACCTCGCGGCCAGGATATTTATGCCTCTCCGGTTTAGATGCAACCCGTCCTTCTTATACAGGTCACACCTGCCCCGGAAAAGCTCCCAGTGGTCCAGATAATGGAAACCCTCCCTCCTACACCAGCTGTTTAGCCACGTGTTTAGCTGCTCTATCTTCCTATTTCTAGCCTCACTGGCACGTGGCACAGGGAGCAATCCCGAGATTACAACCCTAGAGGTCCTGTCTTTTAACTTTCTGCCTAGCTCCCTGAACTCCTGCTGCAGGACCTCATGCCCCTTCCTGCCTATGTCGTTAGTACCAATATGTACAACGTCCTCTGCCTGTTTGCCCTCCCCCTTCAGGATTCCCTCTACCCGTTCGGAGACATCCTGGACCCTGGCACCAGGGAGGCAACATACCATCCTGGAGTCTCTTTCACGTCCACAGAAGCGCCTATCTGTGCCCCTGACTATAGAGTCCCCTATTACTATTACTCTTCTGCGCTTTGACCCTCCCTTCTGAACATCAGAGCCAGCCGTGGTGCCACTGCTCTGGCTGCTGCTGTTTTCCCCTGATAGGCTATCCCCCCCGACAGTATCCAAAGGGGTATATCTGTTCGAGAGGGGGACAACCACAGGGGATTCCTGCACTGACTGCCTGCCCTTTCTGGTGGTCACCCATTTCTCTGCCTGCACCTTGGGTGTGACCACATTTACATAACTGCGATCTATGACGCTTTCCGCCACCTGCATGCTCCTAAGTGCATCCAATTGCTGCTCCAACCGAACCATGCGGTCTGTGAGGAGCTGCAGTTGGGTGCACTTTCTGCAGATGAAGCCATCCGGGACGCTGGAGGCCTCCCGGACCTGCCACATCTCACACTCAGAGCACTGCACCCCTCTAACTGACATTGCGTCAATTAATTAAAATTAAAATTAAACTCCTGCAAAGTACTGATCTTCTGACAGTGATGGTACGCAGTTGATTTAAATTGTTTTATTTGTAAGCTATCCATGAGTTCTTTGAATAACCTTGAAGTAAAATTTGACCCTTGATCCGATTGTTATTCAAAGAAGTTGAATGACCTCAAGCTTATTCAAAGAAGTTACGGATAGCTTAGGAATAAAACAATTTAAATCAACTGCGTACCATCCAGAATCACAGGGAGCATCAGAAAGGTGGCATCAGACATTAAAGACAATGTTGAAGGCTTATTGTCAAGATTGTCCAGAGGATTGGGATAAAGGAATTCCATTCGTACTGTTTGCAATTAGGGATGCTCCTAATGAGTCAACCAAATTTAGTCCTTTTGAACTAATTTTTGGTCATGAGGGAAGAGGACCACTTAAATTGATTCAGGAAAAATTGGTGGGTGAGAAATCGGAAATTACATTACTCCAGATGGTATAATGTAAGTTATGCCATTTGGCATGAAAAACGCCCCAGCCACATTTCAACGGTTAACTAACAAAGTTGTTTCGGGATTACCCAATTGTGCGGTATACATCGACGGTCTGGTAATTTTCACCCAGACATGGACAGAACCAGCTGATGGAGTTATTCGATCGACTTCAGGAGGCGGGTTTGGTGGTAAAACTCGCCAAAAGTGAATTTGGAAAAACAAACAAAGAACAAAGAACAAAGAAATGTACAGCACAGGAACAGGCCCTTCGGCCCTCCAAGCCCGTGCCGACCATGCTGCCCGACTAAACTACAATCTTCTACACTTCCTGGGTCCGTATCCTTCTATTCCCATCCTATTCATATATTTGTCAAGATGCCCCTTAAATGTCCCTATCGTCCCTGCCTCCACTACCTCCTCCGGTAGTGAGTTCCAGGCACCCACTACCCTCTGCGTAAAAAACTTGCCTCGTACATCTACTCTAAACTTTGCCCCTCTCACCTTAAACCTATGCCCCCTAGTAATTGACCCCTCTACCCTGGGGAAAAGCCTCTGACTATCCACTCTGTCTATGCCCCTCATAATTTTGTATACCTCTATCAGGTCGCCCCTCAACCTCCTTCGTTCCAGTGAGAACAAACCGAGTTTATTCAATCGCTCCTCATAGCTTATGCCCTCCATACCAGGCAACATTCTGGTAAATCCCTTCTGCACCCTCTCTAAAGCCTCCACATCCTTCTGGTAGTGTGGCGACCAGAATTGAACACTATACTCCAAGTGTGGCCTAACTAAGGTTCTATACAGCTGCAACATGACTTGCCAATTCTTATACTCAATGCCCCGGCCAATGAAGGCAAGCATGCCGTATGCCTTCTTGACTACCTTCTCCACCTGTGTAGCCCCTTTCAATGACCTGTGGACCTGTACTCCTAGATCTCTTTGACTTTCAATACTCTTGAGGGTTCTACCATTCACTGTATATTCCCTACCTGCATTAGCCCTTCCAAAATGCATTACCTCACATTTGTCCAGGTTAAACTCCATCTGCCATCTCTCTGCCCAAGTCTCCAGACAATCTAAATCCTGCTGTATCCTCAGACAGTCCTCATCGCTATCCGCAATTCCACCAACCTTTGTGTCGTCTGCAAACTTACTAATCAGACCAGTTACATTTTCCTCCAAATCATTTATATATACTACAAAGAGCAAAGGTCCCAGCACTGATCCCTGTGGAACACCACTGGTCACAGCCCAAGTCACTTTCCTTGGCCATACAATCGGACAGGGTCGAATTCTCCCACGGGATGTGAAAATAAAAGTTATTGAGGAGTTTTCAATACCCTCAAGATGAAGGGAAATAATGCGATTTCATGGCATGAGTAGATTTGATCGAACGTTTGTGCAACGTTTCTGTAGCGTGGTTGCTCCACTGATGGACTTGCTGAAGAAATATCGAAAATGTCAGTGGACAGCGGAGTTTCAACAGGCATTTGACTGCCTGAAAGCTGCGATAACCAATGCTCCTGTGTTGGAGAATTACAAGGGACTCTGTGTTCAGGTTGAACTAAAGTATCTGACTTTAAAGAGAAATGCTGAGGCATAGAGAAATGGACAGATCGTGCAGAGACCTTCTTGTTCAAAGGGACTGTCAATCGAGAAAGATTTCAGTTGGAGGAAGAAGAACGAAAAAAGATGGACTATATTATTATACCAGTTTGAGTGTGTTGTTTTTTGAAATGAAAAAGTATATTTACTGTGTGCATATCTTTTTTTTTTAAATAATATTTTATTGAAAATTTTTGGTCAACCAACACAGTACATTGTGCATCCTTTACACAACATTGTAACAATACAGATAATAATGACCTTTTTAAATTTAAACAAAAACAACAAATAAATAAATATTAAATAACAAAAAATAAAAACTAGCCCTAATTGGCAACTGCCTTGTCTCAGGCCACCCCCCCCCCCCCATCCCCCCCCCATCCCTCCCCCCCCCAAGTCCTGGGCCGCTGCTGCTGCCTTCTTTGTTCTCCCCTATCTATCTTTCCGCAAGATATTCGACGAACGGTTGCCACCGCCTAGTAAACCCTTGAGCCGACCCCCTTAGGACGAAATTAATCCGCTCTAACTTTATGAACCCCGCCATATCATTTATCCAGGTCTCCACCCCCGGGGGCTTGGCTTCTTTCCACATTAACAATATTCTGCGCCGGGCTACTAGGGACGCAAAGGCCAAAACATCGGCCTCTCTCGCCTCCTGCACTCCCGGCTCTTGTGCAACCCCAAATATAGCCAAACCCCCAGCTTGGTTCGACCCGGACTCCTACTACTTTCGAAAGCACCTTTGTCACCCCCATCCAAAACCCCTGTAGTGCCGGGCATGACCAAAACATATGGGTATGATTCGCTGGGCTTCTCGAGCACCTCGCACACCTATCCTCCACCCCAAAAAATTTACTGAGCCGTGTTCCAGTCATATGTGCCCTATGTAATACCTTAAACTGAATCAGGCTTAGCCTGGCGCACGAGGACGACGAGTTTACCCTGTTTAGGGCATCTGCCCACATCCCCTCCTCAATCTCCTCCCCTAGCTCTTCTTCCCATTTCCCTTTTAGTTCGTCCATCATAGTCTCCCCTTCGTCCCTCATTTCCCTATATATATCCGACACCTTACCGTCCCCCACCCATTTCTTTGAGATGACTCTGTCCTGCACCTCTTGTGTCGGGAGCTGCGGGAATTCCCTCACCTGTTGCCTCGCAAAAGCCCTCAATTGCATGTACCTGAATGCATTCCCTTGGGGCAACCCATATTTCTCGGTCAGCGCTCCCAGACTCGCAAACTTCCCATCCACAAATAGATCTTTCAGTTGCGTTATTCCTGCTCTTTGCCACATTCCATATCCCCCATCCATTCCCCCCGGGGCAAACCTATGGTTGTTTCTTATCGGGGACCCCCCCAGTGCTCCGGTCTTTCCCCTATGTCGTCTCCACTGTCCCCAAATCTTCAGTGTAGCTACCACCACCGGACTCGTGGTATAGTTCCTTGGTGAGAACGGCAATGGGGCTGTCACCATAGCCTGCAGGCTGGTCCCCCTACAGGACGCCCTCTCTAATCTCTTCCACGCCGCTCCTTCCTCCTTTCCCATCCACTTACTCACCATTGAAATATTAGCGGCCCAATAATACTCATTTAGGCTCGGTAGTGCCAGCCCCCCCCTATCCCTACTACGCTGTAAGAATCCCTTCCTCACTCTCGGAGTCTTCCCGGCCCAAACAAAACCCATGATACTCTTTTCTATCCTTTTGAAAAAAGCCTTCGTGATCACCACCGGGAGACACTGAAACACAAAAAGGAATCTCGGGAGGACCACCATCTTAACCGCCTGCACCCTCCCTGCCATTGACAATGCTACCATATCCCATCTCTTGAAATCTTCCTCCATCTGTTCCACCAACCGCGTCAAATTTAGCCTGTGCAATGTGCCCCAATTCTTAGCTATCTGGATCCCCAGGTAACGAAAGTCTCTTGTTACCTTCCTCAACGGTAGGTCTTCTATTTCTCTACTCTGCTCCCCTGGATGCACCACAAACAGCTCACTCTTCCCCATGTTCAATTTATACCCTGAAAAATCCCCAAACTCCCCAAGTATCCGCATTATTTCTGGCATCCCCTCCGCTGGATCCGCCACATATAGTAGCAGATCATCCGCATATAAAGATACCCGGTGTTCTTCTCCTCCCCTAAGTATTCCCCTCCATCCCTTGGAACCTCTCAGTGCTATCGCCAGGGGCTCAATCGCCAGTGCAAACAGTAATGGGGACAGAGGACATCCCTGCCTTGTCCCTCTATGGAGCCGAAAATATGCCGATCCCCGTCCATTCGTGACCACACTCGCCACTGGGGCCCTATACAACATCTAACATACCCCTCTCCGAACCCAAATCTCCTCAACACCTCCCACAGATAATCCCACTCCACTCTATCAAATGCTTTCTCGGCATCCATCGCCACTACTATCTCCGTTTCACCCTCTGGTGGGGCCATCATCATTACCCCTAACAACCTCCGTATGTTCGTGTTCAGCTGTCTCCCCTTCACAAACCCAGTTTGGTCCTCATGAACCACCCCCGGGACACATTCCTCTATTCTCATTGCCATTACCTTGGCCAAGACCTTGGCATCTACATTGAGGAGGGAGATTGGTCTGTAGGACCCGCATTGTAGCGGATCCTTTTCCTTCTTTAAAAGAAGCGATATCGTTGCTTCTGACATAGTCGGGGGCAGTTGTCCCCTTTCCTTTGCCTCGTTGAAGGTCCTCGTCAGTAGCGGGGCGAGCAAGTCCAAATATTTTCTGTAAAATTCAACTGGGAATCCGTCCGGTCCCGGGGCCTTTCCCGTCTGCATGTTCCTAATTCCTTTCACCACTTCTTCTACCGTGATCTGTGCTCCCAATCCCATCCTTTCCTGCTCTTCCACCTTGGGAATTTCCAGCCGATCCAAAAACTCCATCATTCTCTCCCTCCCATCCGGGGGTTGAGCTTCATACAATTTTTTATAAAATGTCTTAAACACTTCATTCACTCTCTCCGCTCCCCGCTCCGTCTCTCCATCTTCGTCTCTCACCCCCCCTATTTCCCTCGCTGCTCCCCTTTTCCTCAATTGGTGTGCCAGCAATCTGCTCGCCTTCTCTCCATATTCATACTGTACACCCTGCGCCTTCCTCCATTGTGCCTCTGCAGTGCCTGTGGTCAGCAAGTCAAATTCCACATGCAGCCTTTGCCTTTCCCTATACAGTCCCTCCTCCGGTGCTTCCGCATACTGTCTGTCCACCCTCAAAAGTTCTTGCAACAACCGCTCCCGTTCCTTACTCTCCTGCTTCCCTTTATGTGTCCTTATTGATATCAGCTCCCCCCTAACCACCGCCTTCAACGCCTCCCAGACCACTCCCACCTGAACCTCCCCATTGTCATTGAGTTCCAAGTACTTTTCAATGCATCCCCTCACCCTTAAGCACACCCCCTCATCCGCCATTAGTCCCATGTCCATTCTCCAGGGTGGACGCCCTCTTGTTTCCTCCCCTATCTCCAAGTCTACCCAGTGTGGGGCATGATCCGAAATGGCTATAGCCGTATATTCCGTTCCCCTCACCCTCGGGATCAATGCCCTACCCAACACAAAAAAGTCTATGCGTGAATAGACTTTATGGACATAGGAGAAAAACGAGAACTCCTTACTCCTAGGTCTACTGAATCTCCACGGGTCCACCCCTCCCATCTGCTCCATAAAATCCTTAAGCACCTTGGCTGCTGCCGGCCTCCTACCAGTCCTGGACTTCGACCTATCCAGCCTTGGTTCCAACACCGTGTTAAAGTCTCCCCCCATTATCAGCTTTCCGGTCTCTAGGTCTGGGATGCGTCCTAGCATTCGCCTCATAAAATTGGCATCGTCCCAATTCGGGGCATACACGTTTACCAACACCACCATCTCTCCCTGTAATTTGCCACTCACCATCACGTATCTGCCCCCGTTATCCGCCACTATAGTCTTTGCCTCGAACATTACCCGCTTCCCCACTAATATAGCCACCCCCCTGTTTTTCGCATCCAGCCCCGAATGGAACACCTGCCCTACCCATCCTTTGCGCAACCTAACCTGATCTATCAGTTTCAGGTGCGTTTCCTGTAACATGACCACATTTGCTTTAAGTTTCTTAAGGTGTGCGAGTACTCGTGCCCTCTTTATCGGCCCGTTAAGCCCCCTCACGTTCCACGTGATCAGCCGAGTTGGGGGGCTTCCCACCCCCCCCCCTTTGCCGGTTAGCCATCATCTTTTTCCAGCTTCTCGCCCAGTTCCCACGCGGCTGTATTTCTCCAAGACGGTGCCCCCCCGCCCATCCTTTCCCGTACCCACTCCCCCCTTTCCCCAGCAGCAGCAACCCAGTAATTCCCCCTCCCCCCCCCCCCCCCCGCTAGACCCCCCGCTAGCGTAATTACTCCCCCCATGTTGCTCCCAGAAGTCAGCAAACTCTGGCTGACCTCGGCTTCCCCCCGTGATCACGGCTCGCCCCGTGCGGCGCCCCCTCCTTCTTGCTTCTCTATTCCCGCCATAATTATCATAGCGCGGGAACCAAGCCCGCGCCTCTCCCTCGGCCCCGCCTCCCATGGCCAACGCCCCATCTCCTCTCCCTCCCCACCTCCCCCCATCACCACCTGTGGGAGAAAGAAAAGTTACCATACCGCAGGATTAATCATACAATCCCTCTTCGCCCCCCCCCCCCCACTCGTCCCACCACTTTGTCCAAACGTTCATTTTCGTAGTCCAATCATTCCAATTTTTCTTCTACAATAAAAGTCCACGCTTCATCCGCCGTCTCAAAGTAGTGGTGCCTCCCTTGATATGTGACCCACAGTCTTGCCGGTTGCAGCATTCCAAACTTTATCTTTTTTTTGTGAAGTACCGCTTTGGCCCGATTAAAGCTCGCCCTCCTTCTCGCCACCTCTGCACTCCAATCTTGATAGACGCGGATCACCGCGTTCTCCCATTTACTACACCGAGTTTTCTTCGCCCATCTAAGGACCATTTCTCTATCCTTAAAACGGAGAAATCTCACCACTATGGCTCTGGGAGTTTCTCCTGCTCTCGGTCCTCGCACCATAACTCGGTACGCTCCCTCCACCTCCAACGGACCCGTCGGGGCCTCCACTCCCATTAACGAGTGCAGCATCGTGCTCACATATGCCCCGACGTCCGCCCCCTCCACACCTTCAGGAAGGCCAAGAATCCTCAAGTTGTTCCTCCTTGCGTTATTTTCCAGTGCCTCCAACCTCTCCACAGATCGTTTCTGGTGTGCCTCCTGTATCTCCGACTTCACCACCAGGCCCTGTATGTCGTTTTCATTCTCTGCTGCTTTCGCCTTCACGACCCGAAGCTCCTGCTCCTGGGTCTTTTGTTCCTCTTTCAGCCCTTCAATCGCCTGTAATATCGGGGCCAACAACTCTTTCTTCATTTCCTTTTTTATCTCCTCCACGCAGCATTTCAAGAACTCTTGTTGTTCAGGGCCCCATATGAAACTGCCACCTTCCGACGCCATCTTGGTTTCTGCTTGCCTTCCTTGCCGTTGTTCCAAAGGATCCGCTGCAATCCGGCCACTTTCCTCTCCTTTTTCCATCCGTGTCCAGGGGGAACACCCTTCTGGTTTACCGCACGGTGTTTTCAGCCGTTAAAATTGCCGTTGGGGCTCCTATCAAGAGCCCAAAAGTCCGTTTCACAGGGAGCTGCCGAAACGTGCGACTCAGCTGGTCATCGCCGCACCCGGAAGTCACTGTGTGCATATCTTAAAGGATAGTGCAAAGTTGAAAAATGAAACCATCTTGAAGTTGATGGGGTTTTTTTTCCTTGGGGGGAGGTGTCATGTGAGAGTACCTTTAAGAAATGGGTGTTTAAGAAAAGTACCTTTAAGAAATGGGTGTTTATCAATGAGGTCAGAGTCTGGGTGGAGCTGGGCTGTCTATCAGCTTTTTACTTTTGTTTTAGGCTGTTTGGTGCAGGGTGTGTTTTAGTTTTGTTTTCAGAGCTGGATAGCTGCAGTCACAGCCAGAAGGGGTATTAGTCTCTCTCTCTGTGATCTAAAAACTGTAAATCGATCCTTTGGTGATTTAAAACAATAACTGCTCTCAGTCGTGACTTTAACCTGTTGTGCTGCAGTTTAAAGGTTTTTTTAAAAATCTTATGGATGTTAAAAGGACAGCTTACAGGGTTACTGAGTGTTGTAGTCATTGGGGGTTGTATTTGAATTAATGGTTGCTAAGATGTTCACTGTATGTTTTAAAAACGTTACCTTGAGTTCATAGAATAAACATTGTTTTGCTGTAAAAAATACTTTTCCAATTCTGCTGTACCACATATGTAGAGTGGGCCGTGTGCTCCCCACACCACAATCTATTAAAAACTGTGGGTCAGGTGAACTCCATGATACACTTTGGGGTTCTCTAAACACTGGCCCATAACATGAGGCAGTTTTGCACTGTCAGAGGGTCAGTACTGAGGGACTGCTGCACTGTCAGATGGTCAGTACTGAGGGAGTGCTGCACTGTCAGAGGGTCAGTACTGAGGGAGTGCTGCACTGTAAGTGGGTCAGTACTGAGGGAGTGCGCACTGTCAGAGGGTCAGTACTGAGGGAACGCTGCACTGTCAGAGGGTCAGTACTGAGGGAGTGCTGCGCTGTCAGAGGGTCAGTACTGAGGGAGTGCCGCACTGTCAGAGAGTCAGTACTGAGGGAGTGCCGCACTGTCAGAGGGTCAGTACTGAGGGAGTGCCGCACTGTCAGAGGGGCAGTACTGAGGGAGTGCTGCACGGTCTGAGGGTCAGTACTGAGGGAGTGCTGCACTGTCAGAGGGTCAGTACTGAGGGAGTGCTGCATTGTCAGAGGGTCAATACTGAGGGAGTGCCGCACTGTCAGGGGGTCAGTACTGAGGGAGTGCTGCACTGTCAGAGGGTCTGTACTGAGGGAGTGCTGCACTGTCAGAGGGTTAGTACTGAGGGAGTGCTGCTCTGTCAGAGGGTCAGTACAGAGGGAGTGCTGCACTGTCAGAGAGACAGTGCTGAGGGAGTGCTGCATTGTCAGAGGGTCAGTACTGAGCGCTGCACTGTCAGAGGGTCAGTATTGAGGGAGTGCTGCACTGTCAGAGGGTCAGTACTGAGGGAGTGCTGCACTGTCAGAGGGTTAGTACTGAGGGAGTGCTGCTCTGTCAGAGGGTCAGTACAGAGGGAGTGCTGCACTGTCAGAGAGACAGTGCTGAGGGAGTGCTGCACTGTCAGAGGGTCAGTACTGAGCGCTGCACTGTCAGAGGGTCAGTATTGAGGGAGTGCTGCACTGTCAGAGGGTCAGTACTGAGGGAGTGCTGCACTGTCAGAGGGTCAGTACTGAGGGAGTGCTGCACTGTCAGAAGGTCAGTACTGAGGGAGTGCTGCACTGTCAGAGGGTCAGTCCTGAGGGAGTGCTGCTCTGTCAGAGGGTCAGTACTGAGGGAGCGCTGCACTGTGAGAGGGTCAGTACTGAGGGAGTGCTGCACTGTCAGAGGGTCAGTACTGAGGGAATGCTGCACTGTCAGAGGGTCAGTACTGAGGGAATGCTGCACTGTCAGAGGGTCAGTACTGAGGGAATGCTGCACTGTCAGAGGGTCAGTACTGAGGGAGTGCTGCACTGTCAGAGGGTCAGTACTGAGGGAGCGCTGCACTGTGAGAGGGTCAGTACTGAGGGAGTGCCGCACTGTCAGAGGGTCAGTACTGAGGGAGTGCTGCACTGTCAGAGGGTCAGTACTGAGGGAGCGCTGCACTGTGAGAGGGTCAGTACTGAGGGAGTGCTGCACTGTCAGAGGGTTAGTACTGAGGGAATGCTGCACTGTCAGAGGGTCAGTACTGAGGGAGTGCTGCACTGTCAGAGGGCCAGTACTGAGGGAGTGCTGCACTGTCAGAGGGTCAGTACTGAGGGAGCGCTGCACTGTCAGAGGGTCAGTACTGAGGGAGTGCTGCACTCTCAGAGGGTCAGTACTGAGGGAGTGCTGCACTGTCAGAGGGTCAGTACTGAGGGAGTGCTGCACTGTCAGAGGGTCAGTACTGAGGGAGTGCCGCACTGTCAGAGTGTCAGTACTGAGGGAGTGCTGCACTGTCAGAGGGTCAGTACTGAGGGAGTGCCGCACTGTCAGAGGGTCAGTACTGAGGGACTGCTGCATTGTCAGAGGGTCAGTACTGAGGGAGAGCTGCACTGTCAGAGGGTCAGTACTGAGGGAGTGCTGCACTGTCAGTGGGTCAGTACTGAGGGAGTGCTGCACTGTCAGAGGGTCAGTACTGAGAGAGTGCCGCACTGTCAGAGGTTCAATACTGAGGGAGTGCCGCACTGTCAGAGGGTCAGTACTGAGGGAGTGCTGCACTGTCAGAGGGTCAGTACTGAGGGAGTGCCGCACTGTCAGAGGGTCAGTACTGAGTGAGTGCTGCACTGTCAGAGGGTCAGTTCTGAGGGAGAGCTGCACTGTCAGAGGGTCAGTACTGAGGGAGTGTTGCACTGTCTGAGGGTCAGTACTGAGGGAGTGCCGCACTGTCAGAGAGTCAGTACTGAGGGAGTGCTGCACTGTCAGAGGATCAGTACTGAGGGAGTGTTACACGGTCAGAGGGTCAGTACTGAGGGAGTGTTGCACGGTCAGAGAATCAGTACTGAGGGAGTGCCGCACTGTCAGAGGGTCAGTACTGAGGGAGTGTTACACGGTCAGAGAAACAGTACTGAGGGAGTGCCGCACTGTCAGAGGGTCAGTACTGAGTGAGTGCTGCACTGTCAGAGGGTCAGTTCTGAGGGAGAGCTGCACTGTCAGAGGGTCAGTACTGAGGGAGTGTTGCACTGTCTGAGGGTCAGTACTGAGGGAGTGCCGCACTGTCAGAGAGTCAGTACTGAGGGAGTGCTGCACTGTCAGAGGATCAGTACTGAGGGAGAGGAGCACTGTCAGAGGGTCAGTACTGAGGGAGTGCCGCACTGTCAGAGGGTCAGTACTGAGGGAGTGCTGCACTGTCAGAGGGTCAGTACTGAGGGAGTGCCGCACTGTCAGAGGGTCAGTACTGAGGGAGCGCCGCACTGTCAGAGGGTCAGTACTGAGGGAGTGTTGCACTGTCAGAGGATCAGTACTGAGGGAGAGGAGCACTGTCAGAGGGTCAGTTCTGAGGGAGTGCTGCACTGTCAGGGTCTGTACTGAGGGAGTGCTGCACTGTCAGAGGGTCAGTACTGAGGGAGTGCTGCACTGTCAGAGGGTCAGTACTGAGGGAGTGCTGCACTGTCAGAGGGTCAGTACTGAGGGAGTGCTGCACTGTCAGAGGGTCAGTACTGAGGGAGTGCCGCACTGTCAGAGGGTCAGTACTGAGGGAGTGCCGCACTGTCAGAGGGTCAGTACTGAGGGAGTGCTGCACTGTCAGAGGGTCAGTACTGAGGGAGTGCTGCACTGTCAGAGGGTCAGTACTGAGGGAGTGCTGCACTGTCAGAGAGTCAGTACTGAGGGAGTGCTCCCCTGTCAGAGGGTCAGTGTTGAGGGAGCGCTGCACTGTCTGAGGGTCAGTACTTAATGAGTGGCGCACTGTCAGAGGGTCAGTACTGAGGGAGTGCTGCACTGTCAGAGGGTCAGTACTGAGGGAGTGCTGCACTGTCAGAGGGTCAGTACTGAGGGAGTGCCGCACTGTCAGAGGGTCAGTACTGAGGGAGTGCTGCACTGTCAGAAGGTCAGTACTGAGGGCGTGCTGCACTGCCAGAGGGTCAGTACTGAGGGAGTGCTGCACTGTCAGAGGGTCAGTACTGAGGGAGTGCTGCACTGTCAGAGGGTCAGTACTGAGGGAGTGCTGCATTGTCAGAGAGTCAGTACTGAGGGAGTGCCGCACTGTCAGAGGGTCAGTACTGAGGGAGTGCTGCTCTGTCAGAGGGTCAGTACTGAGTGAGTGCCGCACTGTCAGAGGGTCAGTACTGAGGGAGTGCCGCACTGTCAGAGGGTCAGTACTGAGGGAGTGCTGCACTGTCAGAGGGTCAGTACTGAGGGAGTGCTGCACTGTCAGAGGGTCAGTACTGAGGGAGTGCTGCACTGTCAGAGGGTCAGTACTGAGGGAGTGCTGCACTGTCAGAGGGTCAGTACTGAGGGAGTGCTGCACTGTCAGAGGGTCAGTACTGAGGGAGAGGAGCACTGTCAGAGGGTCAGTTCTGAGGGAGTGCTGCACTGTCAGAGGGTCAGTACTGAGGGAGTGCTGCACTGTCAGAGGGTCAGTACTGAGGGAGTGCTGCACTGTCAGAGGGTCAGTACTGAGGGAGTGCTGCACTGTCAGAGGGTCAGTACTGAGGGAGTGCTGCACTGTCAGAGGGTCAGTACTGAGGGTGTGCTGCACTGTCAGAGGGTCAGTACTGAGGGAGTGCCGCACTGTCAGAGGGTCAGTACTGAGGGAGTGCCGCACTGTCAGAGGGTCAGTACTGAGGGAGTGCTGCACTGTCAGAGGGTCAGTACTGAGGGAGTGCTGCACTGTCAGAGGGTCAGTACTGAGGGAGTGCTGCACTGTCAGAGAGTCAGTACTGAGGGAGTGCTCCCCTGTCAGAGGGTCAGTGTTGAGGGAGCGCTGCACTGTCTGAGGGTCAGTACTTAATGAGTGGCGCACTGTCAGAGGGTAAGTACTGAGGGAGTGCTGCACTGTCAGAGGGTCAGTACTGAGGGAGTGCTGCACTGTCAGAGGGTCAGTACTGAGGGAGTGCCGCACTGTCAGAGGGTCAGTACTGAGGGAGTGCTGCACTGTCAGAAGGTCAGTACTGAGGGCGTGCTGCACTGCCAGAGGGTCAGTACTGAGGGAGTGCTGCACTGTCAGAGGGTCAGTACTGAGGGAGTGCTGCATTGTCAGAGAGTCAGTACTGAGTGAGTGCCGCACTGTCAGAGGGTCAGTACTGAGGGAGTGCCGCACTGTCAGAGGGTCAGTACTGAGGGAGTGCTGCACTGTCAGAGGGTCAGTACTGAGGGAGTGCTGCACTGTCAGAGGGTCAGTACTGAGGGAGTGCTGCACTGTCAGAGGGTCAGTACTGAGGGAGTGCTGCACTGTCAGAGGGTCAGTACTGAGGGAGTGCTGCTCTGTCAGAGGGTCAGTACTGAGTGAGTGCCGCACTGTCAGAGGGTCAGTACTGAGGGAGTGCCGCACTGTCAGAGGGTCAGTACTGAGGGAGTGCTGCACTGTCAGAGGGTCAGTACTGAGGGAGTGCTGCACTGTCAGAGGGTCAGTACTGAGGGAGTGCTGCACTGTCAGAGGGTCAGTACTGAGGGAGTGCTGCACTGTCAGAGGGTCAGTACTGAGGGAGTGCTGCACTGTCAGAGGGTCAGTACTGAGGGAGAGGAGCACTGTCAGAGGGTCAGTTCTGAGGGAGTGCTGCACTGTCAGAGGGTCAGTACTGAGGGAGTGCTGCACTGTCAGAGGGTCAGTACTGAGGGAGTGCTGCACTGTCAGAGGGTCAGTACTGAGGGAGTGCTGCACTGTCAGAGGGTCAGTACTGAGGGAGTGCTGCACTGTCAGAGGGTCAGTACTTAGGGAGTGCTGCACTGTCAGAGGGTCAGTACTGAGGGAGTGCCGCACTGTCAGAGGGTCAGTACTGAGGGAGTGCCGCACTGTCAGAGGGTCAGTACTGAGGGAGTGCTGCACTGTCAGAGGGTCAGTACTGAGGGAGTGCTGCACTGTCAGAGGGTCAGTACTGAGGGAGTGCTGCACTGTCAGAGAGTCAGTACTGAGGGAGTGCTCCCCTGTCAGAGGGTCAGTGTTGAGGGAGCGCTGCACTGTCTGAGGGTCAGTACTTAATGAGTGGCGCACTGTCAGAGGGTCAGTACTGAGGGAGTGCTACACTGTCAGAGGGTCAGTACTGAGGGAGTGCCGCACTGTCAGAGGGTCAGTACTGAGGGAGTGCTGCACTGTCAGAAGGTCAGTACTGAGGGCGTGCTGCACTGCCAGAGGGTCAGTACTGAGGGAGTGCTGCACTGTCAGAGGGTCAGTACTGAGGGAGTGCTGCATTGTCAGAGAGTCAGTACTGAGTGAGTGCCGCACTGTCAGAGGGTCAGTACTGAGGGAGTGCCGCACTGTCAGAGGGTCAGTACTGAGGGAGTGCTGCACTGTCAGAGGGTCAGTACTGAGGGAGTGCCGCACTGTCAGAGGGTCAGTACTGAGGGAGTGCTGCACTGTCAGAGGGTCAGTACTGAGGGAGTGCTGCACTGTCAGAGGGTCAGTACTGAGGGAGTGCTGCACTGTCAGAGGGTCAGTACTGAGGGAGTGCTGCACTGTCAGAAGGTCAGTACTGAGGGAGTGCTGCACTGTCAGAGGGTCAGTACTGAGGGAGTGCTGCACTGTCAGAGGGTCAGTACTGAGAGAGTGCTGCACTGTCAGAGGGTCAATACTGAGGGAGTGCTGCACTGTCAGAGGGTCAGTACTGAGGGAGTGCCGCACTGTCAGAGGGTCAGTACTGAGGGAGTGCTGCACTGTCAGAGGGTCAGTACTGAGGGAGTGCCGCACTGTCAGAGGGTCAGTACTGAGGGAGTGCTGCACTGTCAGAGGGTCAGTACTGAGGGAGAGCCGCACTGTCAGAGGGTCAGTACTGAGGGAGTGCTGCACTGTCAGAGGGCCAGTACTGAGGGAGCGCTGCACTGTCAGAGGGTCAGTACTGAGGGAGTGCTGCACTGTCAGAGGGTCAGCACTGAGGGAGTGCTGCACTGTCAGAGGGTCAGTACTGAGGGAGTGCTGCACTGTCAGAGGGTCAGTACTGAGGGAGTGCTGCACTGTCAGAGGGTCAGTACTGAGGGAGTGCTGCACTGTCAGAGGGTCAGTACTGAGGGAGTGCTGCACTGTCAGAGGGTCAGTACTGAGGGAGTGCTGCACTGTCAGAGGGTCAGTACTGATGGAGTGCTGCACTGTCAGAGGGTCAATACTGAGGGAGTGCTGCACTGTCAGAGGGTCAGTACTGAGGGAGTGCTGCACTGTCAGAGGGTCAGTACTAAGGGAGTGCTGCACTGTCAGAGGGTCAGTACTGAGGGAGTGCTGCACTGTCAGAGGGTCAGTACTGAGGGAGTGCTGCACTGTCAGAGGGTCAGTACTAAGGGAGTGCTGCACTGTCAGAGGGTCAGTACTGAGGGAGTGCTGCACTGTCAGAGGGTCAATACTGAGGGAGTGCTGCACTGTCAGAGGGTCAGTACTGAGGGAGTGCTGCACTGTCAGAGGGCCAATACTGAGGGAGTGCTGCACTGTCAGAGGGTCAGTACTGAGGGAGTGCTGCACTGTCAGAGGGTCAATACTGAGGGAGTGCTGCACTGTCAGAGGGTCAGTATTGAGGGAGTGCCGCACTGTCAGAGGGTCAGTATTGAGGGAGCGCTGCACTGTCAGAGGGTCAGTACTGATGGAGTGCTGCCCTGACAGAGGCTCAGTACTGAGGGAGCGCTGCACTGTCAGAGGGTCAGTACTGAGGGAGTGCCGCACTGTCTGAGGGTCAGTACTGAGGGAGTGCTGCACTGACAGAGGCTCAGTACTGAGGGAGCGCTGCACTGTCAGAGGCTCAGTACTGAGGGAGTGCCGCACTGTCAGAGGCTCAGTACTGAGGGAGCGCTGCACTGTCAGAGGCTCAGTACTGAGGGAGTGCCGCACTGTCAGAGGCTCAGTACTGAGGGAGCGCTGCACTGTCAGAGGCTCAGTACTGAGGGAGTGCCGCACTGTCAGAGGCTCAGTACTGAGGGAGCGCTGCACTGTCAGAGAGTCAGTACTGAGGGAGAGCCGCACTGTCAGAGGGTCAGTACTGAGGGAGTGCTGCACTGTCAGAGGGCCAGTACTGAGGGAGCGCTGCACTGTCAGAGGGTTAGTACTGAGGGAGTGCTGCACTGTCAGAGGGTCAGTACTGAGGGAGTGCTGCACTGTCAGAGGGTCAGTACTGAGGGAAAGCCACACTGTCAGAGGGTCAGTACTGAGGGAGTGCCGCACTGTCAGAGGGTCAGTACTGAGGGAGTGCCGCACTGTCAGAGGGTCAGTACTGAGGGAGTGCTGCACTGTCAGAGGGTCAGTGCTGAGGGAGAGCCGCACTGTCAGAGGGTCAGTACTGAGGGAGTGCTGCACTGTCAGAGGGTCAGCACTGAGGGAGTGCTGCACTGTCAGAGGGTCAGTACTGAGGGAGTGCTGCACTGTCAGAGGGTCAGTACTGAGGGAGTGCCGCACTGTCAGAGGGTCAGTACTGAGGGTGTGCTGCACTGTCAGAGGGTCAATACTGAGGGAGTGCTGCACTGTCAGAGGGTCAGTACTGAGGGAGTGCTGCACTGTCAGAGGGTCAGTACTGAGGGAGTGCTGCACTGTCAGAGGGTCAGTACTGAGGGAGTGCTGCACTGTTAGAGGGTCGGTACTGAGGGAGTGCGGCACTGTCAGAGGGTCAGTACTGAGGGAGTGCTGCACTGTCAGAGGGTCAGTACTGAGGGAGTGCTGCACTGTCAGAGGGTCAGTACTGAGGGAGTGCTGCACTGTCAGAGGGTCAGTACTGAGGGAGTGCTGCACTGTCAGAGGGTCAGTACTGAGGGAGTGCTGCACTGTCAGAGGGTCAGTACTAAGGGAGTGCTGCACTGTCAGAGGGTCAGTACTGAGGGAGTGCTGCACTGTCAGAGGGTCAATACTGAGGGAGTGCTGCACTGTCAGAGGGTCAGTACTGAGGGAGTGCCGCACTGTCAGAGGGTCAGTACTGAGGGAGTGCTGCACTGTCAGAGGGTCAATACTGAGGGAGTGCTGCACTGTCAGAGGGTCAGTACTGAGGGAGTGCTGCACTGTCAGAGGGTCAATACTGAGGGAGTGCTGCACTGTCAGAGGGTCAGTACTGAGGGAGAGCTGCACTGTCAGAGGGTCAGTACTGAGGGAGAGCTGCACTGTCAGAGGGTCAGTACTGAGGGAGTGCTGCACTGTCAGAGGGTCAGTACTGAGGGAGTGCTGCACTGTCAGAGGGTCAGTACTGAGGGAGTGCCGCACTGTCAGAGGGTCAGTACTGAGGGAGTGCTGCACTGACAGAGGCTCAGTACTGAGGGAGCGCTGCACTGTCAGAGGCTCAGTACTGAGGGAGTGCCTCACTGTCAGAGGCTCAGTACTGAGGGAGCGCTGCACTGTCAGAGGCTCAGTACTGAGGGAGTGCCGCACTGTCAGAGGCTCAGTACTGAGGGAGCGCTGCACTGTCAGAGGCTCAGTACTGAGGGAGTGCCGCACTGTCAGAGGCTCAGTACTGAGGGAGCGCTGCACTGTCAGAGGCTCAGTACTGAGGGAGTGCCGCACTGTCAGAGGGTCAGTACTGAGGGAGCGCTGCACTGTCAGAGGGTCAGTACTGAGGGAGTGCCGCACTGTCAGAGGGTCAGTACTGAGGGAGTGCCGCACTGTCAGAGGGTCAGTACTGAGGGAGTGCTGCACTGTCAGAGGGTCAGTACTGAGGGAGAGCCGCACTGTCAGAGGGTCAGTACTGAGGGAGTGCTGCACTGTCAGAGGGCCAGTACTGAGGGAGCGCTGCACTGTCAGAGGGTCAGTACTGAGGGAGTGCTGCACTGTCAGAGGGTCAGTACTGAGGGAGTGCTGCACTGTCAGAGGGTCAGCACTGAGTGAGTGCTGCACTGTCAGAGAGTCAGTACTGAGGGAGTGCTGCACTGTCAGAGGGTCAGTACTGAGGGAGTGCTGCACTGTCAGAGGGTCAGTACTGTGGGAGTGCTGCACTGTCAGAGGGTCAGTACTGAGGGAAAGCCACACTGTCAGAGGGTCAGTACTGAGGGAGTGCCGCACTGTCAGAGGGTCAGTACTGAGGGAGTGCCGCACTGTCAGAGGGTCAGTACTGAGGGAGTGCTGCACTGTCAGAGGGTCAGTACTGAGGGAGAGCCGCACTGTCAGAGGGTCAGTACTGAGGGAGTGCTGCACTGTCAGAGGGTCAGTACTGAGGGAGTGCTGCACTGTCAGAGGGTCCGTACTGAGGGAATGCTGCACTGTCAGAGGGTCAGTACTGAGGGAGCGCTGCATTGTCAGAGGGTCAGTACTGAGGGAGCGCTGCACTGTCAGAGGGTCAGTACTGAGGGATTGCTGCACTGTCAGAGGGTCAGTACTGAGGGAGTGCTGCACTGTCAGAGGGTCAGTACTGAGGGAGTGCTGCACTGTCAGAGGGTCAGTACTGAGGGAGTGCTGCACTGTCAGAGGGTCAGTACTGAGGGAGTGCTGCACTGTCAGAGGGTCAGTACTGAGGTATTGCTGCACTGTCAGAGGGTCAGTACTGAGGGAGTGCCACACTGTCAGAGGGTCAGTACTGAGGGAGTGCTGCACTGTCAGAGGGTCAGTACTGAGGGATTGCTGCACTGTCAGAGGGTCAGTATTGAGGGAGTGCTGCACTGTCAGAGGGTCAGTACTGAGGGAGTGCTGCTCTGTCAGAGGGTCAGTACTGAGAGAGTGCCGCACTGTCAGAGGGTCAGTACTGAGGGAGTGCCGCACTGTCAGAGGGTCAGTGCTGAGGGAGTGCCGCACTGTCAGAGGGTCAGTACTGAGGGAGTGCCGCACTGTCAGAGGGTCAGTGCTGAGGGAGTGCCGCACTGTCAGAGGGTCAGTGCTGAGGGAGTGCCGCACTGTCAGAGGGTCAGTGCTGAGGGAGTGACGCACTGTCAGAGGGTCAGTGCTGAGGGAGTGCCGCACTGTCAGAGGGTCAGTGCTGAGGGAGTGACGCACTGTCAGAGGGTCAGTACTGAGGGAGTGCCGCACTGTCAGAGGGTCAGTACTGAGGGAGTGCTGCACTGTCAGAGGGTCAGTACTGAGGGAGTGCCGCACTGTCAGAGGGTCAGTACTGAGGGAGTGCTGCACTGTCAGAGGGTCAGTACTGAAGGAGAGCTGCACTGTCAGAGGGTCAGTACTGAGGGAGTGCTGCACTGTCAGAGGGTCAGTACTGAGGGAGTGCTGCACTGTCAGAGGGTCAGTACTGAAGGAGAGCTGCACTGTCAGAGGGTCAGTACTGAGGGAGTGCCGCACTGTCAGAGGGTCAGTACTGAGGGAGTGCCGCTCTGTCAGAGGGTCAGTACTGAGGGAGTGCTGCACTGTCAGAGGGTCAGTACTGAGGGAGTGCTGCACTGTCAGAGGGTCAGTACTGAGGGAGTGCCGCACTGTCAGAGGGTCAGTACTGAGGGAGTGCCGCTCTGTCAGAGGGTCAGTACTGAGGGAGTGCCGCACTGTCAGAGGGTCAGTACTGAGGGAGTGCCGCACTGTCAGAGGGTCAGTACTGAGGGAGTGCTGCACTGTCAGAGGGTCAGTACTGAGGGAGTGCTGCACTGTCAGAGGGTCAGTACTGAGGGAGTGCCGCTCTGTCAGAGGGTCAGTACTGAGGGAGTGCTGCACTGTCAGAGGGTCAGTACTGAGGGAGTGCTGCACTGTCAGAGGGTCAGTGTCATCGGGGGCGGTGACTGTTTCTGAATGCTCCGCCCCGATGACCCTCCCCCGATGCTCCCCCCGCTGACCCTCCCCCGATGCTCCGCCCCCACTGACCCTCCTCCGATGCTCTGCCCCCACTGACCCTCCCCCGATGCTCCACCCCCGATGACCCTCTCCCGCTGCTCCGCCCCGATGACCCTCCCCCGATGCTCCGCCCCCAATGACCGTCCCCCGATGCTCCCCCCACTGACCCTCCCCGATGCTCCGCCCCCAATGACCGTCCCCCGATGCTCCGCCCCCGCTGACCCTCCCCCGCTGACCCTCCCCCGATGCTCTGCCCCCGCTGACCCTCCCCCGATGCTCTGCCCCCACTGACCCTCCCCCGATGCTCTGCCCCCGCTGACCCTCCCCCGATGCTCTGCCCCCACTGACCCTCCCCGCTGACCCTCCCCCGATGCTCTGCCCCCGCTGACCCTCCCCCGATGACCCTCCCCCGATGCTCTGCCCCCGCTGACCCTCCCCCGATGACCCTCCCCCGATGCTCTGCCCCCGCTGACCCTCCCCCGATGACCCTCCCCCGATGCTCCGCCCCCGCTGACCCTCCCCGATGCTCCGCCCCGATGACCCTCCCCCGATGCTCCGCCCCCAATGACCCCCCCCCGACGCTCTGCCCCCACTGACCCTCCCCGATGCTCCGCCCCCGCAGACCCTCCCCCGATGACCCTCCCCCGATGCTCTGCCCCCACTGACCCTCCCCCGATGCTCCGCCCCCGCTGACCCTCCCCGATGCTCCGCCCCGATGACCCTCCCCCGATGCTCCGCCCCCAATGACCGTCCGCCGATGCTCCCCCCCACTGACCCTCCCCCGATGCTCCGCCCCCGCTGACCCTCCCCCGCTGACCCTCCCCCGATGCTCCGCCCCCGCTGACTCTCCCCGATGCTCCGCCCCCGCTGACCCTCCCCCGCTGACCCTCCCCCGATGCTCTGCCCCCACTGACCCTCCCCCGATGCTCCGCCCCCGCTGACCCTCCCCCGATGCTCCGCCCCCGCTGACCCTCCCCCGATGCTCCGCCCCCGCTGACCCTCCCCCGATGCTCCGCCCCCGCTGACCCTCCCCCGATGCTCTGCCCCCGCTGACCCTCCCCCGATGCTCCGCCCCCGCTGACCCTCCCCCGATGCTCCGCCCCCGCTGACCCTCCCCCGATGCTCCGCCCCCACTGACCCTCCCCCGACGCTCTGCCCCCACTGACCCTCCCCCGACGCTCTGCCCCCACTGACCCTCCCCCGACGCTCTGCCCCCACTGACCCTCCCCGATGCTCCGCCCCCGATGACCTTCCCCGATGCTCCGCCCCCGATGACCCTCTCCCGATGCCCTGCCCCCGATGACCCTCCCCGATGCTACGCCCCCAATGACCCTCCACCGATGCTCACCCCCGATGACCCTCCCCCGATGCTCTGCCCCCACTGACCCTCCCCCGATGCTCCGCCCCCGCTGACTCTCCCCCGCTGACCCTCCCCCGATGACCCTCCCCCGATGCTCTGTCCCCACTGACCCTCCCCCGATGCTCTGCCCCCACTGACCCTCCCCCGATGCTCCCCCCACTGACCCTCCCCCGATGCTCCTCCCCCGCTGACCCTCCCCGATGCTCCGCCCCTAATGACCCTCCCCCGATGACCCTCCCCCGATGCTCCCCCCACTGACCCTCCCCCGATGCTCTGCCCCCACTGACCCTCCCCCGATGCTCCTCCCCCGCTGACCCTCCCCCGATGCTCCGCCCCCACTGACCCTCCCCCGATGCTCTGCCCCCACTGACCCTCCCCCGATGCTCCGCCCCCGCTGACCCTCCCCGATGCTCCACCCCCGATGACCCTCCCCCGATGCTCCGCCCCCAATGACCCTCCCCGATGCTCCGCCCCCGATGACCCTCCCCGATGCTCCGCCCCCGATGACCCTCCCCCGATGCTCCTCCCCCGATGACCCTCTCCCGCTGCTCCGCCCCCGAGGGGCCGTCTCCCCAGCGGTGTGGATCACGCGTGGTCTGAGGTTTCGCCCGCCTTGCGTGACGGCTGCGGACTGTGTCGGGCGCTGCCACAGCCGGGCGGTGGTGGGTGAGGGGACCTTTCCGCTGGCCGGGGGCGGGGCTTTGGCGGGGGCTGGGCGGGACTGGTGGGGGTGGTCCGGGGTTGGCGAGGGGGTGTGCGCAGGGGGGCACTATCTGGCGGGCCGGCGCCATGTTGTACGGCACGACCGCTGCTCATGCGTGGCCACGGAGCCGGCAATTCTCCGACCGGTCCTGTCGGGGGTGCCGGGACTTTTACTGCTCGCCCCCTCCACAGGGCGGCCCACCAAGCTGGCATCTCTCATCCCAGTTTCCAGCACTTGGTCGCCTTGCCGGGTCTGGTTCAAATACTGCTCCAAATACTTGTTCAATGTTGTGAGAGTCCCCGCCTCTCAGGCAGCGAGTTCCAGATTCCCACCCGCTTCGGGTGAAGAAGGTATCCCCCAAATCCCCTTGAAGCCTCTTTACTTACCTCTAATCCGCGCCCCCTGGTTCACGACCCCGTGCTGACCCCAGTCAATGGGACCTTTGTCCATGTTTGCCTTGTATTATCCAAAATATCGCTGGTTTTGAAGGCAGACCAAGGCAGGCCAGCAGCACGGTTCAATTCCCGTATCAGCCTCCCCGAACAGGCGCCGGAATGTGGCGACTAGGGGCTTTTCACGGTAGCTTCATTTGAAGCCTACCCGTGACAAGAAGCGGTTTTCATTTCATTGCCTCCTGATTGAGGGGGATTGAGCTGGCTTTCAGAGAATGTCTCGTGGCGTTAGGACCCTGCGGGAATCAGGTCCAGCAGGCTGCACACAAACACACACAGAATTAGTATGACGGACAGTTGGATCGGACGAGTTTATTGGAGCACTCGGTCTGTGGAAGCCCCAAATGTTGAGACATGGGGATAGGCGTGAGGGAAGTTGGTGAATATTTGCCGGCTGCACTTGTTCTGTTGGCTGGCCCGCTCGGATCAGTCGCTGTGTGAAGGTTGCAGGTAGGCAGCGAACGTGCTTGCGATCAGTGACGGTGGCTGGCTGTGTGTGATTGTGCCAGGCAGCTGATTGTGGGAGTGTTCACGTCTGGGGGCCCCCCGCCCCCCTCCCGCCAGCAGCACAGAGGCAGAACCGGCTGCCTGCGATTTCACTTGGAGCAGATCGCCAAGGATAGCAGTGTCTCTGCGACCCTTACAGACATCAACCAAGGTCGTTGAGAGAAACCCCAACAGACCTTCAGCAGCCTCTGAGAGTCGGGGGGGATTTCTTCTCCAGATCCAGTCTTCAGCCTAATGTGTCTCTGGAATAGATTGTGTGTCTATCTGAGTGGCATCTTGTGTGTGTATCAATGACATGTCTTTCTGCCTGTTATAGTGTGTATATATGACACATGTGTCTCTGTATTGTACTGTTCTCTATACATGACACGTGTGTCTCTGTATTGTACTGTTCTGTATATGTGGCATATCTGTCTCTGTGTGTTGTACAGTATGTGTACGCAGGGCATGTGTGTCTCTGTGTGTTGTACAGTGTGTGTACGCAGGGCATGTGTGTCTCTGTGTGTTGTACAGTGTCTGTACACAGGATGTGTGTCTCTGCGTGTTGTACAGTGTGTGTACGCAGGGCATGTGTGTCTGCGTGTTGCACTGTGTGTATATACAGGACATGTGTGTCTGCGTGTTGCAGTGTGTGCCTATATAGGACATGTGTGCCTGCATGTTGTACTGTGTGTATATACATGACATGTGTGTCTGAGTGTTGCACTGTGTCTATATACAGGACATGTGTGTCTGCGTGTTGCACTGTGTGTATATACAGGACATGTGTGTCTGAGTGTTGCACTGTGTGTATATACAGGACATGTGTGTCTGAGTGTTGCACTGTGTGTATATACAGGACATGTGTGTCTGAGTGTTGCACTGTGTGTATATACAGGACATGTGTGTCTTAGTGTTGCACTGTGTGTATACACAGGACACGTGTGTCTGCGTGTTGCACTGTGTGTATATACAGGACAGTTGTGTCTGCGTGTTGCACTGTGTGTATATACAGGACATGTGTGTCTGAGTGTTGCACTGTGTGTATACACAGGACATGTGTGTCTGAGTGTTGCACTGTGTGTATACACAGGACATGTGTGTCTGAGTGTTGCACTGTGTGTATATACATGACATGTGTGTCTGAGTGTTGCACTGTGTGTATATACATGACATGTGTGTCTGAGTGTTGCACTGTGTGTATATAGAGGACATGTGTGTCTGCGTGTTGCACTGTGTGCCTATACAGGACATGTGTGCCTGCATGTTGTACTGTGTGTATATACATGACATGTGTGTCTGAGTGTTGCACTGTGTGTATATACAGGACATGTGTGTCTGCGTGCTGCACTGTGTGTATATACAGGACATGTGTGTCTGAGTGTTGCACTGTGTGTATGCAGGACATGTGCCTCTATGTGTCATACTGTGTTTGTATACAGGACATGTGTGCCTGAGTGTTGCACTGTGTGTATATACAGGACATGTGTGTCTGAGTGTTGCACTGTGTGTATATACAGGACACGTGTGCCTGAGTGTTGCACTGTGTGTCTATACAGGACATGTGTGTCTGAGTGTTGCACTGTGTGTATGCAGGACATGTGCCTCTATGTGTCATACTGTGTTTGTATACAGGACATGTGTGTCTGAGTGTTGCACTGTGTGTATATACAGGACATGTGTGTCTGTGTGTGCACTGTGTGTATATACAGGACATGTGTGTCTGCGTGTTGCACTGAGTGTATATACAGGACATGTGTGTCTGAGTGTTGCACTGTGTGTATATACAGGACATGTGTGCCTGAGTTTTGCACTGTGTGTATATACAGGGCATGTGTGTCTGAGTGTTGCACTGTGTGTATACACAGGACATGTGTGTCTGAGTGTTGCACTGTGTGTATACACAGGACATGTGTGTCTGAGTGTTGCACTGTGTGTATATACAGGACATGTGTATCTGAGTGTTGCACTGTGTGTATATACAGGACATGTGTGTCTGAGTGTTGCAATGTGTGTATAGACAGGACATGTGTGTCTGCGTGTTGCACTGTGTGTATATACAGGACATGTGTGTCTGAGTGTTGCACTGTGTGCATATACAGGACATGTGTGTCTGAGTGTTGCACTGTGTGTATATACAGGACATGTGTGTCTGAGTGTTGCACTGTGTGTATATACAGGACATGTGTGTCTGAGTGTTGCACTGTGTGTATATACAGGACATGTGTGTCTGAGTGTTGCACTGTGTGTATATACAGGACATGTGTGTCTGAGTGTTGCACTGTGTGTATATACAGGACATGTGTGTCTGAGTGTTGCACTGTGTGTCTATACAGGACATGTGTGTCTGCGTGTTGCACTGTGTGTATATACAGGACATGTGTGTCTGAGTGTTGCACTGTGTGTATATACAGGACATGTGTGTCTGCGTGTTGCACTGTGTGTATATACATGACATGTGTGCCTGCATGTTGTACTGTCTATATACATGACATGTGTGTTTGAGTGTTGCACTGTGTGTATATACAGGGCATGTGTGTCTGCATGTTGAACTGTGTGCCTATACAGGACATGTGTGCCTGCATGTTGTACTGTGTGTATATACATGACATGTGTGTCTGCGTGTGGCACTGTGTGTATATACAGGACATGTGTGCCTGCGTGTTGCACTGTGTGTATATACAGGACATGTGTGTCTGAGTGTTGCACTGTGTGTATATACAGGACATGTGTGTGTGAGTGTTGCACTGTGTGTATGCAGGACTTGTGCCTCTATGTGTCATACTGTGTTTGTACACAGGACATGTGTGTCTCAGTGTTGCACTGTGTGTATATACAGGACATGTGTGTCTGCGTGTTGCACTGTGTGTATATACAGGGCATGTGTGTCTGAGTGTTGCACTGTGTGTATACACAGGACACGTGTGTTTGAGTGTTGCACTGTGTGTATATACAGGACATGTGTGTCTGCGTGTTGCACTGTGTGTATATACAGGACATGTGTGTCTGAGTGTTGCACTGTGTGTATATACAGGACATGTGTGTCTGAGTGTTGCACTGTGTGTATGCTGGACATGTGCCTCTATGTGTCATACTGTGTTTGTATACAGGACATGTGTGTCTGAGTGTTGCACTGTGTGTATATACAGGACATGTGTGTCTGCGTGTGCACTGTGTGTATATACAGGACATGTGTGTCTGCGTGTTGCACTGTGTGTATATACAGGAAATGTGTGTCTGAGTGTTGCACTGTGTGTATATACAGGACATGTGTGTCTGCGTGTTGCACTGTGTGTATATACAGGACATGTGTGTCTGAGTTTTGCACTGTGTGTATATACAGGACATGTGTGTCTGAGTGTTGCACTGTGTGTATATACAGGACATGTGTGTCTGAGTGTTGCACTGTGTGTATATACAGGACATGTGTGTCTGAGTGTTGCACTGTGTGTCTATACAATACATGTGTGTCTGAGTGTTGCACTGTGTGTCTATACAGGACATGTGTGTCTGCGTGTTGCACTGTGTGTATATACAGGACATGTGTGTCTGAGTGTTGCACTGTGTGTATATACAGGACATGTGTGTCTGCGTGTTGCACTGTGTGTATATACATGACATGTGTGTCTGAGTGTTGCAATGTGTGTATAGTCAGGACATGTTTGCCTGCATGTTGCACTGTGTGTATATACAGGACATGTGTGTCTGCGTGTTGCACTGTGTGTATATACAGGACATGTGTGTCTGAGTTTTGCACTGTGTGTATATACAGGGCATGTGTGCCTGAGTGTTGCACTGTGTGTATACACAGGACACGTGTGTCTGAGTGTTGCACTGTGTGTATACACAGGACATGTGTGTCTGAGTGTTGCACTGTGTGTATATACAGGACATGTGTATCTCAGTGTTGCACTGTGTGTATATACAGGACATGTGTGTCTGAGTGTTGCACTGTGTGTATATACAGGACATGTGTGTCTGAGTGTTGCACTGTGTGTATATACAGGACATGTGTGTCTGAGTGTTGCACTGTGTGTATATACAGGACATGTGTGTCTGAGTGTTGCACTGTGTGTATATACAGGACATGTGTGTCTGAGTGTTGCACTGTGTGTCTATACAGGACATGTGTGTCTGAGTGTTGCACTGTGTGTCTATACAGGACATGTGTGTCTGCGTGTTGCACTGTGTGTATATACAGGACATGTGTGTCTGAGTGTTGCACTGTGTGTATATACAGGACATGTGTGTCTGCGTGTTGCACTGTGTGTATATACATGACATGTGTGTCTGAGTGTTGCAATGTGTGTATAGACAGGACATGTTTGCCTGCATGTTGCACTGTGTGTATATCCATGACATGTGTGTCTGAGTGTTGCACTGTGTGTATATACAGGACATGTGTGTCTGCATGTTGCACTGTGTGTATATACATGACATGTGTGCCTGCATGTTGTACTGTCTATATACATGACATGTGTGTCTGAGTGTTGCACTGTGTGTATATACAGGACATGTGTGTCTGCGTGTTGCACTGTGTGCCTATACAGGACATGTCTGCCTGCATGTTGTACTGTGTGTATATACATGACATGTGTGTCTGCATGTGGCACTGTGTGTATATACAGGACATGCATGTCTGCGTGTTGCACTGTGTGTATATACAGGACATGTGTGTCTGAGTGTTGCACTGTGTGTATATACAGGACATGTGTGTGTGAGTGTTGCACTGTGTGTACGCAGGACTTGTGCCTCTATGTGTCATACTGTGTTTGTATACAGGACATGTGTGTCTCAGTGTTGCACTGTGTGTATATACAGGACATGTGTGTCTGCGTGTTGCACTGTGTGTATATACAGGGCATGTGTGTCTGAGAGTTGCACTGTGTGTATATACAGGACATGTGTGTGTGCGTGTTGCACTGTGTGTATATACAGGACATGTGTGTCTGAGTGTTGCACTGTGTGTATATACAGGACATGTGTGTCTGAGTGTTGCACTGTGTGTATGCTGGACATGTGCCTCTATGTGTCATACTGTGTTTGTATACAGGACATATGTGTCTGAGTGTTGCACTGTGTGTATATACAGGACATGTGTGTCTGAGTGTTGCACTGTGTGTATATACAGGACATGTGTGTCTGAGTGTTGCACTGTGTGTATATACAGGACATGTGTGTCTGCGTGTTGCACAGTGTGTATATACAGGACATGTGTGTCTGCGTGTTGCACTGTGCGTATATACAGGACATGTGTGTCTGAGTGTTGCACTGTGTGTATATACAGGACATGTGTGTCTGAGTGTTGCACTGTGTGTATGCTGGACATGTGCCTCTATGTGTCATACTGTGTTTGCATACAGGACATGTGTGTCTGAGTGTTGTACTGTTTGTATATGCAGGACATGTGTGTCTGAATGTTGCACTGTGTGCATATACAGGACATGTGTGTCTGAGTGTTGCACTGTGTGTATATACAGGACATGTATGTCTGAGTGTTGCACTGTGTGTATACACAGGACACGTGTGTCTGCGTGTTGCACTGTGTGTATATACAGGACATGTGTGTCTGAGTGTTGCACTGTGTGTATATACAGGACATGTGTGTCTGAGTGTTGCACTGTGTGTATATACAGGACATGTGTGTCTGCGTGTTGCACTGTGTGTATATACAGGACATGTGTGTCTGAGTGTTGCACTGTGTGTATATACAGGGCATGTGAGTCTGAGTGTTGCACTGTGTGTATACACAGGACACGTGTGTCTGAGTGTTGAACTGTGTGTATACACAGGACATGTGTGTGTGAGTGTTGCACTGTGTGCATATACAGGACATGTGTATCTGAGTGTTGCACTGTGTGTATATACAGGACATGTGTGTCTGAGTGTTGCACTGTGTGTATATACAGGGCATTTGTGCCTGCGTGTTGCACTGTGTGTATATACAGGATGTGTGTGTGAGTGTTGCACTGTGTGTCTATACTGGACATGTGTGTCTGAGTGTTGCACTGTGTGTATATACAGGACATGTGTGTCTGAGTGTTGCACTGTGTGTCAATACAGGACATGTGTGTCTGAGTGTTGCACTGTGTGTGTGTACAGGACATGTGTGTCTGTGTGTTGCACTGTGTGTATATGCGGGACATGTGAGTCTGCGTGTTACACTGTGTGTATATACAGGACATGTGTGTCTGAGTGTTGCACTGTGTGTGTATACAGGACATGTGTGTCTGAGTGTTGCACTGTGTGTATGCTAGACATGTGCCTCTATGTGTCATACTGTGTTTGTATACAGGACATGTGTGTCTGAGTGTTGTACTGTTTGTATATGCGGGACATGTGTGTCTGAATGTTGCACTGTGTGTATATACAGGACATGTGTGTCTGAGTGTTGCACTGTGTGTATATACAGGACATGTGTGTCTGAGTGTTGCACTGTGTGTATACACAGGACACGTGTGTCTGCATGTTGCACTGTGTGTATATACAGGACATGTGTGTCTGAGTGTTGCACTGTGTGTATATACAGGACATGTGTGTCTGAGTGTTGCACTGTGTGTATATACAGGACATGTGTGTCTGCGTGTTGCACTGTGTGTATATACAGGTCATGTGTGTCTGAGTGTTGCACTGTGTGTATATACAGGGCATGTGTGTCTGAGTGTTGCACTGTGTGTATACACAGGACACATGTGTCTGAGTGTTGCACTGTGTGTATACACAGGACATGTGTGTCTGAGTGTTGCACTGTGTATATATACAGGACATGTGTATCTGAGTGTTGCACTGTGTGTATATACAGGACATGTGTGTCTGAGTGTTGCACTGTGTGCATATACAGGACATGTGTGTCTGCGTGTTGCACTGTGTGTATATACAGGACATGTGTGTCTGAGTGTTGCACTGTGTGTCTCTACAGGACATGTGTGTCTGAGTTTTGCACTGTGTGTATATACAGGACATGTGTGTCTGAGTGTTGCACTGTGTGTATATACAGGACATGTGTGTCTGAGTGTAGCACTGTGTGTATATACAGGACATGTGTGTCTGGTTTGTTGCACTGTGTGTCTATACAGGACATGTGTGTCTGCGTGTTGCACTGTGTGTATATACAGGACATGTGTGTCTGAGTGTTGCACTGTGTGTATATACAGGACATGTGTGTCTGCTTGTTGCACTGTGCGTATATACAGGACATGTGTGTCTGAGTTTTGCACTGTGTGTATATACAGGACATGTGTGTCTGAGTGTTGCACTGTGTGTATATACAGGACATGTGTGTCTGCTTGTTGCACTGTGTGTATATACAGGACATGTGTGTCTGAGTGTTGCACTGTGTGTATATACAGGACATGTGTGCCTGCGTGTTGCACTGTGTGTATATACAGGACATGTGTGTCTGAGTGTTGCACTGTGTGTCTATACAGGACATGTGTGTCTGAGTGTTGCACTGTGTGTATATACAGGACATGTGTGTCTCCGTGTTGCACTCTGTGTATATACAGGACATGTGTGTCTGAGTGTTGCACTGTGTGTATATACAGGACATGTGTGTCTGAGTGTTGCACTGTGTGTATGCTAGACATGTGCCTCTATGTGTCATACTGTGTTTGTATACAGGACATGTGTGTCTGAGTGTTGTACTGTTTGTATATGCAGGACATGTGTGTCTGAATGTTGCACTGTGTGTATATACAGGACATGTGTGTCTGAGTGTTGCACTGTGTGGAGATACAGGACATGTGTGTCTGAGTGTTGCACTGTGTGTATACACAGGACACGTGTGTCTGCGTGTTGGACTGTGTGTATATACAGGACATGTGTATCTGAGTGTTGCACTGTGTGTATATACAGGACATGTGTGTCTGAGTGTTGCACTGTGTGCATATACAGGACATGTGTGTCTGCGTGTTGCACTGTGTGTATATACAGGACATGTGTGTCTGAGTGTTGCACTGTGTGTATATACAGGACATGTGTGTCTGAGTGTTGCACTGTGTGTCTATACAGGACATGTGTGTCTGTGTGTTGCACTGTGTGTCTATACAGGACATGTGTGTCTGAGTGTTGCACTGTGTGTGTATACAGGACATGTGTGCCTGCGTGTTGCACTGTGTGTATATACAGGACATGTGTGTCTGCGTGTTGCACTGTGTGTATATACAGGACATGTGTGGCTGCGTGTTGCACTGTGTGTATAGACAGGACATGTGTGTCTGCGTGTTGCTCTGTGTGTATCTACAGGACATGTGTGTCTGAGTGTTGCACTGTGTGTATATACAGGACATGTGTGTCTGCGTGTTGCACTGTGTGTATCTACAGGAAATGTGTGTCTGAGTGTTGCACTGTGTGTATATACAGGACATGTGTCTCTGCGTGTTGCACTGTGTGTATACACAGGACATGTGTGTCTGAGTGTTGCACTGTGTGTATATACAGGACATGTGTGTCTGAGTGTTGCACTGTGTGCCTATACAGGACATGTGTGTCTGAGTGTTGCACTGTGTGTCTATACAGGACATGTGTGTCTGTGTGTTGCACTGTGAGTCTATACAGGACATGTGTGTCTGAGTGTTGCACTGTGTGTGTATACAGGACATGTGTGTCTGCGTGTTGCACTGTGTGTATATACAGGACATGTGTGTCTCCGTGTTGCACTGTGTGTATAGACAGGACATGTGTGACTGAGTGTTGCACTGTGTGTATATACAGGACATGTGTGTCTGAGTGTTGCACTGTGTGTATGCTAGACATGTGCCTCTATGTGTCATACTGTGTTTGTATACAGGACATGTGTGTCTGAGTGTTGTACTGTTTGTATATGCAGGACATGTGTGTCTGAATGTTGCACTGTGTGTATATACAGGACATGTGTGTCTGAGTGTTGCACTGTGTGGACATACAGGACATGTGTGTCTGAGTGTTGCACTGTGTGTATACACAGGACACGTATGTCTGCGTGTTGCACTGTGTGTATATACAGGACATGTGTATCTGAGTGTTGCACTGTGTGTATATACAGGACATGTGTGTCTGAGTGTTGCACTGTGTGCATATACAGGACATGTGTGTCTGCGTGTTGCACTGTGTGTATATACAGGACATGTGTGTCTGAGTGTTGCACTGTGTGTATATACAGGACATGTGTGTCTGAGTGTTGCACTGTGTGTATATTCAGGACATGTGTGTCTGAGTGTTGCACTGTGTGTATATACAGGACATGTGTGTCTGAGTGTTGCACTGTGTGTCGATACAGGACATGTGTGTCTGCGTGTTGCACTGAGTGTATATACAGGACATGTGTGTCTGAGTGTTGCACTGTGTGTATATACAGGACATGTGTGTCTGCTTGTTGCACTGTGTGTATATACAGGACATGTGTGTCTGAGTGTTGCACTGTGTGTATATGCAGGACATGTGTGCCTGCGTGTTGCACTGTGTGTATATACAGGACATGTGTGTCTGAGTGTTGCACTGTGTGTCTATACAGGACATGTGTGTCTGAGTGTTGCACTGTGTGCCTATACAGGACATGTGAGTCTGCTATACAGGACATGTGTGTCTGTGTGTTGCACTGTGTGTCTATACAGGACATGTGTGTCTGAGTGTTGCACTGTGTGTGTATACAGGACATGTGTGCCTGCGTGTTGCACTGTGTGTATATACAGGACATGTGTGTCTGCGTGTTGCACTGTGTGTATATACAGGACATGTGTGTCTGCATGTTGCACTGTGTGTATATACATGACATGTGTGCCTGCATGTTGTACTGTCTATATACATGACATGTGTGTCTGAGTGTTGCACTGTGTGTATATACAGGACATGTGTGTCTGCGTGTTGCACTGTGTGCCTATACAGGACATGTTTGCCTGCATGTTGTACTGTGTGTATATACATGACATGTGTGTCTGCATGTGGCACTGTGTGTATATACAGGACATGCATGTCTGCGTGTTGCACTGTGTGTATATACAGGACATGTGTGTCTGAGTGTTGCACTGTGTGTATATACAGGACATGTGTGTGTGAGTGTTGCACTGTGTGTACGCAGGACTTGTGCCTCTATGTGTCATACTGTGTTTGTATACAGGACATGTGTGTCTCAGTGTTGCACTGTGTGTATATACAGGACATGTGTGTCTGCGTGTTGCACTGTGTGTATATACAGGGCATGTGTGTCTGAGAGTTGCACTGTGTGTATATACAGGACATGTGTGTCTGCGTGTTGCACTGTGTGTATATACAGGACATGTGTGTCTGAGTGTTGCACTGTGTGTATATACAGGACATGTGTGTCTGAGTGTTGCACTGTGTGTATGCTGGACATGTGCCTCTATGTGTCATACTGTGTTTGTATACAGGACATATGTGTCTGAGTGTTGCACTGTGTGTATATACAGGACATGTGTGTCTGAGTGTTGCACTGTGTGTATATACAGGACATGTGTGTCTGAGTGTTGCACTGTGTGTATATACAGGACATGTGTGTCTGCGTGTTGCACAGTGTGTATATACAGGACATGTGTGTCTGCGTGTTGCACTGTGCGTATATACAGGACATGTGTGTCTGAGTGTTGCACTGTGTGTATATACAGGACATGTGTGTCTGAGTGTTGCACTGTGTGTATATACAGGACATGTGTGTCTGAGTGTTGCACTGTGTGTATATACAGGACATGTGTGTCTGAATGTTGCACTGTGTGCATATACAGGACATGTGTGTCTGAGTGTTGCACTGTGTGTATATACAGGACATGTGTGTCTGAGTGTTGCACTGTGTGTATACTCAGGACACGTGTGTCTGCGTGTTGCACTGTGTGTATATACAGGACATGTGTGTCTGAGTGTTGCACTGTGTGTATATACAGGACATGTGTGTCTGAGTGTTGCACTGTGTGTATATACAGGACATGTGAGTCTGCGTGTTGCACTGTGTGTATATACAGGACATGTGTGTCTGAGTGTTGCACTGTGTGTATATACAGGGCATGTGAGTCTGAGTGTTGCACTGTGTGTATACACAGGACACGTGTGTCTGAGTGTTGAACTGTGTGTATACACAGGACATGTGTGTGTGAGTGTTGCACTGTGTGCATATACAGGACATGTGTACCTGAGTGTTGCACTGTGTGTATATACAGGACATGTGTGTCTGAGTGTTGCACTGTGTGTATATACAGGGCATTTGTGCCTGCGTGTTGCACTGTGTGTATATACAGGACATGTGTGTGTGAGTGTTGCACTGTGTGTCTATACAGGACATGTGTGTCTGAGTGTAGCACTGTGTGTGTGTACAGGACATGTGTGTCTGTGTGTTGCACTGTGTGTATATGCGGGACATGTGAGTCTGCGTGTTACACTGTGTGTATATACAGGACATGTGTGTCTGAGTGTTGCACTGTGTGTCTCTACAGGACATGTGTGTCTGAGTGTTGCACTGTGTGCCTATACAGGACATGTGAGTCTGCTATACAGGACATGTGTGTCTGTGTGTTGCACTGTGTGTCTATACAGGACATGTGTGTCTGAGTGTTGCACTGTGTGTGTATACAGGACATGTGTGCCTGCGTGTTGCACTGTGTGCCTATACAGGACATGTCTGCCTGCATGTTGTACTGTGTGTATATACAGGACATGCATGTCTGCGTGTTGCACTGTGTGTATATACAGGACATGTGTGTCTGAGTGTTGCACTGTGTGTATATACAGGACATGTGTGTGTGAGTGTTGCACTGTGTGTACGCAGGACTTGTGCCTCTATGTGTCATACTGTGTTTGTATACAGGACATGTGTGTCTCAGTGTTGCACTGTGTGTATATACAGGACATGTGTGTCTGCGTGTTGCACTGTGTGTATATACAGGGCATGTGTGTCTGAGAGTTGCACTGTGTGTATATACAGGACATGTGTGTCTGCGTGTTGCACTGTGTGTATATACAGGACATGTGTGTCTGAGTGTTGCACTGTGTGTATATACAGGACATGTGTGTCTGAGTGTTGCACTGTGTGTATGCTGGACATGTGCCTCTATGTGTCATACTGTGTTTGTATACAGGACATGTGTGTCTGAGTGTTGTACTGTTTGTATATGCAGGACATGTGTGTCTGAGTGTTGCACTGTGTGTATATACAGGACATGTGTGTCTGAGTGTTGCACTGTGTGTATATACAGGACATGTGTGTCTGAGTGTTGCACTGTGTGTATACACAGGACACGTGTGTCTGCGTGTTGCACTGTGTGTATATACAGGACATGTGTGTCTGAGTGTTGCACTGTGTGTATATACAGGACATGTGTGTCTGAGTGTTGCACTGTGTGTATACACAGGACACGTGTGTCTGAGTGTTGAACTGTGTGTATACACAGGACATGTGTGTGTGAGTGTTGCACTGTGTGCATATACAGGACATGTGTATCTGAGTGTTGCACTGTGTGTATATACAGGACATGTGTGTCTGAGTGTTGCACTGTGTGTATATACAGGGCATTTGTGCCTGCGTGTTGCACTGTGTGTATATACAGGACATGTGTGTCTGAGTGTTGCACTGTGTGTCTATACTGGACATGTGTGTCTGAGTGTTGCACTGTGTGTATATACAGGACATGTGTGTCTGAGTGTTGCACTGTGTGTCTATACAGGACATGTGTGTCTGAGTGTTGCACTGTGTGTGTGTACAGGACATGTGTGTCTGTGTGTTGCACTGTGTGTATATGCGGGACATGTGAGTCTGCGTGTTACACTGTGTGTATATACAGGACATGTGTGTCTGAGTGTTGCACTGTGTGTGTATACAGGACATGTGTGTCTGAGTGTTGCACTGTGTGTATGCTAGACATGTGCCTCAATGTGTCATACTGTGTTTGTATACAGGACATGTGTGTCTGAGTGTTGTACTGTTTGTATATGCAGGACATGTGTGTCTGAATGTTGCACTGTGTGTATATACAGGACATGTGTGTCTGAGTGTTGCACTGTGTGTATATACAGGACATGTGTGTCTGAGTGTTGCACTGTGTGTATACACAGGACACGTGTGTCTGAGTGTTGAACTGTGTGTATACACAGGACATGTGTGTGTGAGTGTTGCACTGTGTGCATATACAGGACATGTGTATCTGAGTGTTGCACTGTGTGTATATACAGGACATGTGTGTCTGAGTGTTGCACTGTGTGTATATACAGGGCATTTGTGCCTGCGTGTTGCACTGTGTGTATATACAGGACATGTGTCTGAGTGTTGCACTGTGTGTCTATACTGGACATGTGTGTCTGAGTGTTGCACTGTGTGTATATACAGGACATGTGTGTCTGAGAGTTGCACTGTGTGTCAGTACAGGACATGTGTGTCTGAGTGTTGCACTGTGTGTGTGTACAGGACATGTGTGTCTGTGTGTTGCACTGTGTGTATATGCGGGACATGTGAGTCTGCGTGTTGCACTGTGTGTATATACAGGGCATGTGTGTCTGAGAGTTGCACTGTGTGTATATACAGGACATGTGTGTCTGCGTGTTGCACTGTGTGTATATACAGGACATGTGTGTCTGAGTGTTGCACTGTGTGTGTATACAGGACATGTGTGTCTGAGTGTTGCACTGTGTGTATGCTAGACATGTGCCTCTATGTGTCATACTGTGTTTGTATACAGGACATGTGTGTCTGAGTGTTGTACTGTTTGTATATGCAGGACATGTGTGTCTGAATGTTGCACTGTGTGTATATACAGGACATGTGTGTCTGAGTGTTGCACTGTGTGTATATACAGGACATGTGTGTCTGAGTGTTGCACTGTGTGTATACACAGGACACGTGTGTCTGCGTGTTGCACTGTGTGTATATACAGGACATGTGTGTCTGAGTGTTGCACTGTGTGTATATACAGGACATGTGTGTCTGAGTGTTGCACTGTGTGTATATACAGGACATGTGTGTCTGCGTGTTGCACTGTGTGTATATACAGGACATGTGTGTCTGAGTGTTGCACTGTGTGTATATACAGGGCATGTGTGTCTGAGTGTTGCACTGTGTGTATACACAGGACACATGTGTCTGAGTGTTGCACTGTGTGTATACACAGGACATGTGTGTCTGAGTGTTGCACTGTGTGTATATACAGGACATGTGTATCTGAGTGTTGCACTGTGTGTATATACAGGACATGTGTGTCCGAGTGTTGCACTGTGTGCATATACAGGACATGTGTGTCTGCGTGTTGCACTGTGTGTATATACAGAACATGTGTGTCTGAGTGTTGCACTGTGTGTCTCTACAGGACATGTGTGTCTGAGTTTTGCACTGTGTGTATATACAGGACATGTGTGTCTGAGTGTTGCACTGTGTGTATATACAGGACATGTGTGTCTGAGTGTAGCACTGTGTGTATATACAGGACATGTGTGTCTGAGTGTTGCACTGTGTGTCTATACAGGACATGTGTGTCTGCGTGTTGCACTGTGTGTATATACAGGACATGTGTGTCTGAGTGTTTCACTGTGTGTATATACAGGACATGTGTGTCTGCTTGTTGCACTGTGTGTATATACAGGACATGTGTGTCTGAGTTTTGCACTGTGTGTATATACAGGACATGTGTGTCTGAGTGTTGCACTGTGTGTATATACAGGACATGTGTGTCTGCTTGTTGCACTGTGTGTATATACAGGACATGTGTGTCTGAGTGTTGCACTGTGTGTATATACAGGACATGTGTGCCTGCGTGTTGCACTGTGTGTATATACAGGACATGTGTGTCTGAGTGTTGCACTGTGTGTCTATACAGGACATGTGTGTCTGAGTGTTGCACTGTGTGTATATACAGGACATGTGTGTCTCCGTGTTGCACTCTGTGTATATACAGGACATGTGTGTCTGAGTGTTGCACTGTGTGTATATACAGGACATGTGTGTCTGAGTGTTGCACTGTGTGTATGCTAGACATGTGCCTCTATGTGTCATACTGTGTTTGTATACAGGACATGTGTGTCTGAGTGTTGTACTGTTTGTATATGCAGGACATGTGTGTCTGAATGTTGCACTGTGTGTATATACAGGACATGTGTGTCTGAGTGTTGCACTGTGTGGAGATACAGGACATGTGTGTCTGAGTGTTGCACTGTGTGTATACACAGGACACGTGTGTCTGCGTGTTGGACTGTGTGTATATACAGGACATGTGTATCTGAGTGTTGCACTGTGTGTATATACAGGACATGTGTGTCTGAGTGTTGCACTGTGTGCATATACAGGACATGTGTGTCTGCGTGTTGCACTGTGTGTATATACAGGACATGTGTGTCTGAGTGTTGCACTGTGTGTATATACAGGACATGTGTGTCTGAGTGTTGCACTGTGTGTCTATACAGGACATGTGTGTCTGTGTGTTGCACTGTGTGTCTATACAGGACATGTGTGTCTGAGTGTTGCACTGTGTGTGTATACAGGACATGTGTGCCTGCGTGTTGCACTGTGTGTATATACAGGACATGTGTGTCTGCGTGTTGCACTGTGTGTATATACAGGACATGTGTGGCTGCGTGTTGCACTGTGTGTATAGACAGGACATGTGTGTCTGCGTGTTGCTCTGTGTGTATCTACAGGACATGTGTGTCTGAGTGTTGCACTGTGTGTATATACAGGACATGTGTGTCTGCGTGTTGCACTGTGTGTATCTACAGGACATGTGTGTCTGAGTGTTGCACTGTGTGTATATACAGGACATGTGTCTCTGCGTGTTGCACTGTGTGTATACACAGGACATGTGTGTCTGAGTGTTGCACTGTGTGTATATACAGGACATGTGTGTCTGAGTGTTGCACTGTGTGCCTATACAGGACATGTGTGTCTGAGTGTTGCACTGTGTGTCTATACAGGGCATGTGTGTCTGTGTGTTGCACTGTGAGTCTCTACAGGACATGTGTGTCTGAGTGTTGCACTGTGTGTATATACAGGACATGTGTGTCTGCGTGTTGCACTGTGTGTGTATACAGGACATGTGTGTCTGCGTGTTGCACTGTGTGTATATACAGGACATGTGTGTCTCCGTGTTGCACTGTGTGTATAGACAGGACATGTGTGACTGAGTGTTGCACTGTGTGTATATACAGGACATGTGTGTCTGAGTGTTGCACTGTGTGTATGCTAGACATGTGCCTCTATGTGTCATATTGTGTTTGTATACAGGACATGTGTGTCTGAGTGTTGTACTGTTTGTATATGCAGGACATGTGTGTCTGAATGTTGCACTGTGTGTATATACAGGACATGTGTGTCTGAGTGTTGCACTGTGTGGACATACAGGACATGTGTGTCTGAGTGTTGCACTGTGTGTATACACAGGACACGTATGTCTGCGTGTTGCACTGTGTGTATATACAGGACATGTGTATCTGAGTGTTGCACTGTGTGTATATACAGGACATGTGTGTCTGAGTGTTGCACTGTGTGCATATACAGGACATGTGTGTCTGCGTGTTGCACTGTGTGTATATACAGGACATGTGTGTCTGAGTGTTGCACTGTGTGTATATACAGGACATGTGTGTCTGAGTGTTGCACTGTGTGTATATTCAGGACATGTGTGTCTGAGTGTTGCACTGTGTGTATATACAGGACATGTGTGTCTGAGTGTTGCACTGTGTGTCGATACAGGACATGTGTGTCTGCGTGTTGCACTGTGTGTATATACAGGACATGTGTGTCTGAGTGTTGCACTGTGTGTATATACAGGACATGTGTGTCTGCTTGTTGCACTGTGTGTACATACAGGACATGTGTGTCTGAGTGTTGCACTGTGTGTATATGCAGGACATGTGTGCCTGCGTGTTGCACTGTGTGTATATACAGGACATGTGTGTCTGAGTGTTGCACTGTGTGTCTATACAGGACATGTGTGTCTGAGTGTTGCACTGTGTGCCTATACAGGACATGTGAGTCTGCTATACAGGACATGTGTGTCTGTGTGTTGCACTGTGTGTCTATACAGGACATGTGTGTCTGAGTGTTGCACTGTGTGTGTATACAGGACATGTGTGCCTGCGTGTTGCACTGTGTGTATATACAGGACATGTGTGTCTGCGTGTTGCACTGTGTGTATATACAGGACATGTGTGTCTGCATGTTGCACTGTGTGTATATACATGACATGTGTGTCTGCGTGTTGCTCTGTGTGTATCTACAGGACATGTGTGTCTGCGTGTTGTACTGTGTGTTTCTACAGGACATGTGTGTCTGCGTGTTGCACTGTGTGTATATACAGGACATGTGTGTCTGCGTGTTGTACTGTGTGTATATACATGACATGTGTGTCTGCATGTGGCACTGTGTGTATATACAGGACATGTGCATCTGTGTGTTGCACTGTGTGTATATACAGGACATGTGTGTCTGAGTATTGCACTGTGTGCATATACAGGACATGTGTGTCTGCGTGTTGCACTGTGTGTATATACAGGACATGTGTGTCTGCGTGTTGCACTGTGTGTATAGACAGGACATGTGTGTCTGCGTGTTGCTCTGTGTGTATCTACAGGACATGTGTGTCTGAGTGTTGCACTGTGTGTATATACAGGACATGTGTGTCTGCGTGTTGCACTGTGTGTATCTACAGGATATGTGTGTCTGAGTGTTGCACTGTGTGTATATACAGGACATGTGTGTCTGCGTGTTGCACTGTGTGTATATACAGGACATGTGTGTCTGAGTGTTGCACTGTGTGGAGATACAGGACATGTGTGTCTGAGTGTTGCACTGTGTGTATACACAGGACACGTGTGTCTGCGTGTTGCACTGTGTGTATATACAGGACATGTGTATCTGAGTGTTGCACTGTGTGTATATACAGGACATGTGTGTCTGAGTGTTGCACTGTGTGCATATACAGGACATGTGTGTCTGCGTGTTGCACTGTGTGTATATACAGGACATGTGTGTCTGAGTGTTGCACTGTGTGTATATACAGGACATGTGTGTCTGAGTGTTGCACTGTGTGTCTATACAGGACATGTGTGTCTGTGTGTTGCACTGTGTGTCTATACAGGACATGTGTGTCTGAGTGTTGCACTGTGTGTGTATACAGGACATGTGTGCCTGCGTGTTGCACTGTGTGTATATACAGGACATGTGTGTCTGCGTGTTGCACTGTGTGTATATACAGGACATGTGTGGCTGCGTGTTGCACTGTGTGTATAGACAGGACATGTGTGTCTGCGTGCTGCTCTGTGTGTATCTACAGGACATGTGTGTCTGAGTGTTGCACTGTGTGTATATACAGGACATGTGTGTCTGCGTGTTGCACTGTGTGTATCTACAGGACATGTGTGTCTGAGTGTTGCACTGTGTGTATATACAGGACATGTGTCTCTGCGTGTTGCACTGTGTGTATACACAGGACATGTGTGTCTGAGTGTTGCACTGTGTGTATATACAGGACATGTGTGTCTGAGTGTTGCACTGTGTGCCTATACAGGACATGTGTGTCTGAGTGTTGCACTGTGTGTCTATACAGGACATGTGTGTCTGTGTGTTGCACTGTGTGTCTATACAGGACATGTGTGTCTGAGTGTTGCACTGTGTGTGTATACAGGACATGTGTGTCTGCGTGTTGCACTGTGTGTATATACAGGACATGTGTGTCTCCGTGTTGCACTGTGTGTATATACAGGACATGTGTGTCTGAGTGTTGCACTGTGTGTATATACAGGACATGTGTGTCTGAGTGTTGCACTGTGTGTATGCTAGACATGTGCCTCTATGTGTCATACTGTGTTTGTATACGGGACATGTGTGTCTGAGTGTTGCACTGTTTGTATATGCAGGACATGTGTGTCTGAATGTTGCACTGTGTGTATACACAGGACACGTGTGTCTGCGTGTTGCACTGTGTGTATATACAGGACATGTGTATCTGAGTGTTGCACTGTGTGTATATACAGGACATGTGTGTCTGAGTGTTGCACTGTGTGCATATACAGGACATGTGTGTCTGCGTGTTGCACTGTGTGTATATACAGGACATGTGTGTCTGAGTGTTGCACTGTGTGTATATACAGGACATGTGTGTCTGAGTGTTGCACTGTGTGTATATACAGGACATGTGTGTCTGAGTGTTGCACTGTGTGTATATACAGGACATGTGTGTCTGAGTGTTGCACTGTGTGTCGATACAGGACATGTGTGTCTGTGTGTTGCACTGTGTGTATATACAGGACATGTGTGTCTGAGTGTTGCACTGTGTGTATATACAGGACATGTGTGTCTGAGTGTTGCACTGTGTGTCTATACAGGACATGTGTGTCTGAGTGTTGCACTGTGTGCCTATACAGGACATGTGAGTCTGCTATACAGGACATGTGTGTCTGTGTGTTGCACTGTGTGTCTATACAGGACATGTGTGTCTGAGTGTTGCACTGTGTGTGTATACAGGACATGTGTGCCTGCGTATTGCACTGTGTGTATATACAGGACATGTGTGTCTGCGTGTTGCACTGTGTGTATATACAGGACATGTGTGTCTGCGTGTTGCACTGTGTGTATAGACAGGACATGTGTGTCTGCGTGTTGCTCTGTGTGTATCTACAGGACATGTGTGTCTGAGTGTTGCACTGTGTGTATATACAGGACATGTGTGTCTGCGTGTTGCACTGTGTGTATCTACAGGACATGTATGTCTGAGTGTAGCACTGTGTGTATATACAGGACATGTGTGTCTGGGTGTTGCACTGTGTGTATATACAGGGCATGTGTGTCTGCGTGTTGCACTGTGTGTATATACAGGACATGTGTTTCTGCGTGTTGCACTGTGTGTATAGACAGGACATGTGTGTCTGCGTGTTGCTCTGTGTGTATCTACAGGACATGTGTGTCTGCGTGTTGTACTGTGTGTTTCTACAGGACATGTGTGTCTGCGTGTTGCACTGTGTGTATATACAGGACATGTGTGTCTGCATGTTGCACTGTGTGTATAGACAGGACATGAGTGTCTGCGTGTTGTACTGTGTGTATATACAGGACATGTGTGTCTGTGTGTTGCACTTTGTGTGTATACAGGACATGTGTGTCTGAGTATTGCACTGTGTGCATATACAGGACATGTGTGTCTGCGTGTTGCACTGTGTGTATATACAGGACATGTGTGTCTGCGTGTTGCACTGTGTGTATAGACAGGACATGTGTGTGTGCGTGTTGCTCTGTGTGTATCTACAGGACATGTGTGTCTGAGTGTTGCACTGTGTGTATATACAGGACATGTGTGTCTGCGTGTTGCACTGTGTGTATCTACAGGACATGTGTGTCTGAGTGTTGCACTGTGTGTATATACAGGACATGTGTGTCTGCGTGTTGCACTGTGTGTATATACAGGACATGTGTGTCTGCGTGTTGCACTGTGTGTATATACAGGACATGTGTGTCTGCGTGTTGCACTGTGTGTATACACAGGACACGTGTGTCTGCGTGTTGGACTGTGTGTATATACAGGACATGTGTATCTGAGTGTTGCACTGTGTGTATATACAGGACATGTGTGTCTGAGTGTTGCACTGTGTGCATATACAGGACATGTGTGTCTGCGTGTTGCACTGTGTGTATATACAGGACATGTGTGTCTGAGTGTTGCACTGTGTGTATATACAGGACATGTGTGTCTGAGTGTTGCACTGTGTGTCTATACAGGACATGTGTGTCTGTGTGTTGCACTGTGTGTCTATACAGGACATGTGTGTCTGAGTGTTGCACTGTGTGTGTATACAGGACATGTGTGCCTGCGTGTTGCACTGTGTGTATATACAGGACATGTGTGTCTGCGTGTTGCACTGTGTGTATATACAGGACATGTGTGGCTGCGTGTTGCACTGTGTGTATAGACAGGACATGTGTGTCTGCGTGTTGCTCTGTGTGTATCTACAGGACATGTGTGTCTGAGTGTTGCACTGTGTGTATATACAGGACATGTGTGTCTAGTGTTGCACTGTGTGTATGCTAGACATGTGCCTCTATGTGTCATACTGTGTTTGTATACAGGACATATGTGTCTGAGTGTTGTACTGTTTGTATATGCAGGACATGTGTGTCTGAATGTTGCACTGTGTGTATATACAGGACATGTGTGTCTGAGTGTTGCACTGTGTGGACATACAGGACATGTGTGTCTGAGTGTTGCACTGTGTGTATACACAGGACACGTATGTCTGCGTGTTGCACTGTGTGTATATACAGGACATGTGTATCTGAGTGTTGCACTGTGTGTATATACAGGACATGTGTGTCTGAGTGTTGCACTGTGTGTATATACAGGACATGTGTGTCTGAGTGTTGCACTGTCTGTATATTCAGGACATGTGTGTCTGAGTGTTGCACTGTGTGTATATACAGGACATGTGTGTCTGAGTGTTGCACTGTGTGTCGATACAGGACATGTGTGTCTGCGTGTTGCACTGTGTGTATATACAGGACATGTGTGTCTGAGTGTTGCACTGTGTGTATATACAGGACATGTGTGTCAGCTTGTTGCACTGTGTGAATATACAGGACATGTGTGTCTGAGTGTTGCACTGTGTGTATATGCAGGACATGTGTGCCTGCGTGTTGCACTGTGTGTATATACAGGACATGTGTGTCTGAGTGTTGCACTGTGTGTCTATACAGGACATGTGTGTCTGAGTGTTGCACTGTGTGCCTATACAGGACATGTGAGTCTGCTATACTGGACATGTGTGTCTGTGTGTTGCACTGTGTGTCAATACAGGACATGTGTGTCTGAGTGTTGCACTGTGTGTGTATACAGGACATGTGTGCCTGCGTGTTGCACTGTGTGCATATACAGGACATGTGTGTCTGCGTGTTGCACTGTGTGTATATACAGGACATGTGTGTCTGCGTGTTGCACTGTGTGTATAGACAGGACATGTGTGTCTGCGTGTTGCTCTGTGTGTATCTACTGGACATGTGTGTCTGCGTGTTGTACTGTGTGTTTCTACAGGACATGTGTGTCTGCGTGTTGCACTGTGTGTATATACAGGACATGTGTGTCTGCGTGTTGCACTGTGTGTATAGACAGGACAAGTGTGTCTGCGTGTTGTACTGTGTGTATATACAGGACATGTGCGTCTGTGTGTTGCACTGTGTGTATATACAGGACATGTGTGTCTGAGTATTGCACTGTGTGCATATACAGGACATGTGTGTCTGCGTGTTGCACTGTGTGTATATACAGGACATGTGTGTCTGCGTGTTGCTCTGTGTGTATCTACAGGACATGTGTGTCTGAGTGTTGCACTGTGTGTATATACAGGACATGTGTGTCTGCGTGTTGCACTGTGTGTATCTACAGGACATGTGTGTCTGAGTGTTGCACTGTGTGTATATACAGGACATGTGTCTCTGCGTGTTGCACTCTGTGTATACACAGGACATGTGTGTCTGAGTGTTGCACTGTGTGTATATACAGGACATGTGTGTCTGAGTGTTGCACTGTGTGCCTATACAGGACATGTGTGTCTGAGTGTTGCACTGTGTGTCTATACAGGACATGTGTGTCTGTGTGTTGCACTGTGTGTCTATACAGGACATGTGTGTCTGCGTGTTGCACTGTGTGTATATACAGGACATGTGTGGCTGCGTGTTGCACTGTGTGTATAGACAGGACATGTGTGTCTGCGTGTTGCTCTGTGTGTATCTACAGGACATGTGTGTCTGAGTGTTGCACTGTGTGTATATACAGGACATGTGTGCCTGAGTGTTGCACTGTGTGTATGCTAGACATGTGCCTCTATGTGTCATACTGTGTTTGTATACAGGACATATGTGTCTGAGTGTTGTACTGTTTGTATATGCAGGACATGTGTGTCTGAATGTTGCACTGTGTGTATATACAGGACATGTGTGTCTGAGTGTTGCACTGTGTGGACATACAGGACATGTGTGTCTGAGTGTTGCACTGTGTGTATACACAGGACACGTATGTCTGCGTGTTGCACTGTGTGTATATACAGGACATGTGTATCTGAGTGTTGCACTGTGTGTATATACAGGACATGTGTGTCTGAGTGTTGCACTGTGTGTATATACAGGACATGTGTGTCTGAGTGTTGCACTGTCTGTATATTCAGGACATGTGTGTCTGAGTGTTGCACTGTGTGTATATACAGGACATGTGTGTCTGAGTGTTGCACTGTGTGTCGATACAGGACATGTGTGTCTGCGTGTTGCACTGTGTGTATATACAGGACATGTGTGTCTGTGTGTTGCACTGTGTGTATATACAGGACATGTGTGTCTGCTTGTTGCACTGTGTGAATATACAGGACATGTGTGTCTGAGTGTTGCACTGTGTGTATATGCAGGACATGTGTGCCTGCGTGTTGCACTGTGTGTATATACAGGACATGTGTGTCTGAGTGTTGCACTGTGTGTCTATACAGGACATGTGTGTCTGAGTGTTGCACTGTGTGCCTATACAGGACATGTGAGTCTGCTATACAGGACATGTGTGTCTGTGTGTTGCACTGTGTGTCAATACAGGACATGTGTGTCTGAGTGTTGCACTGTGTGTGTATACAGGACATGTGTGCCTGCGTGTTGCACTGTGTGTATATACAGGACATGTGTGTCTGCGTGTTGCACTGTGTGTATATACAGGACATGTGTGTCTGCGTGTTGCACTGTGTGTATAGACAGGACATGTGTGTCTGCGTGTTGCTCTGTGTGTATCTACTGGACATGTGTGTCTGCGTGTTGTACTGTGTGTTTCTACAGGACATGTGTGTCTGCGTGTTGCACTGTGTGTATATACAGGACATGTGTGTCTGCGTGTTGCACTGTGTGTATAGACAGGACAAGTGTGTCTGCGTGTTGTACTGTGTGTATATACAGGACATGTGCGTCTGTGTGTTGCACTGTGTGTATATACAGGACATGTGTGTCTGAGTATTGCACTGTGTGCATATACAGGACATGTGTGTCTGCGTGTTGCACTGTGTGTATATACAGGACATGTGTGTCTGCGTGTTGCACTGTGTGTATAGACAGGACATGTGTGTCTGCGTGTTGTTCTGTGTGTATCTACAGGACATGTGTGTCTGAGTGTTGCACTGTGTGTATATACAGGACATGTGTGTCTGCGTGTTGCACTGTGTGTATCTACAGGACATGTGTGTCTGAGTGTTGCACTGTGTGTATATACAGGACATGTGTGTCTGCGTGTTGCACTGTGTGTATATACAGGACATGTGTGTCTGAGTGTTGCACTGTGTGGAGATACAGGACATGTGTGTCTGAGTGTTGCACTGTGTGTATACACAGGACACGTGTGCCTGCGTGTTGCACTGTGTGTATATACAGGACATGTGTGTCTGCGTGTTGCACTGTGTGTATATACAGGACATGTGTGTCTGAGTGTTTCACTGTGTGTCTATACAGGACATGTGTATCTGAGTGTTGCACTGTGTGTATATACAGGACATGTGTGTCTAAGTGTTGCACTGTGTGCATATACAGGACATGTGTGTCTGCGTGTTGCACTGTGTGTATATACAGGACATGTGTGTCTGAGTGTTGCACTGTGTGTATATACAGGACATGTGTGTCTGAGTGTTGCACTGTGTGTCTATACAGGACATGTGTGTCTGTGTGTTGCACTGTGTGTCTATACAGGACATGTGTGTCTGAGTGTTGCACTGTGCGTGTATACAGGACATGTGTGCCTGCGTGTTGCACTGTGTGTATATACAGGACATGTGTGTCTGCGTGTTGCACTGTGTGTATATACAGGACATGTGTGGCTGCGTGTTGCACTGTGTGTATAGACAGGACATGTGTGTCTGCGTGCTGCTCTGTGTGTATCTACAGGACATGTGTGTCTGAGTGTTGCACTGTGTGTATATACAGGACATGTGTGTCTGCGTGTTGCACTGTGTGTATCTACAGGACATGTGTGTCTGAGTGTTGCACTGTGTGTATATACAGGACATGTGTCTCTGCGTGTTGCACTGTGTGTATACACAGGACATGTGTGTCTGAGTGTTGCACTGTGTGTATATACAGGACATGTGTGTCTGAGTGTTGCACTGTGTGCCTATACAGGACATGTGTGTCTGAGTGTTGCACTGTGTGTCTATACAGGACATGTGTCTCTGTGTGTTGCACTGTGTGTCTATACAGGACATGTGTGTCTGAGTGTTGCACTGTGTGTGTATACAGGACATGTGTGTCTGCGTGTTGCACTGTGTGTATATACAGGACATGTGTGTCTCCGTGTTGCACTGTGTGTATATACAGGACATGTGTGTCTGAGTGTTGCACTGTGTGTATATACAGGACATGTGTGTCTGAGTGTTGCACTGTGTGTATATACCGGACATGTGTGTCTGAGTGTTGCACTGTGTGTATATACAGGACATGTGTGTCTGAGTGTTGCACTGTGTGTCGATACAGGACATGTGTGTCTGTGAGTTGCACTGTGTGTATATACAGGACATGTGTGTCTGAGTGTTGCACTGTGTGTATATACAGGACATGTGTGTCTGAGTGTTGCACTGTGTGTCTATACAGGACATGTGTGTCTGAGTGTTGCACTGTGTGCCTATACAGGACATGTGAGTCTGCTATACAGGACATGTGTGTCTGTGTGTTGCACTGTGTGTCTATACAGGACATGTGTGTCTGAGTGTTGCACTGTGTGTGTATACAGGACATGTGTGCCTGCGTATTGCACTGTGTGTATATACAGGACATGTGTGTCTGCGTGTTGCACTGTGTGTATATACAGGACATGTGTGTCTGCGTGTTGCACTGTGTGTATAGACAGGACATGTGTGTCTGCGTGTTGCTCTGTGTGTATCTACAGGACATGTGTGTCTGAGTGTTGCACTGTGTGTATATACAGGACATGTGTGTCTGCGTGTTGCACTGTGTGTATCTACAGGACATGTATGTCTGAGTGTAGCACTGTGTGTATATACAGGACATGTGTGTCTGGGTGTTGCACTGTGTGTATATACAGGGCATGTGTGTCTGCGTGTTGCACTGTGTGTATATACAGGACATGTGTTTCTGCGTGTTGCACTGTGTGTATAGACAGGACATGTGTGTCTGCGTGTTGCTCTGTGTGTATCTACAGGACATGTGTGTCTGCGTGTTGTACTGTGTGTTTCTACAGGACATGTGTGTCTGCGTGTTGCACTGTGTGTATATACAGGACATGTGTGTCTGCATGTTGCACTGTGTGTATAGACAGGACATGAGTGTCTGCGTGTTGTACTGTGTGTATATACAGGACATGTGTGTCTGTGTGTTGCACTTTGTGTGTATACAGGACATGTGTGTCTGAGTATTGCACTGTGTGCATATACAGGACATGTGTGTCTGCGTGTTGCACTGTGTGTATATACAGAACATGTGTGTCTGCGTGTTGCACTGTGTGTATAGACAGGACATGTGTGTGTGCGTGTTGCTCTGTGTGTATCTACAGGACATGTGTGTCTGAGTGTTGCACTGTGTGTATATACAGGACATGTGTGTCTGCGTGTTGCACTGTGTGTATCTACAGGACATGTGTGTCTGAGTGTTGCACTGTGTGTATATACAGGACATGTGTGTCTGCGTGTTGCACTGTGTGTATATACAGGACATGTGTGTCTGCGTGTTGCACTGTGTGTATATACAGGACATGTGTGTCTGCGTGTTGCACTGTGTGTATAGACAGGACATGTGTGTCTGCGTGTTGCTCTGTGTGTATCTACAGGACATGTGTGTCTGCGTGTTGTACTGTGTGTTTCTACAGGACATGTGTGTCTGTGTGTGGCACTGTGTGTATATACAGGACATGTGTGTCTGCGTGTTGCACTGTGTGTATAGACAGGACATGTGTTTCTGCGTGTTGCACTGTGTGTATATACAGGACATGTGTGTCTGTGTGTTGCACTCTGTGTATATACAGGACATGTGTGTCTGCGTGTTGCACTGTGTGTATATACAGGACATGTGTGTCTGCGTGTTGCACTGTGTGTATATAAAGGACATGTGTGTCTGCGTTTTGCACTGTGTGTATATACAGGGCATGTGTGTCTGCGTGTTGCACTGTGTGTATACACAGGACACGTGTGTCTGAGTGTTGCTCTGTGTGTATATATAGGGCATGTGTGTCTGAGTGTTGCACTGTGTGTATATACAGGACATGTGTATCTGAGTGTTGCACTGTGTGTATATACAGGACATGTGTGTCTGAGTGTTGCACTGTGTGCATATACAGGACATGTATGTCTGCGTGTTGCACTGTGTGTATATACAGGACATGTGTGTCTGATAGTTGCACTGTGTGTATATACAGGGCATGTGTGTCTGTGTGTTGCACTGTGTGTATATACAGGACATGTGTGTCTGAGTGTTGCACTGTGTGTATATACAGGACATGTGTGTCTGAGTGTTGCATTGTGTGTCTATACAGGACATGTGTGTCTGCGTGTTGCACTGTGTGTATATACAGGACATGTGTGTCTGAGTGTTGCACTGTGTGTATATACAGGACATGTGTGTCTGCGTGTTGCACTGTGTGTATATACAGGACATGTGTGTCTGAGTGTTGCACTGTGTGTATATACAGGACATGTGTGTCTGCATGTTGCACTGTGTGTATATACAGGACATGTGTGTCTGAGTGTTGCACTGTGTGTATATACAGGACATGTGTGTCTGCGTGTTGCACTGTGTGTATATACAGGACATGTGTGTCTGCGTGTTGCACTGTGTGTATATACAGGACATGTGTGCCTGCGTGTTGCACTGTGTGTGTATACAGGACATGTGTGTCTGCGTGTTGCTCTGTGTGTATATACAGGACATGTGTGTCTGCGTGTTGCTCTGTGTGTATATACAGGACATGTGTGTCTGAGTGTTGCACTGTGTGTGTATACAGGACATGTGTGTCTGTGTGTTGCACTGTGTGTATCTACAGGACATGTGTGTCTGAGTGTTGCACTGTGTGTATATACAGGACATGTGTGTCTGAGTGTTGCACTGTGTGTATATACAGGACATGTGTGTCTGAGTGTTGCACTGTGTGTATATACAGGACATGTGTGTCTGAGTGTTGCACTGTGTGTCTATACAGGACATGTGTGTCTGCGTGTTGCATTGTTTGTATATACAGGACATGTGTGTCTGAGTGTTGCACTGTGTGTATATACAGGACATGTGTGTCTGAGTGTTGCACTGTGTGTATATACAGGACATGTGTGCCTGCGTGTTGCTCTGTGTGTATATACAGGACATGTGTGTCTGAGTGTTGCACTGTGTGCCTATACAGGACATGTGTGTCTGAGTGTTGCACTGTGTGTATATACAGGGCATGTGTGTCTGCTTGTTGCACTGTGCGTATATACAGGACATGTGTGTCTGAGTGTTGCACTGTGTGTATATACAGGACATGTGTGTCTGAGTGTTGCACTGTGTGTATATACAGGGCATGTGTGTCTGCGTGTTGCACTGTGTGTATATACAGGACATGTGTGTCTGCGTGTTGCACTGTGTGTATATACAGGACATGTGTGTCTGCGTGTTGCACTGTGTGTATATACAGGACATGTGTGTCTGAGTGTTGCACTGTGTGTATATACAGGACATGTGTGTCTGCGTGTTGCTCTGTGTGTATATACAGGACATGTGTGTCTGCGTGTTGCTCTATGTGTAACTGTAACTTCCGTGTTTTTATTGAATCATTGATGCTGCGTTGTGGTGGTGAATCCTTCATTGTGTCATTCCCACCGGATCCTGCCCCTCTGCTGTTTCCTCATGTTCCTGAATATCTTTTCGATTATGTGTTGATGCAGTTCCTTATGAATGTTTTAGTCGAATAAACTATCATTTTCCTTCCTAGCAGAGCTTTTTTAGGTCATAACAACTCTCTGTGTAAACAAACCCTCGCTCGGTTCCTGGATCGTGTCCAATAACTTTAAATCAGTGCCCTCTGGTCACCGTCCTCCTTCTGCTACTGATATTGCTCTCTCCTTTTTTATCCTCTTCAAATCTTCATGATTGTTATTGCGTCTATTAAACGTATCCTTCCCCCTTTCTGCTTCCAGGAGAACAACTATCTCGCCACTTAACTGCAGCTCCTCTACCCGACAGCCATCCTAGTGTGATACCCTCAATAACGACGCTTAGAGTGCAAACGGTAAAGAAGACTTTAATAAACTAAGAACTAGACTGGTGCCGAGACGTGTGCTAACAGTGGCGCCACTCACAAGGCGGCCCCTTATATACGGCTCCCAGATGGGCGGAGCCGGAGGCGGAGTCCCCCAGGGTTCCAAGCCCGGTCTTAAAGGGGACATCACCTTACATGATGACAAGGGTACAGTGTTACAGTAACCGTTCATCACGCCTAGTAAATCCGATCTTTTACTTGGGCATTTTACTTGGTGTGGTCCTCAGTCTTGGGCACATTTCTCCTGTTGGAGTTTAACCTGCGATGGTTAAATGTTTAGCGTACCAACCTTACTGTCACACTCTCTGCTCCTGTAAATAATGCCGAGGTTTCCATTTGCTTTGCAACCGCTTTCACAACTTGTCCATAATTCCCAGGGGATCTCTCAAATTGGAACTCAGCCGGCATTTATTTCTCCTCATTCGTAACTAGGCTGCACAGAGTTTGAATCCGGCTGTGAAGAGACACAACGGCCGTCGGGATTCTTGTATCTTGCCGTCAGCGTGCCCCCTCCCATGGGTTTGCTGGCGGCGTTGGGGGGGGGGGGGTCTTCAATGGGAAATCCCACCGCCAGCAAACGGGGCACCTCTGAGAAACAGGCGGCTGGGGAACTGGGAGCAACAAGTTACATTTTATACTGCAGGGGGGAAAGTGTGCTGATTGGTTGGGATAGTCAATTCTTATTGGCGTGGCCATGGAAAAATCCCTGCGCAGCGACATCCTGCCCAAGCTCCCACCTAATGCAGGAAAGCTGCACAGCTCCAACACCTGCTTTTCGTTATCTGAGAGCGGGTCCCTGTGTGTGAACGTCCGTCATTCCACGTACGTACAAATCAGATGCGTTACGAGCTGGATTGATTATCTTACAGTTCCCCGCTGCGTTCTCATGGCAAGCCCTCTGCCAATCAGAGTCACCCTTTTGGCCTCTTGGAAAAATTGTTGTGATTGTTTGAAATTTAGCATTGGTGTGTTTAACCTGATGAGTGCCACATGAAAAACTTTGACAATATATCACTCTTTTCAGCAATCTTCCAAACCCTCTGCCCTTACGAACTCTTCTCGTCCTTTTTTCCATGCACCGAAGTGGGAATTCAGTAGACAATTGCCACTAACATCCGTTTTACAATTCAAGCCCGTTAGAAAATTGGGGGGGAAAAGGTCCAAAAGTCCGACCAGAGCGGGGGCCACCAAATGTGCGACTTACTCCTTCATAGCCCCCACCGGAAGTCTCAGGGAACCAGGGTTGACAGGAGAGGTTGAATGCTTTGTTAAGAGGAAAAAGGTGACTGATGTAAGGCTGAGGAAACAAGGTTCAGACAGGGCATTGGAGGGATACAAGATAGCCAGGAGGGAACTGAAGAAAGGGATTAGGTGAGCAAAGAGAGGGCATGAACAATCTTTGGCGGGTAGGATCAAGGAAAACCCCAAGGCCTTTTACACATATGTGAGAAATATGAGAATGACTAGAGCGAGGGTAGGTCCAATCAAGGACAGTAGCGGGAGATTGCGTATTGAGTCTGAAGAGATAGGAGAGGTCTTGAACGAGTACTTTTCTTCTGTATTTACAAATGAGAGGGGCGATATTGTTGGAGAGGACAGTGTGAAACAGATTGGTAAGCTCGAGGAAACACTTGTTAGGAAGGAAGATGTGTTGGGCATTTTGGAAAACTTGAGGATAGACAAGTCTCCCGGGCCTGACGGGATATATCCAAGGATTCTATGGGAAGCAAGAGATGAAATTGCAGAGCCGTTGGCAATGATCTTTTCGTCCTCACTGTCAACAGGGGTGGTACCAGGGGATTGGAGAGTGGCGAATGTCGTGCCCCTGTTCAAAAAAGGGAATAGGGATGACCCTGGGAATACAGGCCAGTTAGTCTTACTTTGGTGGTAAGTAAAGTAATGGAAAGGGTACTGAAGGATAGGATTTCTGAGCATCTGGAAAGACACTGCTTGATTAGGGGTAGTCAGCATGGATTTGTGAGGGATAGGTCTTGCCTTACAAGTCTTAGTGAATTCTTTGAGGAGGTGACCAAGCACGTGGATGAAGGTAAAGCAGTGGATGTAGTGTACATGGATTTTAGTAAGGCATTTGATAAGGTTCCCCATGGTAGGCTTATGCAGAAAGTAAGGAGGCATGGAATAGTGGGAAATTTGGCCAATTGGATAACGAACTGGCTAACCGATAGAAGTCAGAGAGTGGTGGTGGATGGCAAATATTCAGCCTGGATCCCAGTTACCAGTGGCGTACCGCAGGGATCAGTTCTGGGTCCTCTGCTGTTTGTGATTTTCATTAATGACTTGGATGAGGGAGTTGAAGGGTGGGTCAGTAAATTTGCAGACGATACGAAGATTGGTGGAGTTGTGGATAGTGAGGAGGGCTGTTGTCGGCTGCAAAGAGACATAGATAGGATGCAGAGCTGGGCTGAGAAGTGGCAGATGGAGTTTAACCCTGAAAAGTGTGAGGTTGTCCATTTTGGAAGGACAAATATGAATGTGGAATACAGGGTTAACGGTAGAGTTCTTGGCAATATGGAGGAGCAGAGAGATCTTGGGGTCTATGTTCATACATCTTTGAAAGTTGCCACTCAAGTGGATAGAGCTGTGAAGAAGGCCTATGGTGTGCTCGCGTTCATTAACAGAGGGATTGAATTTAAGAACCGTGAGGTGATGATGCAGCTGTACAAAACTTTGGTAAGGCCACATTTGGAGTACTGTGTACAGTTCTGGTCGCCTCATTTTAGGAAGGATGTGGAAGCTTTGGAAAAGGTGCAAAGGAGATTTACCAGGATGTTGCCTGAAATGGAGAGTAGGTCTTACGAGGAAAGGTTGAGGGTGCTAGGCCTTTTCTCATTAGAACGGAGAAGGGTGAGGGGCGACTTGATAGAGGTTTATAAGATGATCAGGGGAATAGGTAGAGTAGACAGTCAGAGAATTTTTCCCCGGGTGGAACAAACCATTACAAGGGGACATAAATTTAAGGTGAATGGTGGAAGATATAGGGGTGATGTCAGAGGTAGGTTCTTTACCCAGAGAGTAGTGGGGGCATGGAATGCACAGCCTGTGGAAGTAGTTGAGTCGGAAACATTCGGGACCTTCAAGCAGCTACTGGATAGGTACATGGATTACGGTAAAATGATATAGTGTCGATTTATTTGTTCTTAATCTAGGACAAAAGTTCGGCACAACATTGTGGGCCGAAGGGCCTGTTCTGTGCTGTATTTTTCTATGTTCTATGTGTGTGAGTGGTGGCGGGGCGGGGGGGGGGGGGGGGGGGGGGGGCGCGGTGTGGGGGGGGGGAGGGGGGGGATTAGAATATAACGTGTTGCCATGGCAGCACTGGGTAACTAATTAATGTTTCTGAAGAGACGATAAAGGCAAGTATTTTTGGGCAGTGTGTAAACGCTGAAGAGTTTGTGGAGCAGTGCTGGTGAAGAGGCAGACTGACTGGCAGACAGAGGCTCACTGTTTCCCTCTCCACACCCGCTGGGTTTATCCAGCATTTCCTGATTTTATTGTTACTGCTCTGGGAACGCAGGCTGTTCCAGCTGACAACGGAACCTCACAGTCTCGAACACACGAGTCCCGTTGATAGGCTCAGTGACAGCCAATGGTAAGGCTTGCCCGGTCACAGATTTCTCACTGAGCACTGATTGGCTAGACTGACGTCTCTGATGACCGGGTGGACCTTACTTTCAGGTTAAATGGACGCGAATCACATCTGCCGCATTGCCAATTCGGTCCATCAGCCCGGCACTCGGGTGGCATTACCAGAATCCATCGTTCTCCGCTACAGTATCGTGTATTTCCAGCTCAGAAAGCCATCGCTCTCTCTAATCCCATGCTGGACACAGAGGCAGCTGGTTAATTGCCACTAAAATGAGACTATCAAGTGTCTATCCACAAGTGTGAAGTCAGGACCTGAAATTATCTGAATATTGGGTTCCCAACACCTACGGATATTTCGGCCCAATCCGATATTCACGCCACACAAGTGCCCGGCAACGACCATCTCCTACACGAGAGGATCTAACCACCGCCCCGTGACATTCAATAGCATTCCCATCGCTGAATCCCCACAATCAACATCCTGGGGGTTACCATTGATCAGAAACTGAACTGGACCCAGCCACATTAATACTGTGGCTACCAGGGTAGATCAAAGGCTGGGAATCCTACAGCGAGTAACTCACCTCCTGACCCCCCAAAGCCTGTCCACCATCTACAAGGCACAAGTCAGGAGTGCGATGGAATACTCTCCACGTGCCTGGGTGAGCGCAGCTCCAACAACACTCAAGAAGCTCGACACCGTCCAGGACAAAGCAGCCCGCTTGATTGCTCCCCTTCCACAAACATTCAAACCCTCCACCACCGACACACAGTGACAGCCGTGTGTACCATCTACAGGATGCACTGCAGTACCTCACCAAAGTTCCTTCGACAGCACCTTCCACCCCACGATCACTGCCATCTAGAAGGACAAGAGCAGCAGATACCTGGGAACCCCACCACCTGGAGGTTCCCCTCCCAGTCACTCACCACCCTGACTTGGAAATATATCGCCGTTCCTTCACTGTCGCTGTAAACATCCTGGGACTCCCTCCCGAACAGCACAGTGGGTGTACCGACACCTCAGGCACTGCAGCGGTTCAAGAAGGCAGCTCACCCCCACCTTCTGAAGGGCAACTCGGGATGGGCAATAAATGCTGATCTGACCAGCGGCACCCGTGCCCCATGACGGGATTAAAAGAATATTTGACTTCCCACAAGTTTTGAATTTCACCTGCTGGATACCGGTCTCTCTCTCTCTCTCTGTGCCGCTGAAAACTCTTACTGCTCTCCTCTTTCTTTACCCTGTCATTCATAGATTATCATAGAATTTACAGTGCAGAAGGAGGCCATTTGGCCCATCGAGTCTGCACCGGCTCTTGTAAAGAGCACCCTACCCAAGGTCCACACCGCCACCCTATCCCCACAACCCAGCAACCCCACACTACACTAAGGACAATTTTGGACACTAAGGGCAATTTATCATGGCCAATCCACCTAACCTGCACATCTTTGGACTGTGGGAGGAAACCGGAGCACCCGGAAGAAACCCACGCACACACGGGGAGAACGTGCAGACTCCGCACAGACAGCGACCCAGCGGGGAATCGAACCTGGGACCCTGGAGCTGTGAAGCAATTGTGCTGTCCACAATGCTACCGTGCTGGCCATTCTCCCAGTCCAGCTCGTTCATACATGTCAAAAAGAGCTATGGTCCTCACACTCATCCCTGGGGAACACCGCCCAATCCTTAAAACCATTCTCTACTCTCTGTACTGTCACTCCCGTTACTCCCAAACGCTTCCACTTCTCCAACAACACCGTCATCAAGCTCCTATGAAAAGTCCCGAGAAACAGGAAACGTGGGATATCTCAATGGGCCTGGCAGTAACTGTGACGAGACGGTGAATGTTCGGAGTGTGTGTGGCCTCTTCAGTGGGAATGTGATGGTGAGGGAGGGACCAGTGGAGCCAAAAGCAAGGTCAGGGATAGGTTAGAGGGGGGGGGGTGATTAAATGCCAGCGATATCGTGGAGACAAACTCTCCTTTCAGGTGAAGCAGCAACCTCCTCCCGTTTGGTTTCTGGTATTCGCTGTTCCCAATCCGGTCTCCTCTCTGTTGGGAAGACTCACGGCAGACTGGGGGACCACACTGTGGGACTGTTGCTGCCGTTTCACCTCACCGTCCTGCTCTCGTGCCCGCACGTCTGTCCTCGGCCTGCTTCGGTGACCCAGTGAAGCCCAGCGCAAACTGGGGGAACGACACCTCGGGCGCGATTCTCCGACCCCCCCCCCCCACCCCCCCCAGGCCGGGTCGGAGAATCGCCGGGGGGGGGGGCGGCGTGAATCCGCCCCCGCCGGCTGCCGAATTGTCCGGCGCCGTTTCTTGCCGGCCCCGCCGGTGTAAATTAGAGTAGGTCCTTACCGGCGGGACCGGGCGGCGCAGGCGGCCTCCGGGGTCCTCGGGGGGGTCGCGGGCGGATCTCTGCCCCGGGAGGTGCCCCCACAGTGGCCTGGCCCGCGATCGGGGCCCACCGATCCGCGGGCGGGCCTGCGCCGTGGGGGCCTCTATTACTCCGCGTCGGCTGCTATTCCTCCTCCATGGCCGGCGCGGAGATGAACACCCCCGCGCATGCGCCAACTCGCGCCGGCTGGCAGAGGCCCTTCGCCGCCGGTTGGCATGGCGCCAAGCCCCTTCCCCGCCGGCGGGCGCGACACAAACCACTCCGGGGCCGGCCTAGCCCCTGAAGGTGCCGAGGACTCCCCACCTTCGGGGCGGCCCGACGCCGGAGCGGTTCACGCCGCTCCTTCCCGCCGGGACCCCCCGCCCCACCGCCGATTCCCACAGAATCCTGCCCCTCATCTTCCAGCTCGGCAGTTCACAGCCTTCTGAGCTGGACATTGAGTTGAACAACTTCAGATTCTGTCCTCCATTCTGAATTTAATATTGTTGTTTTCCCCCCCAAGTGCTGTTCTGTATCTTGTTTTCATGTTTTACTTTCATTGTGTTTGCGTATATGGCCTGTGTTTGTGGGCTGTATACATTGTGTTTGTGTACATGGCCTGTGTTTGTGGGCTGTATACATTGTGTTTGTATACATGACCTGTGTTTGTGAGATGTATACATTGTGTTTGCATACATGACCTGTGTTTGTGAGATGTATACATTGTGTTTGTATACATGACCTGTGGTTGTGAGCTGTATACATTGTGTTTGTGTACATGGCCTGTGTTTGTGGGCAGTGTAATTGTCGAAATTACACAAGTGTGTGTGTTCATGGTGTGAGTGCGTGTGTGTGTGTAGGGGGGGTGCGGTGTGGATGAAGGTGGTGATGGTAACAAAGGCAACAGGTTTGAAATCCACTCTGCGGTATGCAACCCCCCCCCCCACCCCCACCCCGCTCCGTGAATCCCTCTGCCTCTGTCGCTGACTCTCGTCCTTTACAAACCCTCCTTAAAACCTACATCCAAGCCCCAGTCAGCCCTCCTGATATTTTTCCGATGCCTCTTTGAAAAGTTGTTAAACTGTTTGTTTTCTACATTAAGAACCTGGACGAGGCTTTTGTGGGATGAGATGTTTTGTGGGATGATGCCTGATCTTCACTGACTACTGAGTTAGTTTTTTTGTGTTAAGTATGTGACTGGGGAAAGTAAAGCAACTTGATGGATTATCAACAAAACACTTTGAAAGGAGGGGAGCTGATTCAATATAACAATTGGAACATAAACGATTCCTGTCATTTAAAAGCTTTGCTGTTTTACCTTCCCTGATCGCTATTTCACATTGCTCCACGCCAAAGACACGTGGAACTATTGAACATGGGGGGGGGGGGATTCTCCGCCCACCAACAGCCCGTTAACGGTAGCGGAATCGGCGCCGGTGCGAGCCCGTTAACGGCAGCGGAATCGGCGCCGGTGCCAGCCCGTTAACGGCAGCGGAATCGGTGCCGGTGCGGGCCCGTTAACGGTAGCGGAATCGGCGCCGGTGCGAGCACGTTAACGGTAGCGGAATCGGCGCCGGTGCGAGCCCGTTAACGGCAGCGGAATCGGCGCCGGTGCCGGCTCGTTAACGGTAGCGGAATCGGCGGCGGTGCAAGCCCGTTAACGGTAGAGGAATCGGCGCCGGTGCCAGCCCGTTAACGGTAGCGGAATCGACGCCGGTGCGAGCCCGTTAACGGTGGCGGAATCGGCGGCGGTGCAAGCCCGTTAACGGTAGCGGAATCGGCGCCGGTGCCAGCCCGTTAACGGCAGTGGAATCGGCGCCGGTGCGAGCCCGTTAACGGCGGCGGAATCGGCGATGGTGCGAGCCCGTTAACGGCAGCGGAATCGGCGCCGGTGCGAGCCCATTAAAGGTAGCGGAATCGGCGTCGGTGCGAGCCCGTTAACGGCAGTGGAATCGGCGCCGGTGCGAGCCCGTTAACGGCGGCGGAATCGGCGTCGGTGCGAGCCCGTTAACGGCAGCGGAATCGGTGACGGTGCCAGCCCGTTAACGGTAGCGGAATCGGTGACGGTGCCAGCCCGTTAACGGTGGCGGAATCGGTGCCGGTGCCAGCCCGTTAACGGCAGCGGAATCGGTGCCGGTGCCAGCCCGTTAACGGCAGCGGAATCGGCACCGGTGCGAGCCCGTTAACGGTGGCGGAATCGGCGCCGGTGCGAGCCCGTTAACGGTGGCGGAATCGGCTCCGGTGCGAGCCAGTTAACGGTGGCGGAGTCAGCGCCGGTGACAGCCCGTTAACGGCAGCGGAATCAGCGCCGGTGCGAGCCCGTTAACGGTAGCGGAATCGGCGCCGGTGCCAGCCCGTTAACGGTAGCGGAATCGACGCCGGTGCGAGCCCGTTAACGGTGGCGGAATCAGCGCGGGTGCCAGCCCGTTAACGGTAGCGGAATCGGCGCCGGTGCCAGCCCGTTAACGGCAGCGGAATCGGTGCCGGTGCCAGCCCGTTAACGGCAGCGGAATCGGTGCCGGTGCCAGCCTGTTAACGGTAGCGGAATCGACGCCGGTGCGAGCTCGTTAACGGCAGCGGAATCGGCGCCGGTGCCAGCCCGTTAACGGCGGCGGAATCGGCGCCGGTGCCAGCCCGTTAACGGCAGCGGAATCGGTGCCGGTGCGAGCCTGTTAACGGTAGCGGAATCGACGCCGGTGCGAGCCCGTTAACGGTAGCGGAATCGACGCCGGTGCGAGCCCGTTAACGGCAGCGGAATCGGTGCCGGTGCCAGCCCGTTAACGGTGGCGGAATCGGTGCCGGTGCGAGCCCGTTAACGGTAGCGGAATCGGCGCCGGTGCGAGCCCGTTAACGGTAGCGGAATCGGCGCCGGTGCAAGCCCGTTAACGGTAGCGGTATCGGCGCCGGTGCGAGCCCGTTAACGGCGGCGGAATCGGCGCCGGTGCCAGCCCGTTAACGGTAGCGAAATCGACGCCGGTGCGAGCCCGTTAATGGCAGCGGAATTGGCGCCGGTGCCAGCCCGTTAACGGTGGCGGAATCGGCGCCGGTGCGAGCCCGTTAACGGCAGCGGAATCAGCGCCGGTGCGAGCCCGTTAACGGCGGCGGAATCGGCGATGGTGCGAGCCCGTTAACGGCAGCGGAATCGGCGCCGGTGCGAGCCCATTAAAGGTAGCGGAATCGGCGTCGGTGCGAGCCCGTTAACGGCAGTGGAATCGGCGCCGGTGCGAGCCCGTTAACGGCGGCGGAATCGGCGTCGGTGCGAGCCCGTTAACGGCAGCGGAATCGGTGACGGTGCCAGCCCATTAACGGTAGCGGAATCGGTGACAGTGCCAGCCCGTTAACGGTGGCGGAATCGGTGCCGGTGCCAGCCCGTTAACGGCAGCGGAATCGGTGCCGGTGCCAGCCCGTTAACGGCAGCGGAATCGGCACCGGTGCGAGCCCGTTAACGGTGGCGGAATCGGCGCCGGTGCGAGCCCGTTAACGGTGGCGGAATCGGCTCCGGTGCGAGCCAGTTAACGGTGGCGGAGTCAGCGCCGGTGACAGCCCGTTAACGGCAGCGAAATCAGCGCCGGTGCGAGCCCGTTAACGGTAGCGGAATCGGCGCCGGTGCCAGCCCGTTAACGGTAGCGGAATCGACGCCGGTGCGAGCCCGTTAACGGTGGCGGAATCAGCGCGGGTGCCAGCCCGTTAACGGTAGCGGAATCGACGCCGGTGCGAGCCCGTTAACGGTGGCGGAATCAGCGCGGGTGCCAGCCCGTTAACGGTAGCGGAATCGGCGCCGGTGCCAGCCCGTTAACGGCAGTGGAATCGGTGCCGGTGCCAGCCCGTTAACGGCAGCGGAATCGGTGCCGGTGCCAGCCTGTTAACGGTAGCGGAATCGACGCCGGTGCGAGCTCGTTAACGGCAGCGGAATCGGCGCCGGTGCCAGCCCGTTAACGGCGGCGGAATCGGCGCCGGTGCCAGCCCGTTAACGGCAGCGGAATCGGCGCCGGTGCGAGCCTGTTAACGGTAGCGGAATCGACGCCGGTGCGAGCCCGTTAACGGTAGCGGAATCGGCGCCGGTGCCAGCCCATTAACGGTAGCGGAATCGGCGCCGTGCGAGCCCGTTAACGGCAGCGGAATCGGCGCCGATGCGAGCCCGTTAACGGCAGCGGAATCGGCGCCGGTGCGAGCCCATTAACGGTGGCGGAATCGCCACCGGTGCGAGCCCATTAACGGTGGCGGAATCGGCGCCCGTGCCAGCCCGTTAACGGCAGCGGAATCGGCGCCGATGCGAGCCCGTTAACGGCAGCGGAATCGGCGCCGGTGCCAGCCCGTTAACGGCAGCGGAATCGGCGCCGGTGCGAGTCCGTTAACGGTGGCGGAATCGGCGCCGGTACGAGCCCGTTAACGGTGGTGGAATCGGCGCCGGTACGAGCCCGTTAACGGTGGCGGAATCGGCGCCGGTACGAGCCCGTTAGCGGTGGCGGAATCGGCGCTGGTACGAGCCCGTTAACGGTGGCGGAATCGGCGCCGGTACGAGCCCGTTAGCGGCAGCGGAATCGGCGCGGGTGCCAGCCCGTTAACGGCGGCGGAATCGGCGCCGGTACGAGCCCGTTAGCGGCAGCGGAATCGGCGCGGGTGCCAGCCCGTTAACGGCGGCGGAATCGGCGCTGGTACGAGCCCGTTAACGGTAGCGGAATCGACGCCGGTGCGAGCCCATTAACGGCAGCGGAATTGGCGCCGGTGCGAGCCCGTTAACGGTGGCGGAATCGGCGCCGGTGCGAGCCCGTTAACGGCAGCGGAATCGGCGCCGGTGCGAGCCCGTTAACGGTAGCGGAATCGGCGCCGGTGCGAGCCCGTTAACGGCAGCGGAATCGGCGCCGGTGCCAGCCCGTTAACGGTAGCGGAATCGGTGCAGTTGCGAGCCCGTTAACGGCAGCGGAATCGGCGCCGGTGCCAGCCCGTTAACGGTAGCGGAATCGGTGCAGTTGCGAGCCCGTTAACGGCAGCGGAATCGGCGCCGGTGCGAGCCCGCTAACGGTAGCGGAATCGGCGCCGGTGCCAGCCCATTAACGGTAGCGGAATCGGCGCCGGTGCGAGCCCGTTAACGGTAGCGGAATCGGCGCCGGTGCCAGCCCGTTAACGGTAGCGGAATCGGCGCCGGTGCGAGCCCGTTAACGGTAGCGGAATCGGCGCCGGTGCGAGCCCGTTACCGGTAGCGGAATCGGCGCCGGTGCCAGCCCGTTAACGGCAGCGGAATCGGCGCCGGTACGAGCCCGTTAACGGTGGCGGAATCGGCGCCGGTACGAGCCCGTTAACGGTGGCGGAATCGGCGCCGGTACGAGCCCGTTAACGGTGGCGGAATCGGCGCCGGTACGAGCCCGTTAGCGGTGGCGGAATCGGCGCTGGTACGGGCCCGTTAACGGTGGCGGAATCGGCGCCGGTACGAGCCCGTTAGCGGCAGCGGAATCGGCGCGGGTGCCAGCCCGTTAACGGCGGCGGAATCGGCGCCGGTGCGAGCCCGTTAACGGCAGCGGAATCAGCGCCGGTGCGAGCCCGTTAACGGTTGCGGAATCGGCGCCGGTGCCGGCCATTTAACGGTAGTGGAATTGGCGCCGGTGCGAGCCCGTTAACGGTAGCGGAATCGTCGCCGGTGCCAGCCCGTTAACGGTAGCGGAATCGACGCCGGTGCCAGCCCGTTAACGGTGGCGGAATCGGCGCCGGTGCGAGCCCGTTAACGGCAGCGGAATCGGCGCCGGTGCGAGCCCGTTAACGGTGGCGGAATCGGCGCCGGTGCGAGCCCGTTAACGGCAGCGGAATCGGCACCGGTACGAGCCCGTTAACGGCAGCGGAATCGGCGCCGGTGCGAGCCCGTTAACGGTAGCGGAATCGGCGCCGGTGCGAGCCCGTTAACGGTAGCGGAATCGGAGCCGGTGCGAGCCCGTTAACGGTAGCGGAATCGGTGCCGGTGCCAGCCCGTTAACGGTAGCGGAATCGGAGCCGGTGCGAGCCCGTTAACGGTAGCGGAATCGGTGCCGGTGCCAGCCCGTTAACGGTAGCGGAATCGGAGCCGGTGCGAGCCCGTTAACGGTAGCGGAATCGGTGCCGGTGCCAGCCCATTAACGGTGGCGGAATCGGTGCCGGTGCGAGCTCGTTAACGGCAGCGGAATCGGCGCCGGTGCGAGCCCGTTAACGGTAGCGGAATCGGCGCCGGTGCGAGCCCGTTAACGGTAGCGGAATCGGTGCCGGTGCCAGCCCGTTAACGGTAGCGGAATCGGAGCCGGTGCGAGCCCGTTAACGGTAGCGGAATCGGTGCCGGTGCCAGCCCATTAACGGTGGCGGAATCGGTGCCGGTGCGAGCTCGTTAACGGCAGCGGAATCGGCGCCGGTGCGAGCCCGTTAACGGTAGCGGAATCGGCGCCGGTGCGAGCCCGTTAACGGTAGCGGAATCGGCGCCGGTGCCAGCCCGTTAACGGTAGCGGAATCGGCGCCGGTGCGAGCCCGTTAACGGCAGCGGAATCGGCGCCGGTGCGAGCCCATTAACGGTAGCGGAATCGGCGCCGGTGCCAGCCCGTTAATGGTAGCGGAATCGGCGCCGGTGCGAGCCCGTTAACGGCAGCGGAATCGGCGCCGGCGCGAGCCCATTAACGGTAGCGGAATCGGCGCCGGTGCGAGCCCGTTAACGGTAGCGGAATCGGCGCCGGTGCCAGCCCGTTAACGGTAGCGGAATCGGCGCCGGTGCGAGCCCGTTAACGGCAGCGGAATCGGCGCCGGTGCGAGCCCATTAACGGTAGCGGAATCGACGCCGGTGCCAGCCCGTTAATGGTAGCGGAATCGGCGCCGGTGCGAGCCCGTTAACGGCAGCGGAATCGGCGCCGGCGCGAGCCCATTAACGGTAGCGGAATCGGCGCCGGTGCGAGCCCGTTAACGGTAGCGGAATCGGCGCCGGTGCGAGCCCGTTAACGGCAGCGGAATCGGCGCCGGTGCCAGCCCGTTAACGGTAGCGGAATCGGCGCCGGTGCCAGCCCGTTAACGGTGGCGGAATCGGCGCCGGTACGAGCCCGTTAACGGTAGCGGAATCGGCGCCGTGCGAGGCCGTTAACGACAGCGGAATCGGCGCCGATGCGAGCCCGTTAACGGCAGCGGAATCGGCGCCGGTGCCAGCCCGTTAACAGCAGCGGAATCGGCGCCGGTGCGAGCCCGTTAACGGTGGCGGAATCGGCGCCGGTACGAGCCCGTTAACGGTGGCGGAATCGGCGCCGGTACGAGCCCGTTAGCGGTGGCGGAATCGGCGCTGGTACGAGCCCGTTAACGGTGGCGGAATCGGCGCCGGTACGAGCCCGTTAGCGGCAGCGGAATCGGCGCGGGTGCCAGCCTGTTAACGGCGGCGGAATCGGCGCCGGTACGAGCCCGTTAGCGGCAGCGGAATCGGCGCGGGTGCCAGCCCGTTAACGGCGGCGGAATCGGCGCCGGTACGAGCCCGTTAGCGGCAGCGGAATCGGCGCGGGTGCCAGCCCGTTAACGGCGGCGGAATCGGCGCTGGTACGAGCCCGTTAACGGTAGCGGAATCGACGCCGGTGCGAGCCCATTAGCGGCAGCGGAATCGGTGCAGGTGCGAGTCCGTTAACGGTGGCGGAATCGGTGCCGGTGCGAGCCCGTTAACGGCAGCGGAATCGCCGCCGGTGCGAGCCCGTTAACGGTGACGGAATCGGCGCCGGTGCGAGCCCATTAACGGCAGCGGAATCGGTGCCGGTGCGAGCCCATTAACGGCAGCGGAATTGGCGCCGGTGCGAGCCCGTTAACGGTGGCGGAATCGGCGCCGGTGCGAGCCCGTTAACGGCAGCGGAATCGGCGCCGGTGCGAGCCCGTTAACGGTAGCGGAATCGGCGCCGGTGCGAGCCCGTTAACGGCAGCGGAATCGGCGCCGGTGCCAGCCCGTTAACGGTAGCGGAATCGGTGCAGTTGCGAGCCCGTTAACGGCAGCGGAATCGGCGCCGGTGCCAGCCCGTTAACGGTAGCGGAATCGGTGCAGTTGCGAGCCCGTTAACGGCAGCGGAATCGGCGCCGGTGCGAGCCCGCTAACGGTAGCGGAATCGGCGCCGGTGCCAGCCCATTAACGGTAGCGGAATCGGCGCCGGTGCGAGCCCGTTAACGGTAGCGGAATCGGCGCCGGTGCCAGCCCGTTAACGGTAGCGGAATCGGCGCCGGTGCGAGCCCGTTAACGGTAGCGGAATCGGCGCCGGTGCGAGCCCGTTACCGGTAGCGGAATCGGCGCCGGTGCCAGCCCGTTAACGGCAGCGGAATCGGCGCCGGTACGAGCCCGTTAACGGTGGCGGAATCGGCGCCGGTACGAGCCCGTTAACGGTGGCGGAATCGGCGCCGGTACGAGCCCGTTAACGGTGGCGGAATCGGCGCCGGTACGAGCCCGTTAGCGGTGGCGGAATCGGCGCTGGTACGGGCCCGTTAACGGTGGCGGAATCGGCGCCGGTACGAGCCCGTTAGCGGCAGCGGAATCGGCGCGGGTGCCAGCCCGTTAACGGCGGCGGAATCGGCGCCGGTGCGAGCCCGTTAACGGCAGCGGAATCAGCGCCGGTGCGAGCCCGTTAACGGTTGCGGAATCGGCGCCGGTGCCGGCCATTTAACGGTAGTGGAATTGGCGCCGGTGCGAGCCCGTTAACGGTAGCGGAATCGTCGCCGGTGCCAGCCCGTTAACGGTAGCGGAATCGACGCCGGTGCCAGCCCGTTAACGGTGGCGGAATCGGCGCCGGTGCGAGCCCGTTAACGGCAGCGGAATCGGCGCCGGTGCGAGCCCGTTAACGGTGGCGGAATCGGCGCCGGTGCGAGCCCGTTAACGGCAGCGGAATCGGCACCGGTACGAGCCCGTTAACGGCAGCGGAATCGGCGCCGGTGCGAGCCCGTTAACGGTAGCGGAATCGGCGCCGGTGCGAGCCCGTTAACGGTAGCGGAATCGGAGCCGGTGCGAGCCCGTTAACGGTAGCGGAATCGGTGCCGGTGCCAGCCCGTTAACGGTAGCGGAATCGGAGCCGGTGCGAGCCCGTTAACGGTAGCGGAATCGGTGCCGGTGCCAGCCCGTTAACGGTAGCGGAATCGGAGCCGGTGCGAGCCCGTTAACGGTAGCGGAATCGGTGCCGGTGCCAGCCCATTAACGGTGGCGGAATCGGTGCCGGTGCGAGCTCGTTAACGGCAGCGGAATCGGCGCCGGTGCGAGCCCGTTAACGGTAGCGGAATCGGCGCCGGTGCGAGCCCGTTAACGGTAGCGGAATCGGTGCCGGTGCCAGCCCGTTAACGGTAGCGGAATCGGCGCCGGTGCCAGCCCGTTAATGGTAGCGGAATCGGCGCCGGTGCGAGCCCGTTAACGGTAGCGGAATCGGCGCCGGTGCCAGCCCGTTAACGGTAGCGGAATCGGCGCCGGTGCGAGCCCGTTAACGGCAGCGGAATCGGCGCCGGTGCGAGCCCATTAACGGTAGCGGAATCGGCGCCGGTGCCAGCCCGTTAATGGTAGCGGAATCGGCGCCGGTGCGAGCCCGTTAACGGCAGCGGAATCGGCGCCGGCGCGAGCCCATTAACGGTAGCGGAATCGGCGCCGGTGCGAGCCCGTTAACGGTAGCGGAATCGGCGCCGGTGCGAGCCCGTTAACGGCAGCGGAATCGGCGCCGGCGCGAGCCCATTAACGGTAGCGGAATCGGCGCCGGTGCGAGCCCGTTAACGGTAGCGGAATCGGCGCCGGTGCCAGCCCGTTAACGGTAGCGGAATCGGCGCCGGTGCGAGCCCGTTAACGGCAGCGGAATCGGCGCCGGTGCGAGCCCATTAACGGTAGCGGAATCGGCGGCGGTGCGAGCCCGTTAACGGTAGCGGAATCGGCGCCGGTGCGAGCCCGTTAACGGTAGCGGAATCGGCGCCGGTGCCAGCCCGTTAACGGTAGCGGAATCGGCGCCGGTGCGAGCCCGTTAACAGCAGCGGAATCGGCGCCGGTGCGAGCCCGTTAACGGTGGCGGAATCGGCGCCGGTACGAGCCCGTTAACGGTGGCGGAATCGGCGCCGGTACGAGCCCGTTAACGGTGGCGGAATCGGCGCCGGTACGAGCCCGTTAGCGGTGGCGGAATCGGCGCCGGTGCGAGCCCGTTAACGGTAGCGGAATCGGCGCCGGTGCCAGCCCGTTAATGGTAGCGGAATCGGCGCCGGTGCGAGCCCGTTAACGGTAGCGGAATCGGCGCCGGTGCGAGCCCGTTAACGGTAGCGGAATCGGCGCCGGTGCCAGCCCATTAACGGTAGCGGAATCGGCGCCGGTGCGAGCCCGTTAACGGTAGCCGAATCGGCGCTGGTGCCAGCCCGTTAACGGTAGCGGAATCGGCGCCGTGCGAGCCCGTTAACGGTGGCGGAATCGGCGCCGGTACGAGCCCGTTAGCGGTGGCGGAATCGGCGCTGGTCCGAGCCCGTTAACGGTGGCGGAATCGGCGCCGGTACGAGCCCGTTAGCGGCAGCGGAATCGGCGCGGGTGCCAGCCCGTTAACGGCGGCGGAATCGGCGCCGGTACGAGCCCGTTAGCGGCAGCGGAATCGGCGCGGGTGCCAGCCCGTTAACGGCGGCGGAATCGGCGCCGGTGCGAGCCCGTTAACGGTAGCGGAATCGGCGCCGGTGCGAGCCCGTTAACGGTGGCGGAATCGGCGCCGGTACGAGCCCGTTAACGGTAGCGGAATCGGCGCCGTGCGAGCCCGTTAACGACAGCGGAATCGGCGCCGATGCGAGCCCGTTAACGGCAGCGGAATCGGCGCCGGTGCCAGCCCGTTAACAGCAGCGGAATCGGCGCCGGTGCGAGCCCGTTAACGGTGGCGGAATCGGCGCCGGTACGAGCCCGTTAACGGTGGCGGAATCGGCGCCGGTACGAGCCCGTTAACGGTGGCGGAATCGGCGCCGGTACGAGCCCGTTAGCGGTGGCGGAATCGGCGCCGGTGCGAGCCCGTTAACGGTAGCGGAATCGGCGCCGGTGCCAGCCCGTTAATGGTAGCGGAATCGGCGCCGGTGCGAGCCCGTTAACGGTAGCGGAATCGGCGCCGGTGCGAGCCCGTTAACGGTAGCGGAATCGGCGCCGGTGCCAGCCCATTAACGGTAGCGGAATCGGCGCCGGTGCGAGCCCGTTAACGGTAGCCGAATCGGCGCTGGTGCCAGCCCGTTAACGGTAGCGGAATCGGCGCCGTGCGAGCCCGTTAACGGTGGCGGAATCGGCGCCGGTACGAGCCCGTGAGCGGTGGCGGAATCGGCGCTGGTCCGAGCCCGTTAACGGTGGCGGAATCGGCGCCGGTACGAGCCCGTTAGCGGCAGCGGAATCGGCGCGGGTGCCAGCCCGTTAACGGCGGCGGAATCGGCGCCGGTACGAGCCCGTTAGCGGCAGCGGAATCGGCGCGGGTGCCAGCCCGTTAACGGCGGCGGAATCGGCGCCGGTGCGAGCCCGTTAACGGTAGCGGAATCGGCGCCGGTGCGAGCCCGTTAACGGTAGCGGAATCGGTGCCGGTGCCAGCCCGTTAACGGTAGCGGAATCGGAGCCGGTGCGAGCCCGTTAACGGTAGCGGAATCGGTGCCGGTGCCAGCCCATTAACGGTAGCGGAATCGGCGCCGGTGCGAGCCCGTTAATGGTAGCGGAATCGGCGCCGGTGCGAGCCCGTTAACGGCAGCGGAATCGGCGCCGGTGCCAGCCCGTTAACGGTAGCGGAATCGGCGCCGTGCGAGCCCGTTAACGACAGCGGAATCGGCGCCGATGCGAGCCCGTTAACGGCAGCGGAATCGGCGCCGGTGCCAGCCCGTTAACGGCAGCGGAATCGGCGCCGGTGCGAGCCCGTTAACGGTGGCGGAATCGGCGCCGGTACGAGCCCGTTAACGGTGGCGGAATCGGCGCCGGTACGAGCCCGTTAGCGGTGGCGGAATCGGCGCTGGTACGAGCCCGTTAACGGTGGCGGAATCGGCGCCGGTACGAGCCCGTTAGCGGCAGCGGAATCGGCGCGGGTGCCAGCCCGTTAACGGCGGCGGAATCGGCGCCGGTACGAGCCCGTTAGCGGCAGCGGAATCGGTGCAGGTGCGAGTCCGTTAACGGTGGCGGAATCGGTGCCGGTGCGAGCCCGTTAACGGCAGCGGAATCGCCGCCGGTGCGAGCCCGTTAACGGTGGCGGAATCGGCGCCGGTACGAGCCCGTTAACGGTGGCGGAATCGGCGCCGGTACGAGCCCGTTAGCGGTGGCGGAATCGCCGCCGGTGCGAGCCCGTTAACGGTGGCGGAATCGGCGCCGGTGCGAGCCCGTTAACGGCGGCGGAATCGGCGCCGGTGCGAGCCCGTTAACGGTAGCGGAATCGGCGCCGGTGCGAGCCCGTTAACGGTAGCGGAATCGGCGCCGGTGCCAGCCCGTTAGCGGTGGCGGAATTGGCGCTGGTACGGGCCCGTTAACGGTGGCGGAATCGGCGCCGGTGCGAGCCCGTTACCGGTAGCGGAATCGGCGCCGGTGCCAGCCCGTTAACGGCAGCGGAATCGGCGCCGGTGCGAGCCCGTTAACGGCAGCGGAATCAGCGCCGGTGCGAGCCCGTTAACGGTTGCGGAATCGGCGCCGGTGCCGGCCATTTAACGGTAGTGGAATTGGCGCCGGTGCGAGCCCGCTAACGGTAGCGGAATCGGCGCCGGTGCCAGCCCGTTAACGGTAGCGGAATCGGCGCCGGTGCGAGCCCGTTAACGGTAGCGGAATCGGCGCCGGTGCGAGCCCGTTAACGGTAGCGGAATCGGCGCCGGTGCGAGCCAGTTAACGGTAGCGGAATCGGCGCCGGTGCGAGCCCGTTAACGGTAGCGGAATCGGCGCCGGTGCGAGCCCGTTAACGGTAGCGGAATCGGCGCCGGTGCCAGACCGTTAACGGTAGCGGAATCGGCGCCGGTGCGAGCCAGTTAACGGTAGCGGAATCGGCGCCGGTGCGAGCCCGTTAACGGTAGCGGAATCGGCGCCGGTGCGAGCCCGTTAACGGTAGCGGAATCGGCGCCGGTGCCAGACCGTTAACGGTAGCGGAATCGGCGCCGGTGCGAGCCCGTTAACGGTAGCGGAATCGGGGCCGGTGCGAGCCCGTTAACGGTAGCGGAATCGGGGCCGGTGCGAGCCCGTTACCGGTAGCGGAATCGGCGCCGGTGCCAGCCCGTTAACGGCAGCGGAATCGGCGCCGGTACGAGCCCGTTAACGTTGGCGGAATCGGCGCCGGTGCGAGCCCGTTACCGGTAGCGGAATCGGCGCCGGTGCCAGCCCGTTAACGGCAGCGGAATCGGCGCCGGTACGAGCCCGTTAACGGTGGCGGAATCGGCGCCGGTACGAGCCCGTTAACGGTGGCGGAATCGGCGCCGGTACGAGCCCGTTAACGGCAGCGGAATCAGCGCCGGTGCGAGCCCGTTAACGGTTGCGGAATCGGCGCCGGTGCCGGCCATTTAACGGTAGTGGAATTGGCGCCGGTGCGAGCCCGTTAACGGCAGCGGAATCGGCGCCGGTGCGAGCCCGTTAACGGCAGCGGAATCGGCGCCGGTGCGAGCCCGTTAACGGCAGCGGAATCGGCGCCGGTGCCAGCCCGTTAACGGTAGCGGAATCGGCGCCGGTGCGAGCCCGTTAACGGTAGCGGAATCGGCGCCGGTGCGAGCCCGTTAACGGTAGCGGAATCGGCGCCGGTGCCAGCCCGTTAACGGTAGCGGAATCGGCGCCGGTGCGAGCCCGTTAACGGCAGCGGAATCGGCGCCGGTGCGAGCCCGTTAACGGCAGCGGAATCGGCGCTGGTGCGAGCCCGTTAACGGTGGCGGAATCGGCGCCGGTGCCGGCCCGTTAACGGCAGCGGAATCGGCGCCGGAGCGAGCCCGTTAACGGCAGCGGAATCGGCGCCGGTGCCAGCCCGTTAACGGTAGCGGAATCGTCGCCGGTGCGAGCCCGTTAACGGCAGCGGAATCGGCGCCGGTGCCAGCCCGTTAACGGTGGCGGAATCGGCGCCGGTGCGAGCCCGTTAACGGTTGCGGAATCGGCGCCGGTGCCGGCCATTTAACGGTAGTGGAATTGGCGCCGGTGCGTGCCCGTTAACGGCAGCGGAATCGGCGACGGTGCGAGCCCGTTAACGGCAGCGGAATCGGCACCGGTGCGAGCCCGTTAACGGCAGCGGAATCGGCGCGGGTGCCAGCCCGTTAACGGCGGCGGAATCGTCGCCGGTGCGAGCCCGTTAACGGCAGCGGAATCGGCGCCGGTGCCAGCCCGTTAACGGTGGCGGAATCGGCGCCGGTGCCGGCCATTTAACGGTAGTGGAATTGGCGCCGGTGCGTGCCCGTTAACGGCAGCGGAATCGGCGACGGTGCGAGCCCGTTAACGGCAGCGGAATCAGCACCGGTGCGAGCCCGTTAACGGCAGCGGAATCGGCGCTGGTGCGAGCCCGTTAACGGTGGCGGAATCGGCGCCGGTGCCGGCCCGTTAACGGCAGCGGAATCGGCGCCGGTGCCAGCCCGTTAACGGCAGCGGAATCGGCGCGGGTGCCAGCCCGTTAACGGCGGCGGAATCGGCGCCGGTACGAGCCCGTTAGCGGCAGCGGAATCGGTGCAGGTGCGAGTCCGTTAACGGTGGCGGAATCGGTGCCGGTGCGAGCCCGTTAACGGCAGCGGAATCGCCGCCGGTGCGAGCCCGTTAACGGTGGCGGAATCGGCGCCGGTGCGAGCCCGTTAACGGTAGCGGAATCGGCGCCGGTGCGAGCCCGTTAACGGTAGCGGAATCGGCGCCGGTGCCAGCCCGTTAGCGGTGGCGGAATCGGCGCTGGTACGGGCCCGTTAACGGTGGCGGAATCGGCGCCGGTGCGAGCCCGTTACCGGTAGCGGAATCGGCGCCGGTGCCAGCCCGTTAACGGCAGCGGAATCGGCGCCGGTGCGAGCCCGTTAACGGCAGCGGAATCAGCGCCGGTGCGAGCCCGTTAACGGTTGCGGAATCGGCGCCGGTGCCGGCCATTTAACGGTAGTGGAATTGGCGCCGGTGCGAGCCCGCTAACGGTAGCGGAATCGGCGCCGGTGCCAGCCCGTTAACGGTAGCGGAATCGGCGCCGGTGCGAGCCCGTTAACGGTAGCGGAATCGGCGCCGGTGCGAGCCCGTTAACGGTAGCGGAATCGGCGCCGGTGCGAGCCAGTTAACGGTAGCGGAATCGGCGCCGGTGCGAGCCCGTTAACGGTAGCGGAATCGGCGCCGGTGCGAGCCCGTTAACGGTAGCGGAATCGGCGCCGGTGCCAGACCGTTAGCGGTTGCGGAATCGGCGCCGGTGCCGGCCATTTAACGGTAGTGGAATTGGCGCCGGTGCGAGCCCGCTAACGGTAGCGGAATCGGCGCCGGTGCCAGCCCGTTAACGGTAGCGGAATCGGCGCCGGTGCGAGCCCGTTAACGGTAGCGGAATCGGCGCCGGTGCGAGCCCGTTAACGGTAGCGGAATCGGCGCCGGTGCGAGCCAGTTAACGGTAGCGGAATCGGCGCCGGTGCGAGCCCGTTAACGGTAGCGGAATCGGCGCCGGTGCGAGCCCGTTAACGGCAGCGGAATCGGCGCCGGTGCCAGACCGTTAACGGTAGCGGAATCGGCGCCGGTGCCGGCCATTTAACGGTAGTGGAATTGGCGCCGGTGCGAGCCCGTTAACGGCAGCGGAATCGGCGCCGGTGCGAGCCCGTTAACGGCAGCGGAATCGGCGCCGGTGCGAGCCCGTTAACGGTGGCGGAATCGGCGCCGGTGCCGGCCCGTTAACGGCGGCGGAATCGGCGCCGGTGCGAGCCCGTTAACGGCAGCGGAATCGGCGCCGGTGCGAGCCCGTTAACGGCAGCGGAATCGGCGCCGGTGCGAGCCCGTTAACGGCAGCGGAATCGGCGCCGGTGCGAGCCCGTTAACGGTGGCGGAATCGGCGCCGGTGCCGGCCCGTTAACGGCGGCGGAATCGGCGCCGGTGCGAGCCCGTTAACGGCAGCGGAATCGGCGCCGGTGCCAGCCCGTTAACGGTAGCGGAATCGTCGCCGGTGCGAGCCCGTTAACGGCAGCGGAATCGGCGCCGGTGCGAGCCCGTTAACGGTGGCGGAATCGGCGCCGGTGCCGGCCCGTTAACGGCAGCGGAATCGGCGCCGGTGCCAGCCCGTTAACGGTAGCGGAATCGTCGCCGGTGCGAGCCCGTTAACGGCAGCGGAATCGGCGCCGGTGCCAGCCCGTTAACGGCAGCGGAATCGGCGCCGGTACGAGCCCGTTAACGTTGGCGGAATCGGCGCCGGTGCGAGCCCGTTAACGGTAGCGGAATCGGCGCCGGTGCGAGCCCGTTACCGGTAGCGGAATCGGCGCCGGTGCCAGCCCGTTAACGGCAGCAGAATCGGCGCCGGTACGAGCCCGTTAACGGTGGCGGAATCGGCGCCGGTACGAGCCCGTTAACGGTGGCGGAATCGGCGCCGGTACGAGCCCGTTAACGGCAGCGGAATCAGCGCCGGTGCGAGCCCGTTAACGGTTGCGGAATCGGCGCCGGTGCCGGCCATTTAACGGTAGTGGAATTGGCGCCGGTGCGAGCCCGTTAACGGCAGCGGAATCGGCGCCGGTGCGAGCCCGTTAACGGCAGCGGAATCGGCGCCGGTGCGAGCCCGTTAACGGCAGCGGAATCGGCGCCGGTGCCAGCCCGTTAACGGTAGCGGAATCGGCGCCGGTGCGAGCCCGTTAACGGTAGCGGAATCGGCGCCGGTGCGAGCCCGTTAACGGTAGCGGAATCGGCGCCGGTGCCAGCCCGTTAACGGTAGCGGAATCGGCGCCGGTGCGAGCCCGTTAACGGCAGCGGAATCGGCGCCGGTGCGAGCCCGTTAACGGCAGCGGAATCGGCGCTGGTGCGAGCCCGTTAACGGTGGCGGAATCGGCGCCGGTGCCGGCCCGTTAACGGCAGCGGAATCGGCGCCGGTGCGAGCCCGTTAACGGCAGCGGAATCGGCGCCGGTGCGAGCCCGTTAACGGCAGCGGAATCGGCGCCGGTGCCAGCCCGTTAACGGTGGCGGAATCGGCGCCGGTGCGAGCCCGTTAACGGCAGCGGAATCGGTGCCGGTGCCAGCCCGTTAACGGTAGCGGAATCGGCGCCGGTGCGAGCCCGTTAACGGTAGCGGAATCGGCGCCGGTGCGAGCCCGTTAACGGCGGCGGAATCGGTGCCGGTGCGAGCCCGTTAACGGCGGCGAAATCGGTGCCGGTGCCAGCCCGTTAACGGCGGCGGAATCGGTGCCGGTGCGAGCCCGTTAACGGTGGCGGAATCGGCGCCGGTGCGAGCCCGTTAACGGCGGCGGAATCGGCGCCGGTGCGAGCCCGTTAACGGCAGCGGAATCGGCACCGGTGCGAGCCCGTTAACGGCAGCGGAATCGGCGCTGGTGCGAGCCCGTTAACGGTGGCGGAATCGGCGCCGGTGCCGGCCCGTTAACGGCAGCGGAATCGGCGCCGGTGCGAGCCCGTTAACGGCAGCGGAATCGGCGCCGGTGCCAGCCCGTTAACGGTAGCGGAATCGTCGCCGGTGCGAGCCCGTTAACGGTTGCGGAATCGGCGCCGGTGCCGGCCATTTAACGGTAGTGGAATTGGCGCCGGTGCGTGCCCGTTAACGGCAGCGGAATCGGCGCCGGTGCGAGCCCGTTAACGGCAGCGGAATCGGCACCGGTGCGAGCCCGTTAACGGCAGCGGAATCGGCGCTGGTGCGAGCCCGTTAACGGTGGCGGAATCGGCGCCGGTGCCGGCCCGTTAACGGCAGCGGAATCGGCGCCGGTGCCAGCCCGTTAACGGTAGCGGAATCGTCGCCGGTGCGAGCCCGTTAACGGCAGCAGAATCGGCGCCGGTGCCAGCCCGTTAACGGTGGCGGAATCGGCGCCGGTGCGAGCCCGTTAACGGCAGCGGAATCGGTGCCGGTGCCAGCCCGTTAACGGTAGCGGAATCGGCGCCGGTGCGAGCCCGTTAACGGTAGCGGAATCGGCGCCGGTGCGAGCCCGTTAACGGCGGCGGAATCGGTGCCGGTGCGAGCCCGTTAACGGCGGCGAAATCGGTGCCGGTGCCAGCCCGTTAACGGCGGCGGAATCGGTGCCGGTGCGAGCCCGTTAACGGTGGCGGAATCGGCGCCGGTGCGAGCCCGTTAACGGCGGCGGAATCGGCGCCGGTGCGAGCCCGTTAACGGCAGCGGAATCGGCGCCGGTGCGAGCCCGTTAACGGCAGCGGAATTGGCTCCGGTGCCAGCCCGTTAACGGTGGCGGAATCGGTGCCGGTGCGAGCCCGTTAACGGCGGCGAAATCGGTGCCGGTGCCAGCCCGTTAACGGCGGCGGAATCGGTGCCGGTGCGAGCCCGTTAACGGTGGCGGAATCGGCGCCGGTGCGAGCCCGTTAACGGCGGCGGAATCGGCGCCGGTGCGAGCCCGTTAACGGCAGCGGAATCGGCGCCTGTGCGAGCCCGTTAACGGCAGCGGAATTGGCTCCGGTGCCAGCCCGTTAACGGTGGCGGAATCGGCTCCGGTGCGAGCCCGTTAACGGTGGCGGAATCGGCGCCGGTGCCGGCCCGTTAACGGCAGCGGAATCGGCGCCGGTGCCAGCCCGTTAACGGTAGCGGAATCGTCGCCGGTGCGAGCCCGTTAACGGCAGCGGAATCGGCGCCGGTGCCAGCCCGTTAACGGCAGCGGAATCGGCGCCGGTACGAGCCCGTTAACGTTGGCGGAATCGGCGCCGGTGCGAGCCCGTTAACGGTAGCGGAATCGGCGCCGGTGCGAGCCCGTTACCGGTAGCGGAATCGGCGCCGGTGCCAGCCCGTTAACGGCAGCAGAATCGGCGCCGGTACGAGCCCGTTAACGGTGGCGGAATCGGCGCCGGTACGAGCCCGTTAACGGTGGCGGAATCGGCGCCGGTACGAGCCCGTTAACGGCAGCGGAATCAGCGCCGGTGCGAGCCCGTTAACGGTTGCGGAATCGGCGCCGGTGCCGGCCATTTAACGGTAGTGGAATTGGCGCCGGTGCGAGCCCGTTAACGGCAGCGGAATCGGCGCCGGTGCGAGCCCGTTAACGGCAGCGGAATCGGCGCCGGTGCGAGCCCGTTAACGGCAGCGGAATCGGCGCCGGTGCCAGCCCGTTAACGGTAGCGGAATCGGCGCCGGTGCGAGCCCGTTAACGGTAGCGGAATCGGCGCCGGTGCGAGCCCGTTAACGGTAGCGGAATCGGCGCCGGTGCCAGCCCGTTAACGGTAGCGGAATCGGCGCCGGTGCGAGCCCGTTAACGGCAGCGGAATCGGCGCCGGTGCGAGCCCGTTAACGGCAGCGGAATCGGCGCTGGTGCGAGCCCGTTAACGGTGGCGGAATCGGCGCCGGTGCCGGCCCGTTAACGGCAGCGGAATCGGCGCCGGTGCGAGCCCGTTAACGGCAGCGGAATCGGCGCCGGTGCGAGCCCGTTAACGGCAGCGGAATCGGCGCCGGTGCCAGCCCGTTAACGGTAGCGGAATCGTCGCCGGTGCGAGCCCGTTAACGGCAGCGGAATCGGCGCCGGTGCCAGCCCGTTAACGGTGGCGGAATCGGCGCCGGTGCGAGCCCGTTAACGGTGGCGGAATCGGCGCCGGTGCCGGCCCGTTAACGGCAGCGGAATCGGCGCCGGTGCCAGCCCGTTAACGGTAGCGGAATCGTCGCCGGTGCGAGCCCGTTAACGGCAGCGGAATCGGCGCCGGTGCCAGCCCGTTAACGGTGGCGGAATCGGCGCCGGTGCGAGCCCGTTAACGGCAGCGGAATCGGTGCCGGTGCCAGCCCGTTAACGGTAGCGGAATCGGCGCCGGTGCGAGCCCGTTAACGGTAGCGGAATCGGCGCCGGTGCGAGCCCGTTAACGGCGGCGGAATCGGTGCCGGTGCGAGCCCGTTAACGGCGGCGAAATCGGTGCCGGTGCCAGCCCGTTAACGGCGGCGGAATCGGTGCCGGTGCGAGCCCGTTAACGGTGGCGGAATCGGCGCCGGTGCGAGCCCGTTAACGGCGGCGGAATCGGCGCCGGTGCGAGCCCGTTAACGGCAGCGGAATCGGCACCGGTGCGAGCCCGTTAACGGCAGCGGAATCGGCGCTGGTGCGAGCCCGTTAACGGTGGCGGAATCGGCGCCGGTGCCGGCCCGTTAACGGCAGCGGAATCGGCGCCGGTGCGAGCCCGTTAACGGCAGCGGAATCGGCGCCGGTGCCAGCCCGTTAACGGTAGCGGAATCGTCGCCGGTGCGAGCCCGTTAACGGCGGCGGAATCGGCGCCGGTGCGAGCCCGTTAACGGCAGCGGAATCGGCGCCTGTGCGAGCCCGTTAACGGCAGCGGAATTGGCTCCGGTGCCAGCCCGTTAACGGTGGCGGAATCGGCTCCGGTGCGAGCCCGTTAACGGTGGCGGAATCGGTGCCGGTGCCAGCCCGTTAACGGCAGCGGAATCGACGCCGGTGCGAGCCCGTTAACGGTGGCGGAATCGGCGCCGGTGCGAGCCCGTTAACGGCGGCGGAATCGGTGCCGGTGCGAGCCCATTAACGGCAGCGGAATTGGCTCCGGTGCCAGCCCGTTAACACCCCCACCCCCACACACACCATCCCTCACCCCCACACACACCATCCCAGCCCCACCCCCACACACACCATCCCAGCCCCACCCCCACACACACCATCCCAGCCCCACCCCCACACACACCATCCCAGCCCCACCCCCATACACACCATCCCAGCCCCACCCCCACACACACCATCCCTCACCCCCACACACACCGTCCCTCACCCGCACACACACCATCCCTCACCCCCACACACACCATCCCTCACCCCCACACACACCATCCCAGCCCCACCCCCACACACACCATCCCTCACCCCCACACACACCGTCCCTCACCCGCACACACACCATCCCTCACCCCCACACACACCATCCCTCACCCCCACACACACCATCCCTCACCCCCACACACACCATCCCTCACCCCCACACACACCATCCCTCACCCCCACACACACCAGCCCTCAGCCCCACACACACTATCCCTCACCCCCACACACACCATCCCTCACCCCCACACACACCATCCCTCACCCCCACACACACCATCCCTCACCCCCACACACACCATCCCTCACCCCACACACACCATCCCTCACCCCACACACACCATCCCTCACCCCCACACACACCATCCCTCACCCCCACACACACCATCCCAGCCCCACCCCCACACACACCATCCCTCACCCCCACACACACCATCCCTCACCCCCACACACACCATCCCTCACCCCCACACACACCATCCCAGCCCCACCCCCACACACACCATCCCTCACCCCCACACACACCATCACTCACCCCCACACACACCATCCCTCATCCCCACACACACCATCCCAGCCCCACACACACCATCCCTCACCCCCACACACACCATCCCTCACCCCCACACACACCATCCCTCACCCCCACACACACCATCCCTCACCCCCACACACACCATCCCTCACCCCCACACACACCATCCCTCACCCCCACACACACCATCCCAGCCTCACCCCCACACACACCATCCCTCACCCCCACACACAACATCCCTCACCACCACACACACCATCCCTCACCCCCACACACACCATCCCTCACCCCCACACACACCATCCCTCGCCCCCACACACACCATCCCAGCCTCACCCCCACACACACCATCACTCACCCCCGCACACACCATCCCTCACACCCACACACACCATCCCTCACACCCACACACACCATCCCTCACACCCACACACACCATCCATCACCCCCACACACACCATCCCTCACCCCCACACACACCATCCCTCACCCCCACACACACCATCCCTCAACCCCACACACACCATCCCTCACCCTCACACACACCATCCCTCACCCCCACACACACCATCCCTCACCCCCACACACACCATCCCTCACCCCCACACACACCATCCCTCACCCCCGCACACACCATCCCTCACCCCCACTCACACCATCCCTCACCCCCAGACACACCATCCCTCACCCCCACACACACCATCCCTCACCCCCACACACACCATCCCTCACCCCCACACACACCATCCCAGCCTCACCCCCACACACACCATCCCTCACCCCCACACACACCATCCCTCACCCCACACACACCATCCCTCACCCCCACACACACCATCCCAGCCTCACCCCCACACACACCATCCCTCACCCCCACACACACCATCCCTCACCCCCACACACACCATCCCTCACCCCCACACACACCATCCCAGCCTCACCCCCACACACACCATCCCTCACCCCCACACACACCATCCCTCACCCCCACACACAACATCCCTCACCCCAACACACCATCCCCCACCCCCACACACACCATCCCTCACACCCACACACACCATCCCTCACCCCCACACACACCATCCCTCACCCCCACACACACCTTCCCAGCCTCACCCCCACACACACCATCCCTCACCCCCACACACACCATCCCTCACCCCCACACACACCATCCCAGCCTCACCCCCACACACACCATCCCTCACCCCCACACACACCATCCCTCACCCACACTCACACCATCCCTCACCCCCACACACACCATCCCAGCCTCACCCCCACACACACCATCCCTCACCCCCACACACACCATCCGTCACCCCGACACACACCATCCCAGCCCCACACACACCATCCCTCACCCCCACACACACCATCCCAGCCCCACCCCAACACACACCATCCCAGCCCCACCCCCACACACACCATCCCAGCCCCACCCCCACACACACCATCCCTCACCCCCACACACACCATCCCTCACCCCCACACACACCATCCCAGCCCCACCCCCGCACACACCATCCCAGCCCCACCCCCACACACACCATCCCAGCCCCACCCCCACACACACCATCCCAGCCCCACCCCCACACACACCATCCCAGCCCCACCCACACACACACCAGCCCAGCCCCACCCCCACACACACCATCCCAGCCCTCACCCCCACACACACCATCCCAGCCCCACCCCCACACACACCATCCCAGCCCCACCCGCACACATCGTCCCAGCCTCACCCCCACACACACCATCCCTCACCCCCACACACACCATCCCTCACCCCCACACACACCATCCCAGCCCCACCCCCACACACCATCCCAGCCCCACCCCCACACACACCATCCGAGCCCCACCCCCACACACACCATCCCAGCCACACCCCCACACACACCATCCCAGCCCCACCCCCATACACACCATCCCACCCCCACACACACCATCCCAGCCCCACCCCCACACACACCATCCCAGCCTCACCCCCATACACACCATCCCACCCCCACACACACCATCCCAGCCTCACCCCCACACACACCATCCCAGCCCCACACACACCATCCCTCACCCCCACACACACCATCCCAGCCCCACCCCCACACACACCATCCCAGCCCCACCCCCACACACACCATCCCTCACCCCCACACACACCATCCCAGCCCCACCCCCGCACACACCATCCCAGCCCCACCCCCACACACACCATCCCAGCCCCACCCCCACACACACCATCCCAGCCCCACCCCCACACACACCATCCCAGCCCCACCCACACACACACCATCCCAGCCCCACCCCCACACACACCATCCCAGCCTCACCCCCACACACACCATCCCAGCCCCACCCCCACACACACCATCCCAGCCCCACCCCCACACACACCATCCCAGCCCCACCCACACACACACCATCCCAGCCCCACCCCCACACACACCATCCCAGCCCCACCCCCACACACACCATCCCAGCCCCACCCACACACACACCATCCCAGCCCCACCCCCACACACACCATCCCAGCCTCACCCCCACACACACCATCCCTCACCCCCACACACACACCATCCCTCCCCCACACACACCATCCCAGCCCCACCCCCACACACACCATCCCTCACCCCCACACACACCATCCCAGCCCCACCCCCACACACACCATCCCAGCCCCACCCCCACACACACCATCCCAGCCCCACCCCCACACACCGTCCCAGCCTCACCCCCACACACACCATCCCTCACCCCCACACACACCATCCCTCACCCCCACACACACCATCCAAGCCCCACCCCCACACACACCATCCGAGCCCCACCCCCACACACACCATCCCAGCCCCACCCCCACACACACCATCCCAGCCCCACCCCCACACACACCATCCCAGCCCCACCCCCACACACACCATCCGAGCCCCACCCCCACACACACCATCCCAGCCCCACCCCCACACACACCATCCCTCACCCCCACACACACCATCCCAGCCCCACCCCCACACACACCATCCCAGCCTCACCCCCACACACACCATCCCTCACCCCCACACACACCATCCCTCACCCCCACACACACCATCCCTCACCCCCACACACACCATCCCAGCCCCACCCCCACACACACCATCCCAGCCCCACCCCCACACACACCATCCGAGCCCCACCCCCACACACACCATCCCAGCCCCACCCCCACACACACCATCCCAGCCCCACCCCCACACACACCATCCCTCACCCCCACACACACCATCCCAGCCCCACCCCCACACACACCATCCCACCCCCACACACACCATCCCAGCCCCACCCCCACACACACCATCCTTCACCCCCACACACCGTCCCAGCCTCACCCCCACACACACCATCCCAGCCCCACCCCCACACACACCATCCCTCACCCCCACACACACCATCCCAGCCCCACCCCCACACACACCATCCCAGCCCCACCCCCACACACACCATCCCACCCCCACACACACCATCCCAGCCCCACCCCCACACACACCATCCTTCACCCCCACACACCATCCCAGCCCCACCCCCACACACACCATCCCTCACCCCCACACACACCATCCCAGCCCCACCCCCACACACACCATCCCACCCCCACACACGCCATCCCAGCCCCACCCCCACACACACCATCCCTCACCCCCACACACACCATCCCAGCCGCACCCCCACACACACCATCCCAGCCCCACCCCCACACACACCATCCCAGCCCCACCCCCACACACACCATCCCAGCCCCACCCCCACACACACCATCCGAGCCCCACCCCCACACACACCATCCCAGCCCCACCCCCACACACACCATCCGAGCCCCACCCCCACACACACCATCCCAGCCCCACCCCCACACACACCATCCCAGCCCCACCCCCACACACACCATCCCACCCCCACACACACCATCCCAGCCCCACCCCCACACACACCATCCTTCACCCCCACACACCATCCCAGCCCCACCCCCACACACACCATCCCTCACCCCCACACACACCATCCCAGCCCCACCCCCACACACACCATCCCACCCCCACACACGCCATCCCAGCCCCACCCCCACACACACCATCCCTCACCCCCACACACACCATCCCAGCCGCACTCCCACACACACCATCCCAGCCCCACCCCCACACACACCATCCCAGCCCCACCCCCACACACACCATCCCAGCCCCACCCCCACACACACCATCCGAGCCCCACCCCCACACACACCATCCCAGCCCCACCCCCACACACACCATCCCTCACCCCCACACACACCATCCCAGCCCCACCCCCACACACACCATCCCTCACCCCCACACACACCATCCCAGCCCCACCCCCACAAACACCATTCCAGCCCCACCCCCACACACACCATCCCAGCCCCACCCCCCACACACACCATCCCAGCCCCACCCCCACACACACCATCCCAGCCCCACCCCCACACACACCATCCCAGCCCCACCCCCACACACACCATCCCAGCCCCACCCCCACACACACCATCCCAGCCTCACCCCCACACACACCATCCCTCACCCCCACACACACCATCCCAGCCTCACCCCCACACACACCATCCCAGCCCCACACACACCATCCCAGCCCCACCCCCACACACACCATCCCAGCCCCACCCCCACACACACCATCCCAGCCCCACCCCCACACACACCATCCCAGCCCCACCCCCACACACACCATCCCAGCCCCACCCCCACACACTCCATCCCAGCCCCACCCCCACACACACCATCCCAGCCCCACCCCCACACACACCATCCCAGCCCCACCCCCACACACACCATCCCAGCCCCAGCCCCACACACACAATCCCAGCCCCACCCCCACCCCCAACATCCCACCCCCACCCCCACACACACCATCCCAGCCTCACCCCCACACACACCATTCCTCACCCCCACACACACCATCCCAGCCTCACCCCCACACACACCATCCCTCACCCCCACACACACCATCCCTCACCCCCACACACACCATCCCTCACCCCCACACACACCATCCCAGCCTCACCCCCACACACACCATCACTCACCCCCGCACACACCATCCCTCGCCCCCACACACACCATCCCTCACCCCCACACACACCATCCCTCACCCCCACACACACCATCCCTCGCCCCCACACACACCATCCCAGCCCCACCCCCACACACACCATCCCAGCCCCACCCCCACACACACCATCCCAGCCCCACCCCCACACACACCATCCCAGCCCCACCCCCACACACACCATCCCAGCCCCACCCCCACACACACCATCCCAGCCCCACCCCCACACACACCATCCCAGCCTCACCCCCACACACACCATCCCAGACCCACCCCCACACACACCATCCCAGCCCCAGCCCCACACACACCATCCCAGCCCCACCCCCACCCCCACCATCCCACCCCCACCCCCACACACACCATCCCAGCCTCACCCCCACACACACCATCCCTCACCCCCACACACACCATCCCAGCCTCACCCCCACACACACCATCCCTCACCCCCACACACACCATCCCTCACCCCCACACACACCATCCCTCGCCCCCACACACACCATCCCAGCCCCACCCCCGCACACACCATCACTCACCCCCGCACACACCATCCCTCACACCCACACACACCATCCCTCACACCCACACACACCATCCCTCACACCCACACACACCATCCCTCACCCCCACACACACCATCCCTCACCCCCACACACACCATCCCTCAACCCCACACACACCATCCCTCACCCTCACACACACCATCCCTCACCCCCACACACACCATCCCTCACCCCCACACACACCATCCCTCACCCCCACACACACCATCCCTCACCCCCGCACACACCATCCCTCACCCCCACTCACACCATCCCTCACCCCCAGACACACCATCCCTCACCCCCACACACACCATCCCTCACCCCCACACACACCATCCCTCACCCCCACACACACCATCCCATCCTCACCCCCACACACACCATCCCTCACCCCCACACACACCATCCCTCACCCCCACACACACCATCCCAGCCTCACCCCCACACACACCATCCCTCACCCCCACACACACCATCCCTCACCCCCACACACACCATCCATCACCCCCACACACACCATCCCAGCCTCACCCCCACACACACCATCCCTCACCCCCCACACACACCATCCCTCACCCCCACAGACAACATCCCTCACCCCAACACACCATCCCCCACCCCCACACACACCATCCCTCACACCCACACACACCATCCCTCACCCATACACACACCATCCCTCACCCCCACACACACCTTCCCAGCCTCACCCCCACACACACCATCCCTCACCCCCACACACACCATCCCTCACCCCCACACACACCATCCCAGCCTCACCCCCACACACACCATCCCTCACCCCCACACACACCATCCCTCACCCACACACACACCATCCCTCACCCCCACACACACCATCCCAGCCTCACCCCCACACACACCATCCCTCACCCCCACACACACCATCCGTCACCCCGACACACACCATCCCAGCCCCACACACACCATCCCTCACCCCCACACACACCATCCCAGCCCCACCCCAACACACACCATCCCAGCCCCACCCCCACATACACCATCCCAGCCCCACCCCCACACACACCATCCCTCACCCCCACACACACCATCCCTCACCCCCACACACACCATCCCAGCCCCACCCCCGCACACACCATCCCAGCCCCACCCCCACACACACCATCACAGCCCCACCCCCACACACACCATCCCTCACCCCCACACACACCATCCCAGCCCCACCCCCGCACACACCATCCCAGCCCCACCCCCACACACACCATCCCAGCCCCACACACACCATCCCAGCCCCACCCCCACACACACCATCCCAGCCCCACCCACACACACACCATCCCAGCCCCACCCCCACACACACCATCCCAGCCTCACCCCCACACACACCATCCCAGCCCCACCCCCACACACACCATCCCAGCCCCACCCACACACACACCATCCCAGCCCCACCCCCACACACACCATCCCAGCCTCACCCCCACACACACCATCCCAGCCCCACCCCCACACACACCATCCCAGCCCCACCCCCACACACCATCCCAGCCCCACACACACCATCCCTCACCCCCACACACACCATCCCAGCCCCACCCCCACACACCATCCCTCAGCCCCACACACACCATCCCAGCCTCACCCCCACACACACCATCCCAGCCCCACCCCCACACACCATCCCAGCCCCACACACACCATCCCTCACCCCCACACACACCATCCCAGCCCCACCCCCGCACACACCATCCCAGCCCCACACCCACACACACCATCCCAGCCCCACCCCCACACACACCATCCCAGCCCCACCCCCACACACACCATCCCAGCCCCACCCACACACACACCATCCCAGCCCCACCCCCACACACACCATCCCAGCCTCACCCCCACACACACCATCCCAGCCTCACCCCCACACACACCATCCCAGCCCCACCCCCACACACACCATCCCAGCCCCACACACACCATCCCAGCCCCACCCCCACACACACCATCCCAGCCCCACCCCCACACACCGTCCCAGCCTCACCCCCACACACACCATCCCTCACCCCCACACACACCATCCCTCACCCCCACACACACCATCCAAGCCCCACCCCCACACACACCATCCGAGCCCCACCCCCACACACACCATCCCAGCCCCACCCCCACACACACCATCCCTCACCCCCACACACACCATCCCAGCCCCACCCCCACACACACCATCCCAGCCCCACCCCCACACACACCATCCCAGCCTCACCCCCACACACACCATCCCAGCCCCACCCCCACACACGCCATCCCTCACCCCCACAGACACCATCCCAGCCCCACCCCCACACACACCATCCCAGCCCCACCCCCACACACACCATCCCAGCCCCACCCCCACACACACCATCCCAGCCCCACCCCCACACACACCATCCCAGCCTCACCCCCACACACACCATCCCTCACCCCCACACACACCATCCCTCACCCCCACACACACCATCCCTCACCCCCACACACACCATCCCAGCCCCAACCCCACACACACCATCCCAGCCCCACCCCCACACACACCATCCGAGCCCCACCCCCACACACACCATCCCAGCCCCACCCCCACACACACCATCCCAGCCCCACCCCCACACACACCATCCCACCCCCACACTCACCATCCCAGCCCCACCCCCACACACACCATCCTTCACCCCCACACACGCCATCCCAGCCCCACCCCCACACACACCATCCCTCACCCCCACACACACCATCCCAGCCGCACTCCCACACACACCATCCCAGCCCCACCCCCACACACACCATCCCTCACCTCCACACACACCATCCCAGCCCCACCCCCACACACACCATCCGAGCCCCACCCCCACACACACCATCACAGCCCCACCCCCACACACACCATCCCTCACCCCCACACACACCATCCCAGCCCCACCCCCACACACACCATCCCTCACCCCCACACACACCATCCCAGCCCCACCCCCACAAACACCATTCCAGCCCCACCCCCACACACACCATCCCAGCCCCACCCCCACACACACCATCCCAGCCCCACCCCCACACACACCATCCCAGCCTCACCCCCACACACACCATCCCAGCCCCACACACACCATCCCAGCCTCACCCCCACACACACCATCCCTCACCCCCACACACACCATCCCAGCCCCACCCCCACACACACCATCCCTCACCCCCACACACACCATCCCTCACCCCCACACACACCATCCCAGCCCCACAAACACCATTCCAGCCCCACCCCCACACACACCATCCCACCCCCACCCCCACACACACCATCCCAGCCTCACCCCCACACACACCATCCCAGCCGCACCCCCACACACACCATCCCAGCCCCACCCCCACACACACCATCCCAGCCTCACCCCCACACACACCATCCCAGCCCCACCCCCACCATCCCACCCCCACCCCCACACACACCATCCCAGCCCCACCCCCACACACACCACCCCAGCCTCACCCCCCCACGCACCATCCCAGCCCCAGCCCCACACACACCATCCCAGCCTCACCCCCACACACACCATCCCTCACCCCCACACACACCATCCCAGCCCCACCCCCACACACACCATCCCAGCCTCACCCCCACACACACCATCCCAGCCGCACCCCCACACACACCATCCCTCACCCCCACACACCATCCCAGCCCCACCCCCACACACAACGTCCCAGCCCCACCCCCACACACACCATCCCAGCCCACCCCCACACACACCGTCCCAGCCCCACCCCCACACACACCACCCCAGCCTCACCCCCCCACGCACCATCCCAGCCCCAGCCCCACACACACCATCCCAGCCTCACCCCCACACACACCATCCCTCACCCCCACACACACCATCCCAGCCCCACCCCCACACACACCATCCCAGCCCCACCCCCACACACACCGTCCCAGCCCCACCCCCACACACACCATCCCAGCCCCAGCCCCACACACACCATCCCAGCCCCACCGCCACACACACTATCCCAGCCTCACCCCCACACACACCATCCCAGCCCCACCGCCACACACACCATCCCAGCCCCACCCCCACACACACCGTCCCAGCCCCACCCCCACACACACCATCCCCGCCCCACCCCCACACACACCATCCCTCACCCCCACACACCATCCCAGCCTCACCCCCACACACACCATCCCTGCCCCACCCCCACACACACCACCCCAGCCTCACCCCCACACACACCATCCCAGCCCCACCCCCACACACACCATCCCAGCCCCACCCCCACACACACCATCCCAGCCTCACCCCCACACACACCATCCCTGCCCCACCCCCACACACACCATCCCAGCCTCACCCCCACACACACCATCCCAGCCCCACCCCCACACACACCATCCCAGCCCCACCCCACACACATCATCCCCCACCCCCACACACACCATCCCAGCCTCACCCCCACACACACCATCCCAGCCCCACCCCCACACACACCATCCCAGCCCCACCCCCACACACACCATCCCAGCCCCACCCCCACACACACCATCCCAGCCCCACCCCACACACATCATCCCCCACCCCCACACACACCATCCCAGCCCCACCCCCACACACACCATCCCAGCCCCACACACACCATCCCAGCCTCACCCCCACACACACCATCCCTCACCCCCACACACACCATCCCAGCCTCACCCCCACACACACCATCCCAGCCCCACCCCCACACACACCCCAGCCCCACCCCCACACACATCATCCCCCACACACACCATCCCAGCCCCGGTTAACGGTAGCGGAATCGGCGCCGGTGCGAGCCTGTTAACGGCAGCGGGATCGGCGCCGGTGCCAGTCCGTTAACGGCAGCGGAATCGGCGCCGTGCGAGCCCGTTAACGGCAGCGGAATCGGCGCCGGTGCCAGCCCGTTAACGGCAGCGGAATCGGCGCCGGTGCAAGCCCGTTAGCGGTGGCGGAATCGGCGCCGGTACGAGCCCGTTAACGGTGGCGGAATCGGCGCCGGTACGAGCCCGTTAACGGTGGCGGAATCGGCGCCGGTACGAGCCCGTTAACGGTGGCGGAATCGGCGCCGGTACGAGCCCGTTAGCGGTGGCGGAATCGGCGCTGGTACGAGCCCGTTAACGGTGGCGGAATCGGCGCCGGTACGAGCCCGTTAGCGGCAGCGGAATCGGCGCGGGTGCCAGCCCGTTAACGGCGGCGGAATCGGCGCCGGTACGAGCCCGTTAGCGGTGGCGGAATCGGCGCTGGTACGAGCCCGTTAACGGTAGCGGAATCGACGCCGGTGCGAGCCCATTAGCGGCAGCGGAATCGGTGCAGGTGCGAGTCCGTTAACGGTGGCGGAATCGGTGCCGGTGCGAGCCCGTTAACGGTGGCGGAATCGGCGCCGGTGCGAGCCCATTAACGGCAGCGGAATCGGTGCCGGTGCGAGCCCATTAACGGCAGCGGAATCGGTGCCGGTGCGAGCCCGTTAACGGCAGCGGAATCGGTGCCGGTGCGAGCCCGTTAACGGTAGCGGAATCGGAGCCGGTGCGAGCCCGTTAACGGTAGCGGAATCGGTGCCGGTGCCAGCCCGTTAACGGTAGCGGAATCGGAGCCGGTGCGAGCCCGTTAACGGTAGCGGAATCGTCGCCGGTACGAGCCCGTTAGCAGTGGCGGAATCGGCGCTGGTACGGGCCCGTTAGCGGCAGCGGAATCGGCGCGGGTGCCAGCCCGTTAACGGCGGCGGAATCGGCGCCGGTGCGAGCCCGTTAGCGGCAGCAGAATCGGCGCCGGTGCCAGCCCGTTAACGGCGGCGGAATCGGCGCCGGTGCGAGCCCGTTAGCGGCAGCGGAATCGGCGCCGGTGCGAGCCCGTTAGTGGCAGCGGAATCGGTGCAGGTGCAAGCCCGTTAGCGGCAGCGGAATCGTCGCCGGTGCGAGCCCGTTAGCGGCAGCGGAATCGGCGCCGGTGCCAGCCCGTTAACGGCGGCGGAATCGGCGCCGGTGCGAGCCCGTTAACGGTGGCGGAATCGGCGCCGGTGCAAGCCCGTTAGCGGCAGCGGAATCGTCGCCGGTGCGAGCCCGTTAGCGGCAGCGGAATCGTCGCCGGTGCGAGCCCGTTAGCGGCAGCGGAATCAGCGCCGGTGCCAGCCCGTTAACGGTGGCGGAATCGGCGCCGGTGCGAGCCCGTTAACGGTAGCGGAATCGGCGCCGGTGCGAGCCCGTTAACGGTAGCGGAATCGGCGCCGGTGCGAGCCTGTTAACGGCAGCGGGATCGGCGCCGGTGCCAGTCCGTTAACGGCAGCGGAATCGGCGCCGTCCGAGCCCGTTAACGGCAGCGGAATCGGCGCCGGTGCCAGCCCGTTAACGGCAGCGGAATCGGCGCCGGTGCAAGCCCGTTAGCGGTGGCGGAATCGGCGCGGGTGCCAGCCCGTTAACGGCGGCGGAATCGGCGCCGGTACGAGCCCGTTAGCGGTGGCGGAATCGGCGCTGGTACGAGCCCGTTAACGGTAGCGGAATCGACGCCGGTGCGTGCCCATTAGCGGCAGCGGAATCGGTGCAGGTGCGAGTCCGTTAACGGTGGCGGAATCGGTGCCGGTGCGAGCCCGTTAATGGCAGCGGAATCGCCGCCGGTGCGAGCCCGTTAACGGTGGCGGAATCGGCGCCGGTGCGAGCCCATTAACGGCAGCGGAATCGGTGCCGGTGCGAGCCCGTTAACGGTGGCGGAATCGGCGCCGGTACGAGCCCGTTAACGGTGGCGGAATCGGCGCCGGTACGAGCCCGTTAACGGTGGCGGAATCGGCGCCGGTACGAGCCCGTTAGCGGTGGCGGAATCGGCGCTGGTACGAGCCCGTTAACGGTGGCGGAATCGGCGCCGGTACGAGCCCGTTAGCGGCAGCGGAATCGGCGCGGGTGCCAGCCCGTTAACGGCGGCGGAATCGTCGCCGGTACGAGCCCGTTAGCGGTGGCGGAATCGGCGCTGGTACGAGCCCGTTAACGGTAGCGGAATCGACGCCGGTGCGAGCCCATTAGCGGCAGCGGAATCGGTGCAGGTGCGAGTCCGTTAACGGTGGCGGAATCGGTGCCGGTGCGAGCCCGTTAATGGCAGCGGAATCGCCGCCGGTGCGAGCCCGTTAACGGTGGCGGAATCGGCGCCGGTGCGAGCCCATTAACGGCAGCGGAATCGGTGCCGGTGCGAGCCCATTAACGGCAGCGGAATCAGCGCCGGTGCGAGCCCGTTAACGGTTGCGGAATCGGCGCCGGGGCCGGCCATTTAACGGTAGCGGAATTGGCGCCGGTGCGAGCCCGTTAGCGGCAGCGAAATCGGTGCAGGTGCGAGCCCGTTAGCGGCAGCGGAATCGTCGCCGGTGCGAGCCCGTTAGCGGCAGCGGAATCGGCGCCGGTGCCAGCCCGTTAACGGCGGCGGAATCGGCGCCGGTGCGAGCCCGTTAGCGGCAGCGGAATCGGCGCCGGTGCGAGCCCGTTAGCGGCAGCGGAATCGGTGCAGGTGCAAGCCCGTTAGCGGCAGCGGAATCGTCGCCGGTGCGAGCCCGTTAGCGGCAGCGGAATCGGCGCCGGTGCCAGCCCGTTAACGGCGGCGGAATCGGCGCCGGTGCGAGCCCGTTAACGGTGGCGGAATCGGCGCCGGTGCAAGCCCGTTAGCGGCAGCGGAATCGTCGCCGGTGCGAGCCCGTTAGCGGCGTCGCCGGTGCGAGCCCGTTAGCGGCAGCGGAATCGTCGCCGGTGCGAGCCCGTTAGCGGCAGCGGAATCAGCGCCGGTGCCAGCCCGTTAACGGTGGCGGAATCGGCGCCGGTGCGAGCCCGTTAACGGCAGCGGAATCGGCGCCGGTGCGAGCCCGTTAGCGGCAGCGGAATCGGTGCAGGTGCAAGCCCGTTAGCGGCAGCGGAATCGTCGCCGGTGCGAGCCCGTTAGCGGCAGCGGAATCGGCGCCGGTGCCAGCCCGTTAACGGCGGCGGAATCGGCGCCGGTGCGAGCCCGTTAACGGTGGCGGAATCGGCGCCGGTGCAAGCCCGTTAGCGGCAGCGGAATCGTCGCCGGTGCGAGCCCGTTAGCGGCAGCGGAATCGTCGCCGGTGCGAGCCCGTTAGCGGCAGCGGAATCAGCGCCGGTGCCAGCCCGTTAACGGTGGCGGAATCGGCGCCGGTGCGAGCCCGTTAACGGTAGCGGAATCGGCGCCGGTGCGAGCCCGTTAACGGTAGCGGAATCGGCGCCGGTGCGAGCCTGTTAACGGCAGCGGGATCGGCGCCGGTGCCAGTCCGTTAACGGCAGCGGAATCGGTGCAGGTGCGAGTCCGTTAACGGTGGCGGAATCGGTGCCGGTGCGAGCCCGTTAATGGCAGCGGAATCGCCGCCGGTGCGAGCCCGTTAACGGTGGCGGAATCGGCGCCGGTGCGAGCCCATTAACGGCAGCGGAATCGGTGCCGGTGCGAGCCCATTAACGGCAGCGGAATCGGTGCCGGTGCGAGCCCGTTAACGGCAGCGGAATCGGTGCCGGTGCGAGCCCGTTAACGGTAGCGGAATCGGAGCCGGTGCGAGCCCGTTAACGGTAGCGGAATCGGTGCCGGTGCCAGCCCGTTAACGGTAGCGGAATCGGAGCCGGTGCGAGCCCGTTAACGGTAGCGGAATCGGTGCCGGTGCCAGCCCGCTAACGGTAGCGGAATCGGAGCCGGTGCGAGCCCGTTAGCGGCAGCGGAATCGGTGCAGGTGCAAGCCCGTTAGCGGCAGCGGAATCGTCGCCGGTGCGAGCCCGTTAGCGGCAGCGGAATCGGCGCCGGTGCCAGCCCGTTAACGGCGGCGGAATCGGCGCCGGTGCGAGCCCGTTAACGGTGGCGGAATCGGCGCCGGTGCAAGCCCGTTAGCGGCAGCGGAATCGTCGCCGGTGCGAGCCCGTTAGCGGCAGCGGAATCGTCGCCGGTGCGATCCCGTTAGCGGCAGCGGAATCAGCGCCGGTGCCAGCCCGTTAACGGTGGCGGAATCGGCGCCGGTGCGAGCCCGTTAACGGTAGCGGAATCGGCGCCGGTGCGAGCCCGTTAACGGTAGCGGAATCGGCGCCGGTGCGAGCCTGTTAACGGCAGCGGGATCGGCGCCGGTGCCAGTCCGTTAACGGCAGCGGAATCGGCGCCGTGCGAGCCCGTTAACGGCAGCGGAATCGGCGCCGGTGCCAGCCCGTTAACGGCAGCGGAATCGGCGCCGGTGCAAGCCCGTTAGCGGTGGCGGAATCGGCGCCGGTACGAGCCCGTTAACGGTGGCGGAATCGGCGCCGGTACGAGCCCGTTAACGGTGGCGGAATCGGCGCCGGTACGAGCCCGTTAACGGTGGCGGAATCGGCGCCGGTACGAGCCCGTTAGCGGTGGCGGAATCGGCGCTGGTACGAGCCCGTTAACGGTGGCGGAATCGGCGCCGCTACGAGCCCGTTAGCGGCAGCGGAATCGGCGCGGGTGCCAGCCCGTTAACGGCGGCGGAATCGGCGCCGGTACGAGCCCGTTAGCGGTGGCGGAATCGGCGCTGGTACGAGCCCGTTAACGGTAGCGGAATCGACGCCGGTGCGAGCCCATTAGCGGCAGCGGAATCGGTGCAGGTGCGAGTCCGTTAACGGTGGCGGAATCGGTGCCGGTGCGAGCCCGTTAATGGCAGCGGAATCGCCGCCGGTGCGAGCCCGTTAACGGTGGCGGAATCGGCGCCGGTGCGAGCCCATTAACGGCAGCGGAATCGGTGCCGGTGCGAGCCCATTAACGGCAGCGGAATCGGTGCCGGTGCGAGCCCGTTAACGGCAGCGGAATCGGTGCCGGTGCGAGCCCGTTAACGGTAGCGGAATCGGAGCCGGTGCGAGCCCGTTAACGGTAGCGGAATTGGTGCCGGTGCCAGCCCGTTAACGGTAGCGGAATCGGAGCCGGTGCGAGCCCGTTAACGGTAGCGGAATCGGTGCCGGTGCCAGCCCGTTAACGGTAGCGGAATCGGAGCAGGTGCGAGCCCGTTAACGGTAGCGGAATCGTCGCCGGTACGAGCCCGTTAACGGTGGCGGAATCGGTGCCGGTGCGAGCCCGTTAACGGCAGCGGAATCGGCGCCGGTGCGAGCCCGTTAACGGTGGCGGAATCGGTGCCGGTGCGAGCCCGTTAACGGTAGCGGAATCGGTGCCGGTGCCAGCCCGTTAACAGCAGCGGAATCGGTGCCAGCCCGTTAACGGTAGCGGAATCGGCGCCGGTGCGAGCCCGTTAACGGTAGCGGAATCGGCGCCGGTGCGAGCCCGTTAACGGTGGCGGAATCGGCTCCGGTGCGAGCCCGTTAACGGTAGCGGAATCGGTGCCGGTGCCAGCCCGTTAACGGTGGCGGAACCGGCTCCGGTGCGAGCCCGTTAACGGCAGCGGAATCGGTGCAGGTGCGAGTCCGTTAACGGTGGCGGAATCGGTGCCGGTGCGAGCCCGTTAATGGCAGCGGAATCGCCGCCGGTGCGAGCCCGTTAACGGTGGCGGAATCGGCGCCGGTGCGAGCCCATTAACGGCAGCGGAATCGGTGCCGGTGCGAGCCCATTAACGGCAGCGGAATCGGTGCCGGTGCGAGCCCGTTAACGGCAGCGGAATCGGTGCCGGTGCGAGCCCGTTAACGGTAGCGGAATCGGAGCCGGTGCGAGCCCGTTAACGGTAGCGGAATCGGTGCCGGTGCCAGCCCGTTAACGGTAGCGGAATCGGAGCCGGTGCGAGCCCGTTAACGGTAGCGGAATCGGTGCCGGTGCCAGCCCGTTAACGGTAGCGGAATCGGAGCAGGTGCGAGCCCGTTAACGGTAGCGGAATCGTCGCCGGTACGAGCCCGTTAACGGTGGCGGAATCGGTGCCGGTGCGAGCCCGTTAACGGCAGCGGAATCGGCGCCGGTGCGAGCCCGTTAACGGTGGCGGAATCGGTGCCGGTGCGAGCCCGTTAACGGTAGCGGAATCGGTGCCGGTGCCAGCCCGTTAACAGCAGCGGAATCGGTGCCGGTGCCAGCCCGTTAACGGTAGCGGAATCGGCGCCGGTGCGAGCCCGTTAACGGTAGCGGAATCGGCGCCGGTGCGAGCCCGTTAACGGCAGCGGAATCGGTGCCGGTGCGAGCCCGTTAACGGCGGTGGAATCGGTGCCGGTGCCAGCCCGTTAACGGCGGTGGAATCGGTGCCGGTGCGAGCCCGTTAACGGCGGCGGAATCGGTGCCGGTGCGAGCCCGTTAACGGCGGCGGAATCGGTGCCGGTGCCAGCCCGTTAACGGCGGCTGAATCGGTGCCGGTGCGATCCCGTTAACGGCAGCGGAATTGGCTCCGGTGCCAGCCCGTTAACGGTGGCGGAATCGGCTCCGGTGCGAGCCCGTTAACGGTAGCGGAATCGGTGCCGGTGCCAGCCCGTTAACGGTGGCGGAACCGGCTCCGGTGCGAGCCCGTTAACGGCAGCGGAATCGACGCCGGTGCGAGCTCGTTAACGGCAGCGGAATCGGCGCCGGTGCCAGCCCGTTAACGGTGGCGGAATCGGCTCCGGTGCGAGCCCGTTAACGGTAGCGGAATCGGTGCCGGTGCCAGCCCGTTAACGGCAGCGGAATCGACGCCGGTGCGAGCTCGTTAACGGCAGCGGAATCGGCGCCAGTGCCAGCCCGTTAACGGCAGCGGAATCAGCGCCGGTGCGAGCTCGTTAACGGTAGCGGAATCAGCGCCGGTGCCAGCCCGTTAACGGCAGCGGAATCAGCGCCGGTACGAGCCCGTTAACGGTGGCGGAATCGGCGCCGGTGCGAGCCCGTTAACGGCGGCGGAATCGGCGCCGGTGCGAGCCCGTTAGCGGCAGCGGAATCGGCGCCGGTGCGAGCCCGTTAGCGGCAGCGGAATCGGTGCAGGTGCGAGCCCGTTAGCGGCAGCGGAATCGGTGCAGGTGCGAGCCCGTTAGCGGCAGCGGAATCGTCGCCGGTGCGAGCCCGTTAACGGTAGCGGAATCGGTGCAGGTGCGAGCCCGTTAGCGGCAGCGGAATCGTCGCCGGTGCGAGCCCGTTAGCGGTGGCGGAATCGGCGCTGGTACGAGCCCGTTAACGGTAGCGGAATCGACGCCGGTGCGAGCCCATTAGCGGCAGCGGAATCGGTGCAGGTGCGAGTCCGTTAACGGTGGCGGAATCGGTGCCGGTGCGAGCCCGTTAATGGCAGCGGAATCGCCTCCGGTGCCAGCCCGTTAACGGTGGCGGAATCGGCTCCGGTGCGAGCCCGTTAACGGTAGCGGAATCGGTGCCGGTGCCAGCCCGTTAACGGTGGCGGAAGCGGCTCCGGTGCGAGCCCGTTAACGGCGGCGGAATCGGTGCCGGTGCGAGCCCGTTAACGGCGGCGGAATCGGTGCCGGTGCCAGCCCGTTAACGGCGGCGGAATCGGTGCCGGTGCGATCCCGTTAACGGCAGCGGAATTGGCTCCGGTGCCAGCCCGTTAACGGTGGCGGAATCGGCTCCGGTGCGAGCCCGTTAACGGTAGCGGAATCGGTGCCGGTGCCAGCCCGTTAACGGTGGCGGAACCGGCTCCGGTGCGAGCCCGTTAACGGCAGCGGAATCGACGCCGGTGCGAGCTCGTTAACGGCAGCGGAATCGGCGCCGGTGCCAGCCCGTTAACGGTGGCGGAATCGGCTCCGGTGCGAGCCCGTTAACGGTAGCGGAATCGGTGCCGGTGCCAGCCCGTTAACGGCAGCGGAATCGACGCCGGTGCGAGCTCGTTAACGGCAGCGGAATCGGCGCCAGTGCCAGCCCGTTAACGGCAGCGGAATCGGCGCCGGTGCCAGCCCGTTAACGGTGGCGGAATCGGCTCCGGTGCGAGTCCGTTAACGGCAGCGGAATCGACGCCGGTGCGAGCTCGTTAATGGCAGCGGAATCGGCGCCGGTGCCAGCCCGTTAACAGTGGCGGAATCGGCTCCGGTGCGAGCCCGTTAACGGTAGCGGAATCGGTGCCGGTGCCAGCCCGTTAACGGCAGCGGAATCGACGCCGGTGCGAGCTCGTTAACGGCAGCGGAATCGACGCCGGTGCGAGCTCGTTAACGGCAGCGGAATCGGCGCCGGTGCCAGCCCGTTAACGGTGGCGGAATCGGCTCCGGTGCGAGTCCGTTAACGGTGGCGGAATCGGTGCCGGTGCGATCCCGTTAACGGCAGCGGAATTGGCTCCGGTGCCAGCCCGTTAACGGTGGCGGAATCGGCTCCGGTGCGAGCCCGTTAACGGTAGCGGAATCGGTGCCGGTGCCAGCCCGTTAACGGTGGCGGAACCGGCTCCGGTGCGAGCCCGTTAACGGCGGCGGAATCGGTGCCGGTGCGAGCCCGTTAACGGCGGCGGAATCGGTGCCGGTGCCAGCCCGTTAACGGCGGCGGAATCGGTGCCGGTGCGATCCCGTTAACGGCAGCGGAATTGGCTCCGGTGCCAGCCCGTTAACGGTGGCGGAATCGGCTCCGGTGCGAGCCCGTTAACGGTAGCGGAATCGGTGCCGGTGCCAGCCCGTTAACGGTGGCGGAACCGGCTCCGGTGCGAGCCCGTTAACGGCAGCGGAATCGACGCCGGTGCGAGCTCGTTAACGGCAGCGGAATCGGCGCCGGTGCCAGCCCGTTAACGGTGGCGGAATCGGCTCCGGTGCGAGCCCGTTAACGGTAGCGGAATCGGTGCCGGTGCCAGCCCGTTAACGGCAGCGGAATCGACGCCGGTGCGAGCTCGTTAACGGCAGCGGAATCGGCGCCAGTGCCAGCCCGTTAACGGCAGCGGAATCAGCGCCGGTGCGAGCTCGTTAACGGTAGCGGAATCAGCGCCGGTGCCAGCCCGTTAACGGCAGCGGAATCAGCGCCGGTACGAGCCCGTTAACGGTGGCGGAATCGGCGCCGGTGCGAGCCCGTTAACGGCAGCGGAATCGGCGCCGGTGCGAGCCCGTTAGCGGCAGCGGAATCGTCGCCGGTGCGAGCCCGTTAGCGGCAGCGGAATCGGTGCAGGTGCGAGCCCGTTAGCGGCAGCGGAATCGTCGCCGGTGCGAGCCCGTTAGCGGCAGCGGAATCGGCGCCGGTGCCAGCCCGTTAACGGCGGCGGAATCGGCGCCGGTGCGAGCCCGTTAGCGGCAGCGGAATCGGCGCCGGTGCGAGCCCGTTAGCGGCAGCGGAATCGGTGCAGGTGCGAGCACGTTAGCGGCAGCGGAATCGTCGCCGGTGCGAGCCCGTTAGCGGCAGCGGAATCGGCGCCGGTGCCAGCCCGTTAACGGCGGCGGAATCGGCGCCGGTGCGAGCCCGTTAACGGTGGCGGAATCGGCGCCGGTGCAAGCCCGTTAGCGGCAGCGGAATCGTCGCCGGTGCGAGCCCGTTAGCGGCAGCGGAATCGTCGCCGGTGCGAGCCCGTTAGCGGCAGCGGAATCAGCGCCGGTGCCAGCCCGTTAACGGGCGCGGAATCGGCGCCGGTACGAGCCCGTTAACGGTGGCGGAATCGGCGCCGGTACGAGCCCGTTAACGGCAGCGGAATCAGCGTCGGTGCGAGCCCGTTAGCGGTGGCGGAATCGGCGCCGGTACGAGCCCGTTAACGGTGGCGGAATCGGCGCCGGTACGAGCCCGTTAGCGGCAGCGGAATCAGCGCCGGTGCGAGCCCGTTAGCGGCAGCGGAATCAGCGCCGGTGCCAGCCCGTTAACGGTGGCGGAATCGCCGCCGGTGCGAGCCCGTTAACGGCAGCGGAATCGGCGCCGGTGCGAGCCCGTTAACGGCAGCGGAATCGGCGCCGGTGCCAGCCCGTTAACGGCAGCGGAATCGGCGCCGGTACGAGCCCGTTAACGGTAGCGGAATCGCCGCCGGTGCGAGCCCGTTAACGGCAGCGGAATCGGCGCCGGTGCGAGCCCGTTAACGGCAGCGGAATCAGCGCCGGTGCCAGCCCGTTAACGGCAGCGGAATCGGCGCCGGTGCGAGCCCGTTAACGGCAGCGGAATCGGCGCCGGTGCGAGCCCGTTAGCGGCTGCGGAATCAGCGCCGGTGCGAGCCCGTTAACGGTAGCGGAATTGGCGCCGGTGCGAGCCCGTTAACGGCAGCGGAATCGTCCCCGGTGCGAGCCCGTTAGCGGCAGCGGAATCAGCGCCGGTGCGAGCCCGTTAACGGTAGCGGAATCGGCGCCGGTGCGAGCCCGTTTGCCGCAGCGGAATCGGCGCCGGTGCCAGCCCGTTAACGGCAGCGGAATCGGCGCCGGTGCGGGCCCGTTAACGGCAGCGGAATCGACGCCGGTGCGAGCCCGTTAACGGCAGCGGAATCGGCGCCGGTGCGAGCCCGTTAACGGTGGCGGAATCAGCGCCGGTGCCAGCCCGTTAACGGTAGCGGAATCGACGCCGGTGCGAGCCCGTTAACGGTGGCGGAATCGGCGCCGGTGCGAGCCCATTAACGGTGGCGGAATCAGCGCCGGTGCGAGCCTGTTAACGGTAGCGGAATCGGCGCCGGTGCCAGCCCGTTAACGGTAGCGGAATCGGCGCCGGTGCAGCACCAGTTTTGCTGTCGTGAAAGTCAACAGATTCTGCGTTGGCGTCAATACTGAGACTCGAGAATGGAGATCCGTCCAGGGAAATTTTTCAGAGTAATACCAAGTTACCGGATTGGATTGGAGGATTTATTGTCACGTGTACTGAGGTGCAGTGGACAGTAATGTTCTGCGAGCAGCTCAGACAGATCATTCCGCACATGAAAGGAAAATACTAATAGGGCAAACATAAAATACACAATGTAAATACATAACACCGGCATCGGGTGAAGCATACAGGGTGTAGTGTTAATCAGGTCAGTCCATAAGAGGGTCATTTAGGAGTCTGGTGACAGTGGGGAAGAAGCTGTTTTTGAGTCTGTCCGTGCGTGTTCTCAGACTTCTGTATCTCCTGCCCGATGGAAGAAGTTGGAAGAGTGAGTAAGCCGGGTGGGAGGGATCTTTGATTATGCTGCCCGCTTTCCCCAGGCAGCGGGAGGTGTAGATGGAGTCAATGGATTGGAGGCAGGTTCGTGTGATGGACTGGGCTGTGTTCACGACTCTCTGAAGTTTCTTGTGGTCCTGGGCCGAGCAGTTGCCATGCCAGGCTGTGATGCAGCCCGATAGCAGGCGGGATTCTCCCTTCTGGGGACTTAAGTCCCCATGCCCGCCGGAAAAAGGGCGGGAATCACTCCGGACTTTTTCCAGAAAGTCCGGGGTGATTCTCCATTTTCAACGCGGCTAGCACACCGCTTTCAATGACCCCCGACCGACGCCGTGTCGATCGCGCGCTCAACTCCCGCCGATTCTCCGGTCGCCGGAGAATTGCGTGCCAGCGTGGGAGCCTATTTTGGGTAATTCGACGCCCCCGTGCCGAGTGCGATTTCGGAGCGGAGGGTCGGAGAATCCCACCCAGGATGCTTTCTATGGTGCATCTGTAAAAGTTGGTAAGAGTCAATGTGGACATGCCGAATTTCCTTAGTTTCCTGAGGAAGTATAGGCGCTGTTGTGCTTTCTTGGTGGTAGCGTCAACGTGGGTGGACCAGGTCAGATTTTTGGAGATGTGCACCCCGAGGAATTTGAAACTGTTAACCATCGGCCCAGTTGATGCTGACAGGGATGTTTTCAGTACTTTGCATCCTTTAGTTTTTCTGACATTGAGGGAGAGATTCCGCTGCCGTTAACGGGCTGGCACCTCCACTAGGTTCTCTATCTGTCTCCTGTACTCTGACACATCATTGTTCGAGAACTGGCCCACTGCTGTAGTGTCATCACCAAACTTGTAGATGGAGTTGGAACCAAGTTTTGCCACGCAGTCATGTGTGTACAGGGAGTAGAGTAGGGGGCTAAGTAGGCAGCCTTGCAGGGCCCTGGTATTGAGGACTATTGTAGAGGAGGTGTTGTTGTTCATTCTTACTGATTGTGGTCTGTGGGTCAGAAAGTCGAGGATCTAGTTGCAGGGGGAGGAGCCAAGTCCTAGGTTTTGGAGCATTGACATGAGCTTGGCTGGGATTATGATGTTGAAGGCGGAGCTGTAGTAAATAAACAGGAGTCTGATGTAGGAGTCCTTGTTGTCGAGATGCTCTGGGATGAGTGTAGGGCCAGGGAAATGGTGTCTGATGTGGACCGGTTGCAGCGGTATGCAAATTGCAGTGGATTAAGGCGTTCTGGGAGTATGGAGGTGATGCGCTTCATGATCAACCTCTCGAAGCACTTCATTATGACTGAAGTCAGGGCCACTGGTCGGTAGTCATTGAGGCACGTTGCCTGGTTCTTCTTTGGTAACGGTATGATGGTGGTCTTCTTGAAGCAGGTGGGGACCTTGGAGTGGAGTAGGGATAGGTTAAAGATGTCCACGAATACCTCTCCCAGCTGGTCCGCGCAGGCTCTGAGTGCACGACCAGGGATCCCGTCTGGGCCCGTCGCCTTCCGTGGGTTCACTTTCAGGAAGGCCGATCTGACTTCGGAAGCTGTGATGGTGGGTATGGGTGAATTATGGGCTGCTGGGGCACTTGACAGCGGATTGTTGGTTACCTGCTCGAACCGAGCATAGAATGCATTGAGTTCATCGGGGAGGGGTGCGCTGCTGCCGGAGATACTGCTCGGCTTTGCTTTGTCCAGTGAAAACAATCCTAGTTTATTCAACCTCTCCTCATAGCCAACACCCTCGAGACCAGGCAGGATCCTGGTGAACCTTCTTTGCACTCTCTCCAAAGTTTCCAAGTCCTACTGATATGTGGTTACCAGAACTACACGCAATACTCCAAATGCGGCCTAACCAAGGTTTTATACAGCTGCAACATGATTTCCCAACCCCTGTACTCAATGCCCCGGCTGATGAAGGCAGCGTGCCATATGCCTTCTTAATCACCTTGGCCACCTGTGTTGCCACTTTTAGGGAACTGTGGACCTGCACGCCCAGATCCCTCTGCATGTTAATGTTCGAAGGCTTCTGCCATTTACGGTATAATTCATACCTAGATTTGATCCTCCAAAATTCATCACCTCGCATTTGTCCGGATTAAACTCCATCTGCCATTTCTGTGCCCAAGTCTCCAATCTATCTATATCCTGTTGTATCCTCTGACAATCCTCGGCACTATCAGCAACTCCACCAATCTTTGTCATCCGCAAACCTACTGATCAGATCACCCACATTTTCCTCCAGACATTTATATATACTACAAACAACAGAGGTCCCAGCGCTGATCCCTGCGGAACACCACTAGCTACAGATCTCCATTCTGAAAAACACCTTTCCACCGCGGCTCTGTCTTCTAGAACCGAGCCAGTTCTGTATCCATCCAGCCAGCCCACCCCGAATCCCATGTGATTTTAGTTTTTGTACCAGTCTGCCATGTGGGACCTTGTCAAACGCCTTACTAAAGTCCATATAAACTACATCCACTGCCCTTCCCTCATCAATTTTCTTTGTCACCTCTTCAAAAAACTCAATCAAGTTGGTGAGACATGACCTTCCCTGTACAAAACCATGCTGCCCGTCACTGACCAGTCCATTCCCCTCCTAATGTGCATATATCCTGTCCCTCAGTATCTTTTCCAAAAGCTTCCCCACCACTGATGTCAGGCTCTCCGGCCTTTAGTTTGCCGGGTTATCCCCGCTTCCTTTCTTAAACAAGGGAATAACATTGACTATTCTCCAGTCCTCTGGAACCTCGCCTGTGGTCAAAGAGGATGTGAAGATGTCTGTTAAGGCCCCAGCTATTTCTCCCCTTGCCTCCCTCAGTAACCTGGGATAGATCCCATTGGCCCAGGGGGCTTGACAACCTTAATGCAATTTAGGATATCCAACACTTCCTCCTTTGATATATTGACGTTCTCAAGATCGTTCACACACCTATCCCTGACCTCAACATCCGTCATGTCCTTCTCCCTGGTGAATACCGATACAAAGTACTCATTAAGGATTTCACCCACTTCCTGTGGTTCCACACATAACTCTCCACTGTCCTGGAGTGGGCCTACTCTCTCTCTTGCTCCCCTCTTGCTCCTAAGATATCCATAAAAAGCCTTGGGATTCTCCATGACCATGTCTGCCAAAGACATTTCATGGCCCCTTTTAGCCCTCCTAATTCCACGTTTAAATTCCTTCCTACTTTCACTGTATTCCTCGAGGTCTTCGTCAGTGTTTAGATGCCCCGGTCATCCTTTAACTATTGACTAAGCTTTTAATTTCCCTTGTCATCCATGGTTCCCGAATCCTGCCATTTCCCGAATCCTGCCATTTCCCGAATCCTGCTATTTCTATCCTTCAGTTTCACGGGGACAGCCTGTCCTGCACTTCAATCAACTGGCCTTTAAAAACCTCCCACATGTCAGATGTGGATTTGCCCTCAAATAGCCGCTCCCAATCCACATTCCCCAGTTCCTGTCTAATGAAATGAAATGAAATGACATGAAAATCGCTTATTGTCACAAGTAGGCTTCAATGAAGTTACTGTGAAAAGCCCCTAGTCGCCACATTCCACGCCTGTTCGGGGAGGCTGTTACGGGAATCGAACCGTGCTGCTGGCCTGCCTTGGTCTGCTTTCAAAGCCAGCGATTTAGCCCTGTGCTAAACAGCCCCTTTGGATGTAATTGGCCCTCACCCAAGAAAACACCCTCACCCGCCACTCTTGTCCTTATCCGTGATTCCCCCAAATCTTACGGAATTATGGATCACAATTCCGTACGTTTTAGGGTCCTTTTGGACGGGGATGAGGGTAACCCTCGCGTTAAGGTGCTAAACTTGGGAAAGGCAAATTCCAATAACATTAGGAATTTGGGTTGGGTGCGGCTGTTGGAGGGTAAATCAACATCGGGCATGTGGGAGTCTTTCAAGCGACAGGTGATTAGGATTCAGGAAAGTCACGGGCGCCGGCGCGCGATTCTCCGCTCGCCATTGGGGCCGGCGTGGTTGGCGCGGCACCGGTCGGGGGCCGCGCTACGTGGCTGGCCCGCCGATTCTCGGCCCAGGGTGGGCCGAGCGGCCGAGTTCCGCCGGGTCCGTCCACACCTGCTCTCAGCCGGCGGGAACGCGGCGTGGAAGGGTCGGGAGGCGCCTGTGGGGGGTGAGGGGGGTCCGACCCGGGGGGGGGGGGGCCTATCTTCTTGGTGTCGCTCCGCAGTGTGGGTCGGCCATGTCGCGTGGACCCCCGACCGGAAGAGCAGGGCCCCGTATCGGCTGCTGGAGCGCTCCCGGGCCCTGCTCGCCCCCTGCAAATCACAGAATCACCCTGGACTTCCTCCAGCTAAGTCCAGAGTGATTCGCGCGCGTTTTTCCGCTGGTGTGGGGACACAGCCCATTATTGGAGAACCCCGCCCATGGACCCATAAGCGATAGTATGGTTTTGTGAAGGGGAGGTCGTGCCTCACTAACTTGATCGAGTTTTTTGAGGAGGTGACAAAGATGATTGACGAGGGGAGGGTGGTGGATGTTGTTTACAGGGACTTCAGTAAAGCCTTTGACAAGGTGCCTCATGGCAGACTGGTACAGAAGGTGAAGTCACACGGGATCAGAGGTGAGGTGGTAAGCTGGATACAGAACTGGCTCGGTCACAGAAGGCAAAGGGTAGCAGTAGAAGGGTGTTTTTCTGAATGGAGAGTTGTGACTAGTGGTGTTCCGCAGAGATCAATGCTGGGGCCTCTGTTGTTTGTGGCGTACATAAACGATTTGGAGGAAAATGTAGCCGGTCTGATTAGTAAGTTCACGGATGACACTGAGGTTGGTGGAGTGGCAGATAGTGTTGAGGATTGTCAGAGGATACAGCAGGACAGAGATAGGTTGGAGACATGGGCAGAGAAATGGAATTTAATCCAGACAAATGTGAGGTAATGCATTTTGGTAGGTCTAACATAGAGGGGAAAGATACAGTAAATGGCATAATTCTTAGGAATATAGAAAGTCAGAGAGATCTGGGCGTGGAGGTCCACAGGTCTTTGAAGGTGGCAACACAAGTGGACAAGGTAGTCAAGAAAGCATACAGGGAGGGCGGCATGTGGCGCAGTGGTTAGCACTGGGACCGCGGCGCTGAGGACCCGGGTTTGAATCCCGGCCCTGGGTCACTCTCTGTGTGGAGTTTGCACATTCTCCCCGTGCCTGCGTGGGTTCCATCCCAAATCATACGGAATGCTTGCCTTCATTGGACGGGGCACTGAGTATAAAAACTGGCAAGTCATTCTGTGGGTGTATAGAACCTTGGTAAGGCTGCACTTGGAATATTGCGCACAATTCTGGTCGCCACGCTACCAGAAGGATGAGGAGGCTTTGGAGAGGGTGCAGAGGAGGTTTACCAGGATGTTTCCTGGTCTGGAGGGTGTGAGCTATGTGGAGAGGCTGAATAGACTCGGACTGTTTTCATTAGAAAGTCGGAGGTTGAGGGGGTGACCTGATAGAGGTCGACAAGATTGAGGGGCATGGATAGAGTGGATGGGCGGGCACTCTTTCCCAGGGTGGAGGGGCCAGTCACCAGGGGGCATAGGTTTAAGGTCCGAGGGGCAAGGTTTAGAGGAGATGTGCGAGGCAGGTTTTTACGCAGAGGGTGGTGAGTGTCTGGAACGTGTTGCCAGGGGAGGTTGTGAAGCAGATACATTAACGGTGTTCAAAAGGCATCTTGACAAACACATGGATAGGATGGGCATAGAGGGATACGGCACAAGGAAGTGTCAAAGGTTGGTACCATGACCGGTACAGGCTTGGAGGGCCGAAGGGCCTGTTCCTGTGCTGTATCGTTCTTTGTTCTATTGTCACTCAGCGTAAAATGCTCCCCCACTGAAACATCAATCACCTGGCCTGGCTCCTTCCCCAATACCAAGTGCAGTATGGCCCCTCTCCCTGGTTGGGATTGTCAACCTACTGTATCAAAAAACCCTCCTGGACACACCTCACAAATTTATTTTGTGTTTTCTTTATTCGCTCCTGGCATGTGGCCGTCGCAGGCTGGGCCAGCATTTATTGCCCATCCCTAATTTCCCTTGAGGGTGGAAGATAAGAGGAAACCACACTGCTGTGGGTCTGGAGTCACGTGTAGGCCAGACCGGATAAGGACGGCAGATTTCCTTCCCTAAAGGACATCAGTGAACCAGCTGGGGGGGTTTTTACGACAATCGACACCAGTTTCACAGTCATCGTTAGACTTTTAATTCCAGATTTGTATTGAATTCAGACTTCACCATCTGCAGTGACGGGATTCGAACCTGGATCCCCAGAGCCTTGCCCTGGGTCTCTGGATTACTGGCCCAGTGAGAATGCCCACTGCAGTTTTCAGTACCTGACTACACAACTGCTCCTCTGTCTCCAGCGGGATGCTGGGAGGTCAATAGTACACTCCTGACCTTGTGATTTCACCCGTTTTATTCCTGAGCTCCACCCTTAATGCCTCACTACAATATCCCTCCCTCGATACAGCTGTGACCTGCTCCCTAATCAGCAATGCGACAACCCCACCCTGCTGTCCCGTGTAAAACAACAATAGCGCGGAATGTTAATCTGCCAGTCCCGTCCCTCCTTTAACCTTTTCACCGTGACTTCATTGCAGTGTTAATGTAAGATGACCTGTGACAATAATCGACATTATTATTATACCTCCGTAATTGCAGTTACATCATAGTTCCAAGCAGTAACCCAGGCTCTCAACACGTTTTACCTGTTATACTTCTCGCATTGAAGCAAACGGACTCTAGGCTGACAGTCCCACTGTGCCCTGCGACCTCCCTCTGCCTATGCGCTACGTTTACCTCAGTCTCACTTTGTCCCCAGTCTCTGCACCTACTGGCCTGCTGTTCCGGTTCCCCCCTCCCCACTGCCACGCTAGTTTAAACCCTCCCGCACAGCACAAGGAAACCTCCCACCCAGGTTATTAATGCCCCTCCAGTTCATGTGCAATCCGTCCTTTTGTACAGGTCCCACCGTCCCCAGAATATATATCCATAGATCTGAAGCCCTCCCTCCTACACCGGCTCTTTAGCCACATGTTGAACTGTACTATCTCCCTGGTCCAGGCCTCACTAGCATGTGGCACGGGGAGTAATCCTGAGATTATTACCCGGGAGATCCTGCTGTTTAGCTCCTGACCTAATTCCCAGAATTGTCTTTGCAAGACCTCTTCCCTCTTCCTTGGTGTACAGGTTCACAGGTCAATGAAAGGGGCAACACAGGTGGAGAAGGTAGTCAAGAAGGCATACGGCATGCTTGCCTTCGTTGGCCGGGGCATTGAGTATAAGGATTGGCAAGTCATGTTGCAGCTGTATAGAACCTTAGTTAGGCCACACTTGGAGTATAGTGTTCAATTCTGGTCGCCACACTACCAGAAGGATGTGGAGGCTTTAGAGAGGGTGCAGAAGAGATTTACCAGGATGTTGCCTGGTATGGGGGGCATTAGCTATGAGGAGCGGTTGAATAAACTCGGTTTGTTCTCACTGGAACGACGGAGGTTGAGGGGCGACCTGATAGAGGTCTACAAAATTATGAGGGGCATAGACCAGAGTGGATAGTCAGAGGCTTTTCCCCGGGGTAGAGAGGTCAATTACTAGGGGGCATAGGTTTAAGGTGCGAGGGGCAAGGTTTAGAGTAGATGTACGAGGCAAGTTTTTTACACAGAGGGTAGTGGGTGCCTGGAACTCACTGCTGGAGGAGGTGGTGGAAGCAGGGACGATAGTGACGTTTAAGGGGCATCTTGACAAATACATGAATAGGATGGGAATATCGGGATACGGACCCCGGAAGTGTAGAAGATTTTAGTTTAGACGGGCAGCATGATCGGCACGAGCTTGGAGGGCCGAAGGGCCTGTTCCTGTGCTGTACATTTTCTTTGTTCTTTGTTCCTGCCAATGTCATTAGTACCAATGTGGACAGTGGCATCTGTCTGTTTACCCTCCTGTTTCAGGATGCCCGCTAACCGTTTCAAGACATCCAGGACCTTGGCACCAGGGAGGCAACACACAATCCTAGAGTCCCGTTTGCGGCCACAGAATCGCCTGTCTGTGGCCCTGACTATCGAGTCTCCGACTACCATCACTCGCTTGGACTTAGCCCGGCCATGTTCTGCAGCAGAACCAGTTGTGGTGCCAGAGGCCTGGCTGCTGCTGGTACCTTCCCCTCAGAGGCTACTATCCGTCACCCCCCCCCCCCCCCCTCCCTCCCACAACAGTATCCAAACGGTATACCTGTTTGAGAGGGGATTGGCGCAGGAGACTCCTGCCTTCCCTGCCTGCCTCTCCTGGTGGTCACCCATCTACCTGCCTGGACTTGTGGTGTGACCACCTCCCTGAAGCTCATGCCTATCACACTCTCTGCCCCCTGTGTGCTCCGCAATGTGTGCAGCTGCTGCTCCTACCAAACTACGCCGCCAGTGAGGGACACAGCTGGTCACACTTCCCGCAGATAGAGTCGTCAGGGACATGTTGCCCTTCATTGCGGGAGGATTCGAGTACAGGAGCAGGGATGTGTTGCTGCAATTATACTGGGCCTTGGTGAGGCCACACCGGGAGTAGTGTGGGCAGTTTTGGTCTCATTATCTGAGGAAGGATGTTCTTGCTGTGGAGGGAGTGCAGAGAAGGTTTACCAGACTGATTCCTGGGATGGCGGGACTGACTTACGAGGAGGGATGGAATCGGTTAGGATTGTATTCGCTGGAGCCGAGGAATGAGGGGGAATCTCACAGAAACCTATAAAATTCTAACCGGACTGGACAGGGTCGATGCAGGAAGGATGTTCCCGATGGTGGGTGTGTCCAGAATCGAGGAGCACAGTCTGAGGATACGGGGTAGACATTCAGGACAGAGATGAGGAGAACTTTCTTCACCCAGACAGTGGTCGGCCTGAGGAATTCGTCACCACAGGAAGGAGTTGAGGCCACAAAAATGCCGGCTGGATTTTCCGTTACTCAGACGAAGTGTTGACGCTGGCGCAGGATTCATGGAGTTCCACAGCAGCAAGGCCGGAGCGGCATCCGGACCGAATCAGCGACCGTTAAGGGAAGAGCACCGGCAACACGTGGAACTCAATCGACTGCAATGAGGAACGTGCCAGATTCACCGGGTTCGCAATTGACACTCGGGAGGTGACAAGCTGCAGCAGATACACACGTCACACCCCACACACACCATCCCTCACCCCCACACACACCATCCCTCACCCCCACACACACCATCCCTCACCCCCACACACACCATCCCTCACCCCCACACACACCATCCCTCACCCCCACACACACCATCCCTCACCCCCACACACACCATCCCTCACCCCCACACACACCATCCCTCACCCCACACATACCATCCCTCACCCACACACACACCATCCCTCACCCCCACACACACCATCCCTCACCCCCACACACACCATCCCTCACCCCCACACACACCATCCCTCACCCCCACACACACCATCCCTCACCCCCACACACACCATCCCTCACCCCACACACACCATCCCTCACCCCACACACACCATCCCTCACCCCCACACACACCATCCCTCACCCCACACACACCATCCCTCACCCCACACACACCATCCCTCACCCCCACACACACCATCCCTCACCCCCACACACACCATCCCTCACCCCCACACACACCATCCCAGCCCCACCCCCACACACACCATCCCTCACCCCCACACACACCATTCCTCACCCCCACACACACCATCCCTCACCCCCACACACACCATCCCTCACCCCCACACACACCATCCCTCACTCCCACACACACCATCCCAGCCTCACCCCCACACACACCATCCCTCACCCCCACACACACCATCCCAGCCCCACCCCCACACACACCATCCCTCACCCCCACACACACCATCCCTCACCCCCACACACACCATCCCAGCCCCACCCCCACACACACCATCCCTCACACCCCACACACACCATCCCTCACCCCCACACACACCATTCCTCACCCCCACACACACCATCCCTCACCCCCACACACACAATCCCTCACCCCCACACACACCATCCCTCAACCCCACACACCATCCCCCACACACACCATCCCTCACCCCCACACACACCATCCCTCACCCCACACACACCATCCCTCACCACACACACACCATCCCTCACCCCCACACACACCATCCCTCACCCCCACACACACCATCCCTCACCCCCACACACACCATCCCTCACCCCCACACACACCATCCCTCACCCCCACACACACCATCCCTCACCCCCACACACACCATCTCTCACCCCCACACACACCATCCCTCAGCCCCACACACACCATCCCTCACCCCCACACACACCATCCCTCACCCCCACACACACCATCCCAGCCTCACCCCCACACACACCATCCCTTACCCCCACACACACCATCCCTCACCCCCACACACACCATCCCTCACCCCCACACACACCATCCCAGCCCCACCCCCACACACACCATCCCTCACCCCCACACACACCATCCCAGCCCCACCCCCACACACACCATCCCAGCCCCACCCCCACACACACCATCCCACACCCACCCCCACACACACCATCCCAGCCCCACCCCCACACACACCATCCCTCACCCCCACACACACCATCCCAGCCCCACCCCCACACACACCATCCCAGCCCCACCCCCACACACACCATCCCAGCCCCACCCCCACACACACCATCCCAGCCCCACCCCCACACACACCATCCCAGCACCACCCCCACACACACCATCCCAGCCTCACCCCCACACACACCATCCCACCCCCACACACACCATCCAAGCCTCACCCCCCCACACACCATCCCAGCCCCACTCCCACACACACCATCCCAACCCCACCCCCACACACACCATCCCAGCCCCACCCCCACACACACCATCCCAGCCCCACCCCCACACACACCATCCCAGCCCCACCCCCACACACACCATCCCAGCCCCACCCCCACACACACCATCCCAGCCCCACACACACCATCCCAGCCCCACCCCCACCCACACCATCCCTCACCCCCACCCCACACTCACCATCCCAGCCCCACCCCCACACACACCATCCCTCACCCCCACCCCACACACCACCCCCACCCCACACTCACCATCCCAGCCCCACCCCCACACACACCATCCCTCACCCCCACCCCACACACCATCCCAGCCCCACACACACCATCCCAACCCCACCCCCACACACACCATCCCAGCCCCACCCCAACACACACCATCCCAGCCCCACCCCCACACACACCATCCCACACCCACCCCCACACACACCATCCCAGCCCCACCCCCATACACACCATCCCTCACCCCCACACACACCATCCCTCACCCCCACCCTCACACACACCATCCCAGCCCCACCCCCACACACACCATCCCAGCCTCACCCCCACACACACCAACCCAGCCCCACCCCCACACACACCATCCCAGCCTCACCCCCACACACACCATCCCAGCCTCACCCCCACACACACCATCCCAGCCCCACCCCCACACACACCATCCCAGCCCCACCCCACACCCCGTCCCACCCCCACCCCCACACACACCAGCCCAGCCCCACCCCCACACACACCATCCAAGCCCCACCCCCACACACACCATCCCAGCCCCACCCCCACACACACCATCCCAGCCCCACCCCCACACACACCATCCCAGCCCCACCCCCACACACACCATCCCAGCCCCACCCCCACACACACCATCCCAGACCCACCCCCACACACACCATCCCAGCCCCACCCCCACACACACCATCCCAGCCCCACCCCCACACACACCATCCCAGCCCCACCCCCACACACACTATCCCAGCCCCACCCCCACACACACTATCCCAGCCTCACCCCCACACACACCATCCCAGCCCCACCCCCACACACACCATCCCAGCCTCACCCCCACACACACCATCCGAGCCTCACCCCCACACACACCATCCCAGCCCCACCCCCACACACACCATCCCAGCCCCACCCCCACACACACTATCCCAGCCTCACCCCCACAGACACCATCCCAGCCCCACCCCCCCACACACCATCCCAGCCCCACACACACCATCCCAGCCCCACCCCCACACACACCATCCCAGCCCCACCCCCACACACACCATCCCAGCCCCACCCCCACACACACCATCCCAGCCTCACCCCCACACACACCATCCCAGCCTCACCCCCACACACACCATCCCAACCCCACCCCCACACACACCATTCCAGCCCCACCCCACACACACCATCCCAGCCCCACCCCCACACACACCATCCCAGCCTCACCCCCACACACACCATCCCAGCCCCACCCCCACACACACCATCCCAGCCTCACCCCCACACACACCATCCCAGCCCCACCCCCACACACACCATCCCAGCCCCACACACACCATCCCAGTCCCACCCCCACACACACCATCCCAGCCCCACCCCCACACACACCATCCCAGCCCCACCCCCACACACACCATCCCAGCCCCACCCCCACACACACCATCCCAGCCTCACCCCCACACACACCATCCCAACCCCACCCCCACACACACCATCCCAGCCCCACCCCCACACACACCATCCCAGTCCCACCCCCACACACACCATCCCCGCCCCACCCCCACACACACCATCCCAGCGCCACCCCCACACACACCATCCCAGCCGCACCCCCACACACACCATCCCAGCCCCACCCCCACACACACCATCCCAGCCTCACCCCCACACACACCATCCCAGCCCCACACACACCATCCCAGCCTCACCCCCACACACACCATCCCAACCCCACCCCCACACACACCATCCCAGCCCCACCCCCACACACACCATCCCAGCCCCACCCCCACACACACCATCCCAGCCGCACCCCCACACACACCATCCCAGCCTCACCCCCACACACACCATCCCAGCCCCACCCCCACACACACCATCCCAGCCCCACCCCCACACACACCATCCCAGCCCCACCCCCACCCACACCATCCCAGCCCCACCCCCACACACACCATCCCTCACCCCCACACACACCATCCCAGCCTCACCCCCACACACACCATCCCAGTCCCACCCCCACACACACCATCCCAGCCCCACCCCCACACACACCATCCCAGCCCGACCCCCACACACACCATCCCAGTCCCACCCCCACACACACCATCCCAGCCCCACCCCCACACACACCATCCCAGCCCCACACACACCATCCCAGCCTCACCCCCACACACACCATCCCAGCCCCACCCCCACACACACCATCCCAGCCCCACCCCCACACACACCATCCCAGCCCCACCCCCACACACACCATCCCAGCCCCACCCCCATACACACCATCCCTCACCCCCACACACACCATCCCTCACCCCCACCCTCACACACACCATCCCTCACCCCCACCCTCACACACACCATCCCAGCCCCACCCCCACACACACCATCCCAGCCTCACCCCCACACACACCATCCCAGCCCCACCCCCACACACACCATCCCAGCCTCACCCCCACACACACCATCCCAGCCTCACCCCCACACACACCATCCCAGCCCCACCCCCACACACACCATCCCAGCCCCACCCCACACCCCGTCCCACCCCCACCCCCACACACACCAGCCCAGCCCCACCCCCACACACACCATCCAAGCCCCACCCCCACACACACCATCCCAGCCCCACCCCCACACACACCATCCCAGCCCCACCCCCACACACACCATCCCAGCCCCACCCCCACACACACCATCCCAGCCCCACCCCCACACACACCATCCCAGACCCACCCCCACACACACCATCCCAGCCCCACCCCCACACACACTATCCCAGCCCCACCCCCACACACACTATCCCAGCCTCACCCCCACACACACCATCCCAGCCCCACCCCCACACACACCATCCCAGCCTCACCCCCACACACACCATCCCAGCCCCACCCCCACACACACCATCCCAGCCCCACCCCCACACACACCATCCCAGCCCCACCCCCACACACACTATCCCAGCCTCACCCCCACAGACACCATCCCAGCCCCACCCCCACACACACCATCCCAGCCCCACCCCCACACACACCATCCCAGCCCCACCCCCACACACACCATCCCAGCCCCACACACACCATCCCAGCCCCACCCCCACACACACCATCCCTCACCCCCACACACACCATCCCTCACCCCCACACACACCATCCCTCACCCCCACACACACCATCCCAGCCCCACCCCCACACACACCATCCCAGCCCCACCCCCACACACACCATCCCAGCCCCACCCCCACACACACCATCCCAGCCCCACCCCCACACTGACCATCCCAGCCCCACCCCCACACACACCATCCCAGCCCCACACACACCATCCCAGCCCCACCCCCACACACACCATCCCAGTCCCACCCCCACACACACCATCCCAGCCCCACCCCCACACACACCATCCCAGCCTCACCCCCACACACACCATCCCTCACCCCCACACACACCATCCCTCACCCCCACACACACCATCCCTCACCCCCACACACACCATCCCAGCCCCACCCCCACACACACCATCCCAGCCCCACCCCCACACACACCATCCCAGCCCCACCCCCACACACACCATCCCAGCCTCACCCCCACACACACCATCCCAGCCCCACCCCCACACACACCATCCCAGCCCCACCCCACACACACACCATCCCAGCCCCACCCCCACACACACCATCCCAGCCTCACCCCCACACACACCATCCCAGCCCCACCCCCACACACACCATCCCAGCCCCACCCCCACACACACCATCCCAGCCCCACCCCCACACACACCATCCCTCACCCCCACACACACCATCCCAGCCCCACACACACACACACCATCCGAGCCCCACCCCCACACACACCATCCCAGCCCCACCCCCACACACACCATCCCTCACCCCCACACACACCATCCCAGCCCCACCCCCACACACACCATCCCAGCCCCACCCCCACACACACCATCCCAGCCCCACCCCCACACACACCATCCCTCACCCCCACACACACCATCCCAGCCCCACCCCCACACACACCATCCCAGCCCCACCCCCACACACACCATCCCAGCCCCACCCCACACACTCCATCCCAGCCCCACACACACCATCCCAGCCCCTTCCCCACACACACCATCCCAGCCCCACCCCACACACACACCATCCCAGCCCCACCCCCACACACACCATCCCAGCCCCACACACACCATCCCAGCCCCACCACCACACACACCATCCCAGCCAACACGGAGGCAGTGAGGCGAGCAGCACCGAGATTCACCGACGCCGAACTGGAGACCCTCCTGGACGCGGTGGAGCAGAGACGGGCCTCCCTGTACCCCGTCCCGGGAAGGAGGCCTCCCCCCCCCCCAGCCAGCCTTGCCAGTGTCAGGAATGCCAGCCCCGGTCACAGCTCTCTCCGTCCCACCTCCTCTTCCTCCCTCATCAGCAATGGTGCCTGTTCCTCGATTTTTAAAAGCACCAGCCGGCAGGTGATGGGGTAGCGGTCTTGTCACTGAATTAGTAAACCGAAGACCCAGAGTCTCTGGGGTCCAAGGTTCAAATCCCACAGGGGCAGATAGTGAAATTTCAATTCAATAAAAATCCTGAATTAAAAGTCTAAAGGTCACCATGAAACCATTGTCGATTATCGTTCAAACTCACCTGGTTCACTCATGTCCTTTAGGGAAGGAAATCTGCCGTCCTTACCCGGTCTGGCCTACACGTGACTCCAGACCCACAGCAATGCGGTTAATTCTTAACTGCCCCAAATGATGAGCAACCGAAGTTTACTGTCCGTGCGGAGTGGGAAGCATTAACGACGCTGGGAGTGGGAGCATTAACGACGCTGGGAGTGGGAAGCATTAACGACGCTGGGAGTGGGAAGCATTAACGGTGCTGGGAGTGGGAAGCATTAACGGTGTTGGGAGTGGGAAGCATTAACGGTGTTGGGAGTGGGAAGCATTAACGGTGTTGGGAGTGGGAGCATTAATGGCGCTGGGAGTGGGAAGCATTAACGGTGCTGGGAGTGGGAAGCATTAACGGTGTTGGGAGTGGGAAGCATTAACGGCGTTGGGAGTGGGAAGCATTAACGGTGTTGGGAGTGGGAAGCATTAACGGTGTTGGGAGTGGGAGCATTAATGGCGCTGGGAGTGGGAAGCATTAACGGTGCTGGGAGTGGGAAGCATTAACGGTGCTGGGAGTGGGAAGCATTAACGGTGTTGGGAGTGGGAAGCATTAACGGTGTTGGGAGTGGGAGCATTAACGGCGCTGGGAGTGGGAAGCATTAACGGTGTTGGGAGTGGGAAGCATTAACGGTGTTGGGAGTGGGAGCATTAATGGCGCTGGGAGTGGGAAGCATTAACGGCGTTGGGAGTGGGAGCATTAATGGCGCTGGGAGTGGGAGCATTAATGGCGCTGGGAGTGGGAAGCATTAACGGTGTTGGGAGTGGGAAGCATTAACGGCCCTGGGAGTGGGAAGCATTAACGGTGTTGGGGGAAGCATTAACGGTGCTGGGAGTGGGAAGCATTAACGGTGTTGGGAGTGGGAAGCATTAACGGTGTTGGGAGTGGGAAGCATTAACGGTGTTGGGAGTGGGAGCATTAATGGCGCTGGGAGAGGGAAGCATTAACGGTGTTGGGAGTGGGAAGCATTAACGGCCCTGGGAGTGGGAAGCATTAACGGAGCTGGGAGTGGGAAGCATTAACGGTGTTGGGAGTGGGAGCATTAATGGCGCTGGGAGTGGGAAGCATTAACGGAGCTGGGAGTGGGAAGCATTAACGGTGTTGGGAGTGGGAGCATTAACGGCCCTGGGAGTGGGAAGCAGTAACGTCGCGGGGAGTGGGAAGCATTAACGGCGCTGGGAGTGGGAGCATTAATGGCGCTGGGAGTGGGAGCAGTAATGGCGCTGGGAGTGGGAAGCATTAACGGCGCTGGGAGTGAGAAGCATTAACGTTGCTGGGAGTGGGAAGCATTAACGGCTCTCGGAGTGGGAGCATTAACGGCTCTGGGAGTGGGAAGCATTAACGGCTCTGGGAGTGGGAGCATTAACGGCTCTGGGAGTGGGAAGCATTAACGTTGCTGGGAGTGGGAAGCATTAACGGCCCTGGGAGTGGGAAGCATTAACGGTGCTGGGAGTGGGAGCATTAACGGTGTTGGGAGTGGGAAGCATTAACGGCTCTGGGATTGGGAGCATTAACGGTGTTGGGATTGGGAGCATTAACGGTGCTGGGAGTGGGAAGCATTAACGGTGCTGGGAGTGGGAAGCATTAATGGCGCTGGGAGTGGGAAGCATTAACGGTGTTGGGAGTGGGAATCATTAACGGTGTTGGGAGTGGGAAACATTAACGGCGCTGGGAGTGAGAAGCATTAACGGCGCTGGGAGTGAGAAGCATTAACGGCGCTGGGATTGGGAGCATTAACGGTGTTGGGAGTGGGAAACATTAACGGCGCTGGGAGTGGGAAGCATTAACGGTGTTGGGAGTGGGAAACATTAACGGCGCTGGGAGTGGGAAGCATTAACGGTGCTGGGAGTGGGAAGCATTAACGGTGTTGGGAGTGGGAAACATTAACGGCGCTGGGAGTGGGAGCATTAACGGAGCTGGGAGTGGGAGCATTAACGGTGTTGGGAGTGGGAAGCATTAACGGTGTTGGGAGTGGGAAACATTAACGGCGCTGGGAGTGGGAAGCATTAACGGTGCTGGGAGTGGGAAGCATTAACGGTGTTGGGAGTGGGAGCATTAACGGTGTTGGGAGTGGGAAGCATTAACGGTGTTGGGAGTGGGAAGCATTAACGGTGTTGGGAGTGGGAAGCATTAACGGCGCTGGGAGTGGGAAGCATTAACGGAGCTGGGAGTGGGAGCATTAACGGTGCTGGGAGTGGGAAGCATTAACGGTGCTGGGAGTGGGAAGCATTAACGGCGCTGGGAGTGGGAAGCATTAACGACGCTGGGAGTGGGAGCATTAACGGTGCTGGGAGTGGGAAGCATTAACGGTGTTGGGAGTGGGAAGCATTAACGGAGCTGGGAGTGGGAGCATTAACGGTGTTGGGAGTGGGAAGCATTAATGGCGCTGGGAGTGGGAAGCATTAACGGTGTTGGGAGTGGGAGCATTAACGGTGCTGGGAGTGGGAAGCATTAACGGTGCTGGGAGTGGGAAGCATTAACGGCGCTGGGAGTGGGAAGCATTAACGACGCTGGGAGTGGGAAGCATTAACGGTGTTGGGAGTGGGAAGCATTAACGGTGTTGGGAGTGGGAAGCATTAACGGTGTTGGGAGTGGGAAGCATTAACGGTGCTGGGAGTGGGAAGCATTAACGACGCTGGGAGTGGGAAGCATTAACGGTGTTGGGAGTGGGAAGCATTAACGGCGCTGGGAGTGGGAAGCATTAACGGTGTTGGGAGTGGGAGCATTAACGACGCTGGGAGTGGGAAGCATTAACGGTGTTGGGAGTGGGAAGCATTAACGGCGCTGGGAGTGGGAAGCATTAACGGTGTTGGGAGTGGGAAGCATTAACGGTGTTGGGAGTGGGAAGCATTAACGGTGTTGGGAGTGGGAAGCATTAACGGTGTTGGGAGTGGGAAGCATTAACGGCGCTGGGAGTGGGAAGCATTAACGGTGTTGGGAGTGGGAAGCATTAACGACGCTGGGAGTGGGAAGCATTAACGGTGTTGGGAGTGGGAAGCATTAACGGCGCTGGGAGTGGGAAGCATTAACGGTGTTGGGAGTGGGAAGCATTAACGGTGTTGGGAGTGGGAAGCATTAACGGCCCTGGGAGTGGGAAGCATTAACGACGCTGGGAGTGGGAAGCATTAACGGTGTTGGGAGTGGGAAGCATTAACGGCGCTGGGAGTGGGAAGCATTAACGGCGCTGGGAGTGGGAAGCATTAACGGCGCTGGGAGTGGGAAGCATTAACGGTGTTGGGAGTGGGAAGCATTAACGGCGCTGGGAGTGGGAAGCATTAACGGCGCTGGGAGTGGGAAGCATTAACGGTGCTGGGAGTGGGAAGCATTAACGGTGCTGGGAGTGGGAAGCATTAACGGTGTTGGGAGTGGGAAGCAAAACAGCGCTGGGAGTGAGAAGCATTAACGGTGCTGGGAGTGGGAAGCATTAACGGTGTTGGGAGTGGGAAGCATTAACGGCGCTGGGAGTGGGAGCATTAACGGTGTTGGGAGTGGGAAGCATTAACGGTGCTGGGAGTGGGAAGCATTAACGGTGTTGGGAGTGGGAAGCATTAACGGCGCTGGGAGTGGGAAGCATTAACGGTGTTGGGAGTGGGAAGCATTAACGGCGCTGGGAGTGGGAAGCATTAACGGTGCTGGGAGTGGGAAGCATTAACGGTGTTGGGAGTGGGAAGCATTAACGGCGCTGGGAGTGGGAGCATTAACGGTGTTGGGAGTGGGAAGCATTAACGGTGCTGGGAGTGGGAAGCATTAACGGTGTTGGGAGTGGGAAGCATTAACGACGCTGGGAGTGGGAAGCATTAACGGTGCTGGGAGTGGGAAGCATTAACGGAGCTGGGAGTGGGAGCATTAACGGAGCTGGGAGTGGGAGCATTAACGGCGCTGGGAGTGGGAAGCATTAACGGTGCTGGGAGTGGGAGCATTAACGGCGCTGGGAGTGGGAAGCATTAACGGTGTTGGGAGTGGGAAGCATTAACGGCGCTGGGAGTGGGAAGCATTAACGGTGTTGGGAGTGGGAAGCATTAACGGCGCTGGGAGTGGGAAGCATTAACGGCGCTGGGAGTGGGAAGCATTAACGGCGCTGGGAGTGGGAAGCATTAACGGCGCTGGGAGTGGGAAGCATTAACGGCGCTGGGAGTGGGAAGCATTAACGGCGCTGGGAGTGGGAAGCATTAACGGCGCTGGGAGTGGGAAGCATTAACGGCGCTGGGAGTGGGAAGCATTAACGGCTCTGGGAGTGGGAAGCATTAACGGTGCTGGGAGTGGGAAGCATTAACGGCGCTGGGAGTGGGAAGCATTAACGGCGCTGGGAGTGGGAAGCATTAACGGCGCTGGGAGTGGGAAGCATTAACGGAGCTGGGAGTGGGAGCATTAACGGTGTTGGGAGTGGGAAGCAAAACAGCGCTGGGAGTGGGAAGCATTAACGGCGCTGGGAGTGGGAAGCATTAACGGTGTTGGGAGTGGGAAGCATTAACGGCGCTGGGAGTGGGAAGCATTAACGGCGCTGGGAGTGGGAAGCATTAACGGCGCTGGGAGTGGGAAGCATTAACGGCGCTGGGAGTGGGAGCATTAATGGCGCTGGGAGTGGGAAGCATTAACGGTGCTGGGAGTGGGAAGCATTAACGGTGTTGGGAGTGAGAAGCATTAACGGCGCTGGGAGTGGGAAGCATTAACGGAGCTGGGAGTGGGAGCATTAACGGCGCTGGGAGTGGGAAGCATTAACGGTGCTGGGAGTGGGAAGCATTAACGGTGTTGGGAGTGGGAAGCATTAACGGTGCTGGGAGTGGGAAGCATTAACGGTGTTGGGAGTGGGAAGCATTAACGGTGTTGGGAGTGGGAAGCATTAACGGTGTTGGGAGTGGGAAGCATTAACGGAGCTGGGAGTGGGAAGCATTAACGGTGTTGGGAGTGGGAAGCATTAACGGCGCTGGGAGTGGGAAGCATTAACGGCGCTGGGAGTGGGAAGCATTAACGGCGCTGGGAGTGGGAAGCATTAACGGAGCTGGGAGTGGGAGCATTAACGGTGTTGGGAGTGGGAAGCAAAACAGCGCTGGGAGTGGGAAGCATTAACGGTGTTGGGAGTGGGAGCATTAATGGCGCTGGGAGTGGGAAGCATTAACGGTGCTGGGAGTGGGAAGCATTAACGGCGCTGGGAGTGGGAAGCATTAACGGCGCTGGGAGTGGGAAGCATTAACGGTGTTGGGAGTGGGAAGCATTAACGGTGTTGGGAGTGGGAAGCATTAACGGCGCTGGGAGTGGGAAGCATTAACGGCGCTGGGAGTGGGAAGCATTAACGACGCTGGGAGTGGGAAGCATTAACGGTGTTGGGAGTGAGAAGCATTAACGGTGTTGGGAGTGGGAAGCATTAACGGCGCTGGGAGTGGGAAGCATTAACGACGTTGGGAGTGGGAAGCATTAACGGCTCTGGGAGTGAGAAGCATTAACGGTGTTGGGAGTGGGAAGCATTAACGGTGTTGGGAGTGGGAAGCATTAACGGTGTTGGGAGTGGGAAGCATTAACGGCGCTGGGAGTGGGAGCATTAACGGTGTTGGGAGTGGGAAGCATTAACGGTGTTGGGAGTGGGAAGCATTAACGGTGTTGGGAGTGGGAAGCATTAACGGTGTTGGGAGTGGGAAGCATTAACGGCGCTGGGAGTGGGAATCATTAACGGCGTTGGGAGTGGGAAGCATTAACGGTGTTGGGAGTGGGAAGCATTAACGGCGCTGGGAGTGGGAAGCATTAACGGCGCTGGGAGTGGGAAGCATTAACGGTGTTGGGAGTGGGAGCATTAACGGTGTTGGGAGTGGGAAGCAAAACAGCGCTGGGAGTGGGAAGCATTAACGGCGCTGGGAGTGGGAAGCATTAACGGAGCTGGGAGTGGGAGCATTAACGGTGCTGGGAGTGGGAAGCATTAACGGTGTTGGGAGTGGGAAGCAAAACAGCGCTGGGAGTGGGAAGCATTAACGGCGCTGGGAGTGGGAAGCATTAACGGAGCTGGGAGTGGGAGCATTAACGGCTCTGGGAGTGGGAAGCATTAACGGCGCTGGGAGTGGGAAGCATTAACGGAGCTGGGAGTGGGAGCATTAACGGAGCTGGGAGTGGGAAGCATTAACGGTGTTGGGAGTGGGAAGCATTAACGGTGCTGGGAGTGGGAAGCATTAACGGAGCTGGGAGTGAGAAGCATTAACGGCGCTGGGAGTGGGAAGCATTAACGGTGTTGGGAGTGGAAAGCATTAACGGTGTTGGGAGTGGGAGCATTAACGGCGCTGGGAGTGGGAAGCATTAACGGAGCTGGGAGTGGGAAGCATTAACGGAGCTGGGAGTGGGAAGCATTAACGGCTCTGGGAGTGAGAAGCATTAACGGCGCTGGGAGTGAGAAGCATTAACGGTGTTGGGAGTGGGAAGCATTAACGGTGTTGGGAGTGGGAAGCATTAACGGCCCTGGGAGTGGGAAGCATTAACGGTGTTGGGATTGGGAGCATTAACGGCGTTGGGAGTGGGAAGCATTAACGGTGCTGGGAGTGGGAAGCATTAACGGTGTTGGGAGTGGGAAGCATTAACGGTGTTGGGAGTGGGAAGCATTAACGGTGTTGGGAGTGGGAGCATTAATGGCGCTGGGAGTGGGAAGCATTAACGGTGTTGGGAGTGGGAAGCATTAACGGCCCTGGGAGTGGGAAGCATTAACGGTGTTGGGATTGGGAGCATTAACGGCGTTGGGAGTGGGAAGCATTAACGGAGCTGGGAGTGGGAAGCATTAACGGTGTTGGGAGTGGGAGCATTAATGGCGCTGGGAGTGGGAAGCATTAACGGAGCTGGGAGTGGGAAGCATTAACGGTGTTGGGAGTGGGAGCATTAACGGCCCTGGGAGTGGGAAGCAGTAACGTCGCGGGGAGTGGGAAGCATTAACGGCGCTGGGAGTGGGAGCATTAATGGCGCTGGGAGTGGGAGCAGTAATGGCGCTGGGAGTGGGAAGCATTAACGGCGCTGGGAGTGAGAAGCATTAACGTTGCTGGGAGTGGGAAGCATTAACGGCTCTGGGAGTGGGAGCATTAACGGCTCTGGGAGTGGGAAGCATTAACGGCTCTGGGAGTGGGAGCATTAACGGCTCTGGGAGTGGGAAGCATTAACGTTGCTGGGAGTGGGAAGCATTAACGGCCCTGGGAGTGGGAAGCATTAACGGTGCTGGGAGTGGGAGCATTAACGGTGTTGGGAGTGGGAAGCATTAACGGCTCTGGGATTGGGAGCATTAACGGTGCTGGGAGTGGGAAGCATTAACGGCGCTGGGATTGGGAGCATTAACGGTGCTGGGAGTGGGAAGCATTAACGGTGTTGGGAGTGGGAATCATTAACGGTGTTGGGAGTGGGAAACATTAACGGCGCTGGGAGTGAGAAGCATTAACGGCGCTGGGAGTGGGAAGCATTAACGGCGCTGGGATTGGGAGCATTAACGGTGCTGGGAGTGGGAAGCATTAACGGTGCTGGGAGTGGGAAGCATTAATGGCGCTGGGAGTGGGAAGCATTAACGGTGTTGGGAGTGGGAATCATTAACGGTGTTGGGAGTGGGAAACATTAACGGCGCTGGGAGTGAGAAGCATTAACGGCGCTGGGAGTGAGAAGCATTAACGGCGCTGGGATTGGGAGCATTAACGGTGTTGGGAGTGGGAAACATTAACGGCGCTGGGAGTGGGAAGCATTAACGGTGTTGGGAGTGGGAAACATTAACGGCGCTGGGAGTGGGAAGCATTAACGGTGCTGGGAGTGGGAAGCATTAACGGTGTTGGGAGTGGGAAACATTAACGGCGCTGGGAGTGGGAGCATTAACGGAGCTGGGAGTGGGAGCATTAACGGTGTTGGGAGTGGGAAGCATTAACGGTGTTGGGAGTGGGAAACATTAACGGCGCTGGGAGTGGGAAGCATTAACGGTGCTGGGAGTGGGAAGCATTAACGGTGTTGGGAGTGGGAGCATTAACGGTGTTGGGAGTGGGAAGCATTAACGGTGTTGGGAGTGGGAAGCATTAACGGTGTTGGGAGTGGGAAGCATTAACGGCGCTGGGAGTGGGAAGCATTAACGGAGCTGGGAGTGGGAGCATTAACGGTGCTGGGAGTGGGAAGCATTAACGGTGCTGGGAGTGGGAAGCATTAACGGCGCTGGGAGTGGGAAGCATTAACGACGCTGGGAGTGGGAGCATTAACGGTGCTGGGAGTGGGAAGCATTAACGGTGTTGGGAGTGGGAAGCATTAACGGAGCTGGGAGTGGGAGCATTAACGGTGTTGGGAGTGGGAAGCATTAATGGCGCTGGGAGTGGGAAGCATTAACGGTGTTGGGAGTGGGAGCATTAACGGTGCTGGGAGTGGGAAGCATTAACGGTGCTGGGAGTGGGAAGCATTAACGGCGCTGGGAGTGGGAAGCATTAACGACGCTGGGAGTGGGAAGCATTAACGGTGTTGGGAGTGGGAAGCATTAACGGTGTTGGGAGTGGGAAGCATTAACGGTGTTGGGAGTGGGAAGCATTAACGGTGCTGGGAGTGGGAAGCATTAACGACGCTGGGAGTGGGAAGCATTAACGGTGTTGGGAGTGGGAAGCATTAACGGCGCTGGGAGTGGGAAGCATTAACGGTGTTGGGAGTGGGAGCATTAACGACGCTGGGAGTGGGAAGCATTAACGGTGTTGGGAGTGGGAAGCATTAACGGCGCTGGGAGTGGGAAGCATTAACGGTGTTGGGAGTGGGAAGCATTAACGGTGTTGGGAGTGGGAAGCATTAACGGTGTTGGGAGTGGGAAGCATTAACGGTGTTGGGAGTGGGAAGCATTAACGGCGCTGGGAGTGGGAAGCATTAACGGTGTTGGGAGTGGGAAGCATTAACGACGCTGGGAGTGGGAAGCATTAACGGTGTTGGGAGTGGGAAGCATTAACGGCGCTGGGAGTGGGAAGCATTAACGGTGTTGGGAGTGGGAAGCATTAACGGTGTTGGGAGTGGGAAGCATTAACGGCCCTGGGAGTGGGAAGCATTAACGACGCTGGGAGTGGGAAGCATTAACGGTGTTGGGAGTGGGAAGCATTAACGGCGCTGGGAGTGGGAAGCATTAACGGCGCTGGGAGTGGGAAGCATTAACGGCGCTGGGAGTGGGAAGCATTAACGGTGTTGGGAGTGGGAAGCATTAACGGCGCTGGGAGTAGGAAGCATTAACGGCGCTGGGAGTGGGAAGCATTAACGGTGCTGGGAGTGGGAAGCATTAACGGTGCTGGGAGTGGGAAGCATTAACGGTGTTGGGAGTGGGAAGCAAAACAGCGCTGGGAGTGAGAAGCATTAACGGTGCTGGGAGTGGGAAGCATTAACGGTGTTGGGAGTGGGAAGCATTAACGGCGCTGGGAGTGGGAGCATTAACGGTGTTGGGAGTGGGAAGCATTAACGGTGCTGGGAGTGGGAAGCATTAACGGTGTTGGGAGTGGGAAGCATTAACGGCGCTGGGAGTGGGAAGCATTAACGGTGTTGGGAGTGGGAAGCATTAACGGCGCTGGGAGTGGGAAGCATTAACGGTGCTGGGAGTGGGAAGCATTAACGGTGTTGGGAGTGGGAAGCATTAACGGCGCTGGGAGTGGGAGCATTAACGGTGTTGGGAGTGGGAAGCATTAACGGTGCTGGGAGTGGGAAGCATTAACGGTGTTGGGAGTGGGAAGCATTAACGACGCTGGGAGTGGGAAGCATTAACGGTGCTGGGAGTGGGAAGCATTAACGGAGCTGGGAGTGGGAGCATTAACGGAGCTGGGAGTGGGAGCATTAACGGCGCTGGGAGTGGGAAGCATTAACGGTGCTGGGAGTGGGAGCATTAACGGCGCTGGGAGTGGGAAGCATTAACGGTGTTGGGAGTGGGAAGCATTAACGGCGCTGGGAGTGGGAAGCATTAACGGTGTTGGGAGTGGGAAGCATTAACGACGCTGGGAGTGGGAAGCATTAACGGTGTTGGGAGTGGGAAGCATTAACGGCGCTGGGAGTGGGAAGCATTAACGGCGCTGGGAGTGGGAAGCATTAACGGCGCTGGGAGTGGGAAGCATTAACGGCGCTGGGAGTGGGAAGCATTAACGGCGCTGGGAGTGGGAAGCATTAACGGCGCTGGGAGTGGGAAGCATTAACGGCGCTGGGAGTGGGAAGCATTAACGGCGCTGGGAGTGGGAAGCATTAACGGCTCTGGGAGTGGGAAGCATTAACGGTGCTGGGAGTGGGAAGCATTAACGGCGCTGGGAGTGGGAAGCATTAACGGCGCTGGGAGTGGGAAGCATTAACGGCGCTGGGAGTGGGAAGCATTAACGGAGCTGGGAGTGGGAGCATTAACGGTGTTGGGAGTGGGAAGCAAAACAGCGCTGGGAGTGGGAAGCATTAACGGCGCTGGGAGTGGGAAGCATTAACGGTGTTGGGAGTGGGAAGCATTAACGGCGCTGGGAGTGGGAAGCATTAACGGCGCTGGGAGTGGGAAGCATTAACGGCGCTGGGAGTGGGAAGCATTAACGGCGCTGGGAGTGGGAGCATTAATGGCGCTGGGAGTGGGAAGCATTAACGGTGCTGGGAGTGGGAAGCATTAACGGTGTTGGGAGTGAGAAGCATTAACGGCGCTGGGAGTGGGAAGCATTAACGGAGCTGGGAGTGGGAGCATTAACGGCGCTGGGAGTGGGAAGCATTAACGGTGCTGGGAGTGGGAAGCATTAACGGTGTTGGGAGTGGGAAGCATTAACGGTGCTGGGAGTGGGAAGCATTAACGGTGTTGGGAGTGGGAAGCATTAACGGTGTTGGGAGTGGGAAGCATTAACGGTGTTGGGAGTGGGAAGCATTAACGGAGCTGGGAGTGGGAAGCATTAACGGTGTTGGGAGTGGGAAGCATTAACGGCGCTGGGAGTGGGAAGCATTAACGGCGCTGGGAGTGGGAAGCATTAACGGCGCTGGGAGTGGGAAGCATTAACGGAGCTGGGAGTGGGAGCATTAACGGTGTTGGGAGTGGGAAGCAAAACAGCGCTGGGAGTGGGAAGCATTAACGGTGTTGGGAGTGGGAGCATTAATGGCGCTGGGAGTGGGAAGCATTAACGGTGCTGGGAGTGGGAAGCATTAACGGCGCTGGGAGTGGGAAGCATTAACGGCGCTGGGAGTGGGAAGCATTAACGGTGTTGGGAGTGGGAAGCATTAACGGTGTTGGGAGTGGGAAGCATTAACGGCGCTGGGAGTGGGAAGCATTAACGGCGCTGGGAGTGGGAAGCATTAACGACGCTGGGAGTGGGAAGCATTAACGGTGTTGGGAGTGAGAAGCATTAACGGTGTTGGGAGTGGGAAGCATTAACGGCGCTGGGAGTGGGAAGCATTAACGACGTTGGGAGTGGGAAGCATTAACGGCTCTGGGAGTGAGAAGCATTAACGGTGTTGGGAGTGGGAAGCATTAACGGTGTTGGGAGTGGGAAGCATTAACGGTGTTGGGAGTGGGAAGCATTAACGGCGCTGGGAGTGGGAGCATTAACGGTGTTGGGAGTGGGAAGCATTAACGGTGTTGGGAGTGGGAAGCATTAACGGTGTTGGGAGTGGGAAGCATTAACGGTGTTGGGAGTGGGAAGCATTAACGGCGCTGGGAGTGGGAATCATTAACGGCGTTGGGAGTGGGAAGCATTAACGGTGTTGGGAGTGGGAAGCATTAACGGTGTTGGGAGTGGGAAGCATTAACGGCGCTGGGAGTGGGAAGCATTAACGGCGCTGGGAGTGGGAAGCATTAACGGTGTTGGGAGTGGGAAGCATTAACGGCGCTGGGAGTGGGAAGCATTAACGGAGCTGGGAGTGGGAGCATTAACGGTGCTGGGAGTGGGAAGCATTAACGGTGTTGGGAGTGGGAAGCAAAACAGCGCTGGGAGTGGGAAGCATTAACGGCGCTGGGAGTGGGAAGCATTAACGGAGCTGGGAGTGGGAGCATTAACGGCTCTGGGAGTGGGAAGCATTAACGGCGCTGGGAGTGGGAAGCATTAACGGAGCTGGGAGTGGGAGCATTAACGGAGCTGGGAGTGGGAAGCATTAACGGTGTTGGGAGTGGAAAGCATTAACGGTGTTGGGAGTGGGAGCATTAACGGCGCTGGGAGTGGGAAGCATTAACGGAGCTGGGAGTGGGAAGCATTAACGGAGCTGGGAGTGGGAAGCATTAACGGCTCTGGGAGTGAGAAGCATTAACGGCGCTGGGAGTGAGAAGCATTAACGGTGTTGGGAGTGGGAAGCATTAACGGTGTTGGGAGTGGGAAGCATTAACGGGGCGTGAATCACTCCGGCGGGAAGGAGCGGCGTGAATCACTCCGGCGGGAAGGAGCGGCGTGAATCACTCCGGCGGGAAGGAGCGGCGTGAATCACTCCGGCGGGAAGGAGCGGCGTGAATCACTCCGGCGGGAAGGAGCGGCGTGAATCACTCCGGCGGGACAGAGCGGCGTGAATCACTCCGGCGGAAAGGAGCGGCGTGAGTCACTCCGGCGGGAAGGAGCGGCGTGAATCACTCCGGCGGGAAGGAGCGGCGTGAATCACTCCGGCGGGAAGGAGCGGCGTGAATCACTCCGGCGGAAAGGAGCGGCGTGAGTCACTCCGGCGGGAAGGAGCGGCGTGAATCACTCCGGCGGGAAGGAGCGGCGTGAATCACTCCGGCGGGAAGGAGCGGCGTGAATCACTCCGGCGGGAAGGAGCGGCGTGAATCACTCCGGCGGGAAGGAGCGGCGTGAATCACTCCGGCGGGACAGAGCGGCGTGAATCACTCCGGCGGGACAGAGCGGCGTGAATCACTCCGGCGGGAAGGAGCGGCGTGAATCACTCCGGCGGGAAGGAGCGGCGTGAATCACTCCGGCGGGACAGAGCGGCGTGAATCACTCCGGCGGGACAGAGCGGCGTGAATCACTCCGGCGGGAAGGAGCGGCGTGAATCACTCCGGCGGGAAGGAGCGGCGTGAATCACTCCGGCGGGAAGGAGCGGCGTGAATCACTCCGGCGGGAAGGAGCGGCGTGAATCACTCTGGCGGGAAGGAGCGGCGTGAATCACTCCGGCGGGAAGGAGCGGCGTGAATCACTCCGGCGGGAAGGAGAGGCGTGAATCACTCCGGCGGGAAGGAGCGGCGTGAATCACTCCGGCGGGAAGGAGCAGCGTGAATCACTCCGGCGGGAAGGAGCGGCGTCAATCACTCCGGCGGGACAGAGCGGCGTGAATCACTCCGGCGGGAAGGAGCGGCGTGAATCACTCCGGCGGGAAGGAGCGGCGTGAATCACTCCGGCGGGAAGGAGCGGCGTGAATCACTCCGGCGGGAAGGAGCGGCGTGAATCACTCCAGCGGGAAGGAGCGGCGTGAATCACTCCGGCGGGAAGGAGCGGCGTGAATCACTCCGGCGGGACAGAGCGGCGTGAATCACTCCGGCGGGAAGGAGCGGCGTGAATCACTCCGGCGGGAAGGAGCGGCGTGAATCACTCCGGCGGGAAGGAGCGGCGTGAATCACTCCGGCGGGAAGGAGCGGCGTGAATCACTCCGGCGGGAAGGAGCGGCGTGAATCACTCCGGCGGGAAGGAGCGGCGTGAATCACTCCGGCGGGAAGGAGCGGCGTGAATCACTCCGGCGGGAAGGAGCGGCGTGAATCACTCCGGCGGGAAGGAGCAGCGTGAATCACTCCGGCGGGAAGGAGCGGCGTCAATCACTCCGGCGGGACAGAGCGGCGTGAATCACTCCGGCGGGAAGGAGCGGCGTGAATCACTCCGGCGGGAAGGAGCGGCGTGAATCACTCCGGCGGGAAGGAGCGGCGTGAATCACTCCGGCGGGAAGGAGCGGCGTGAATCACTCCGGCGGGAAGGAGCGGCGTGAATCACTCCGGCGGGAAGGAGCGGCGTGAATCACTCCGGCGGGAAGGAGCGGCGTGAATCACTCCGGCGGGAAGGAGCGGCGTGAATCACTCCGGCGGGAAGGAGCGGCGTGAATCACTCCGGCGGGAAGGAGCGGCGTGAATCACTCCGGCGGGACAGAGCGGCGTGAATCACTCCGGCGGAAAGGAGCGGCGTGAGTCACTCCGGCGGGAAGGAGCGGCGTGAATCACTCCGGCGGGAAGGAGCGGCGTGAATCACTCCGGCGGGAAGGAGCGGCGTGAATCACTCCGGCGGAAAGGAGCGGCGTGAGTCACTCCGGCGGGAAGGAGCGGCGTGAATCACTCCGGCGGGAAGGAGCGGCGTGAATCACTCCGGCGGGAAGGAGCGGCGTGAATCACTCCGGCGGGAAGGAGCGGCGTGAATCACTCCGGCGGGAAGGAGCGGCGTGAATCACTCCGGCGGGAAGGAGCGGCGTGAATCACTCCGGCGGGAAGGAGCGGCGTGAATCACTCCGGCGGGAAGGAGCGGCGTGAATCACTCCGGCGGGAAGGAGCGGCGTGAATCACTCCGGCGGGAAGGAGCGGCGTGAATCACTCCGGCGGGACAGAGCGGCGTGAATCACTCCGGCGGAAAGGAGCGGCGTGAGTCACTCCGGCGGGAAGGAGCGGCGTGAATCACTCCGGCGGGAAGGAGCGGCGTGAATCACTCCGGCGGGAAGGAGCGGCGTGAATCACTCCGGCGGAAAGGAGCGGCGTGAGTCACTCCGGCGGGAAGGAGCGGCGTGAATCACTCCGGCGGGAAGGAGCGGCGTGAATCACTCCGGCGGGAAGGAGCGGCGTGAATCACTCCGGCGGGAAGGAGCGGCGTGAATCACTCCGGCGGGAAGGAGCGGCGTGAATCACTCCGGCGGGACGGAGCGGCGTGAATCACTCCGGCGGGACAGAGCGGCGTGAATCACTCCGGCGGGAAGGAGCGGCGTGAATCACTCCGGCGGGAAGGAGCGGCGTGAATCACTCCGGCGGGACAGAGCGGCGTGAATCACTCCGGCGGGACAGAGCGGCGTGAATCACTCCGGCGGGAAGGAGCGGCGTGAATCACTCCGGCGGGAAGGAGCGGCGTGAATCACTCCGGCGGGAAGGAGCGGCGTGAATCACTCCGGCGGGAAGGAGCGGCGTGAATCACTCTGGCGGGAAGGAGCGGCGTGAATCACTCCGGCGGGAAGGAGCGGCGTGAATCACTCCGGCGGGAAGGAGAGGCGTGAATCACTCCGGCGGGAAGGAGCGGCGTGAATCACTCCGGCGGGAAGGAGCAGCGTGAATCACTCCGGCGGGAAGGAGCGGCGTCAATCACTCCGGCGGGACAGAGCGGCGTGAATCACTCCGGCGGGAAGGAGCGGCGTGAATCACTCCGGCGGGAAGGAGCGGCGTGAATCACTCCGGCGGGAAGGAGCGGCGTGAATCACTCCGGCGGGAAGGAGCGGCGTGAATCACTCCAGCGGGAAGGAGCGGCGTGAATCACTCCGGCGGGAAGGAGCGGCGTGAATCACTCCGGCGGGACAGAGCGGCGTGAATCACTCCGGCGGGAAGGAGCGGCGTGAATCACTCCGGCGGGAAGGAGCGGCGTGAATCACTCCGGCGGGAAGGAGCGGCGTGAATCACTCCGGCGGGAAGGAGCGGCGTGAATCACTCCGGCGGGAAGGAGCGGCGTGAATCACTCCGGCGGGAAGGAGCGGCGTGAATCACTCCGGCGGGAAGGAGCGGCGTGAATCACTCCGGCGGGAAGGAGCGGCGTGAATCACTCCGGCGGGAAGGAGCAGCGTGAATCACTCCGGCGGGAAGGAGCGGCGTCAATCACTCCGGCGGGACAGAGCGGCGTGAATCACTCCGGCGGGAAGGAGCGGCGTGAATCACTCCGGCGGGAAGGAGCGGCGTGAATCACTCCGGCGGGAAGGAGCGGCGTGAATCACTCCGGCGGGAAGGAGCGGCGTGAATCACTCCGGCGGGAAGGAGCGGCGTGAATCACTCCGGCGGGAAGGAGCGGCGTGAATCACTCCGGCGGGACAGAGCGGCGTGAATCACTCCGGCGGGAAGGAGCGGCGTGAATCACTCCGGCGGGAAGGAGCGGCGTGAATCACTCCGGCGGGAAGGAGCGGCGTGAATCACTCCGGCGGGAAGGAGCGGCGTGAATCACTCCGGCGGGAAGGAGCGGCGTGAATCACTCCGGCGGGAAGGAGCGGCGTGAATCACTCCGGCGGGAAGGAGCGGCGTGAATCACTCCGGCGGGAAGGAGCGGCGTGAATCACTCCGGCGGGAAGGAGCGGCGTGAATCACTCCGGCGGGAAGGAGCGGCGTGAATCACTCCGGCGGGAAGGAGCGGCGTGAATCACTCCGGCGGGAAGGAGCGGCGTGAATCACTCCGGCGGCAAGGAGCGGCGTGAATCACTCCGGCGGGAAGGAGCGGCGTGAATCACTCCGGCGGGAAGGTGTGGCGTGAATCACTCCGGCGGGAAGAAGCGGCGTGAATCACTCCGGCGGGAAGGAGCGGCGTGAATCACTCCGGCGGGAAGGTGTGGCGTGAATCACTCCGGCGGGAAGGAGCGGCGTGAATCACTCCGCCGGGAAGGAGCGGCGTGAATCACTCCGGCGGGACAGAGCGGCGTGAATCACTCCGGCGGGAAGGAGCGGCGTGAATCACTCCGGCGGGAAGGAGCGGCGTGAATCACTCCGGCAGGAAGGAGCGGTGTGAATCGCTCCGGCGGGAAGGAGCGGCGTGAATCTCTCCGGCGGGAAGGAGCGGCGTGAATCACTCCGGCGGGAAGGAGCGGCGTGAATCACTCCGGCGGGAAGGAGCGGCGTGAATCACTCCGGCGGGAAGGAGCGGCGTGAATCACTCCGGCGGGAAGGAGCGGCGTGAATCACTCCGGCGGGAAGGAGCGGCGTAAATCACTCCGGCGGGAAGGTGTGGCGTGAATCACTCCGGCGGGAAGGAGCGGCGTGAATCACTCCGGCGGGAAGGAGCGGCGTGAATCACTCCGGCGGGACAGAGCGGCGTGAATCACTCCGGCGGGAAGGAGCGGCGGGAATCACTCCGGCGGGAAGGAGCGGCGTGAATCACTCCGGCGGGAAGGAGCGGCGTGAATCACTCCGGCGGGAAGGAGCGGCGTGAATCACTCCGGCGGGAAGGAGCGGCGTGAATCACTCCGGCGGGAAGGAGCGGCGTGAATCACTCCGGCGGGAAGGAGCGGCGTGAATCACTCCGGCGGGAAGGAGCGGCGTGAATCACTCCGGCGGGAAGGAGCGGCGTGAATCACTCCGGCGGGAAGGAGCGGCGTGAATCACTCCGGCGGGAAGGAGAGGCGTGAATCACTCCGGCGGGAAGGAGAGGCGTGAATCACTCCGGCGGGACAGAGCGGCGTGAATCACTCCGGCGGGAAGGAGCGGCGTGAATCACTCCGGCGGGAAGGAGCGGCGTGAATCACTCCGGCGGGAAGGAGCGGCGTGAATCACTCCGGCGGGAAGGAGCGGCGTGAATCACTCCGGCGGGAAGGAGCGGCGTGAATCACTCCGGCGGGAAGGAGCGGCGTGAATCACTCCGGCGGGAAGGAGCGGCGTGAATCACTCCGGCGGGAAGGAGCGGTGTGAATCACTCCGGCGGGACAGAGCGGCGTGAATCACTCCGGCGGGAACGAGCGGCGTGAATCACTCCGGCGGGAAGGAGCGGCGTGAATCACTCCGGCGGGAAGGAGCGGCGTGAATCACTCCGGCGGGAAGGAGCGGCGTGAATCACTCCGGCGGGACAGAGCGGCGTGAATCACTCCGGCGGGAAGGAGCGGCGTGAATCACTCCGGCGGGAAGGAGCGGCGTGAATCACTCCGGCGGGAAGGAGCGGCGTGAATCACTCCGGCGGGACAGAGCGGCGTGAATCACTCCGGCGGGAAGGAGCGGCGTGAATCACTCCGGCGGGAAGGAGCGGCGTGAATCACTCCGGCGGGAAGGAGCGGCGTGAATCACTCCGGCGGGAAGGAGCGGCGTGAATCACTCCGGCGGGAAGGAGCGGCGTGAATCACTCCGGCGGGAAGGAGCGGCGTGAATCACTCCGGCGGGAAGGAGCGGCGTGAATCACTGCGGCGGGAAGGAGCGGCATGAATCACTCCGGCGGGAAGGAGCGGCGTGAATCACTCCGGCGGGAAGGAGCGGCGTGAATCACTCCGGCGGGAAGGAGCGGCGTGAATCACTCCGGCGGGACAGAGCGGCGTGAATCACTCCGGCGGGAAGGAGCGGCGTGAATCACTCCGGCGGGAAGGAGCGGCGTGAATCACTCCGGCGGGACAGAGCGGCGTGAATCACTCCGGCGGGAAGGAGCGGCGTGAATCACTCCGGCGGGAAGGAGCGGCGTGAATCACTCCGGCGGGAAGGAGCGGCGTGAATCACTCCGGCGGGAAGGAGCGGCGTGAATCACTCCGGCGGGACAGAGCGGCGTGAATCACTCCGGCGGGAAGGAGCGGCGTGAATCACTACGGCGGGAAGGTGTGGCGTGAATCACTCCGGCGGGAAGGTGTGGCGTGAATCACTCCGACGGGACGGAGCGGCGTGAATCACTCCGGCGGGAAGGAGCGGCGTGAATCACTCCGGCGGGAAGGAGCGGCGTGAATCACTCCGGCGGGAAGGAGCGGCGTGAATCACTCCGGCGGGAAGGTGTGGCGTGAATCACTCCGGCGGGAAGGAGCGGCGTGAATCACTCCGGCGGGAAGGAGCGGCGTGAATCACTCCGGCGGGAAGGAGCGGCGTGAATCACTCCGGCGGGAAGGAGCGGCGTGAATCACTCCGGCGGGACAGAGCGGCGTGAATCACTCCGGCGGGAAGGAGCGGCGTGAATCACTCCGGCGGGACAGAGCGGCGTGAATCACTCCGGCGGGACAGAGCGGCGTGAAACACTCCGGCGGGAAGGAGCGGCGTGAATCACTCCGGCGGGAAGGAGCGGCGTGAATCACTCCGGCGGGACAGAGCGGCGTGAATCACTCCGGCGGGAAGGAGCGGCGTGAATCACTCCGGCGGGAAGGAGCGGCGTGAATCACTCCGGCGGGACAGAGCGGCGTGAATCACTCCGGCGGGAAGGAGCGGCGTGAATCACTACGGCGGGAAGGAGCGGCGTGAATCACTCCGGCGGGAAGGAGCGGCGTGAATCACTCCGGCGGGAAGGAGCGGCGTGAATCACTCCGGCGGGAAGGAGCGGCGTGAATCACTCCGGCGGGAAGGAGCGGCGTGAATCACTCCGGCGGGAAGGAGTGGCGTGAATCACTCCGGCGGGAAGGAGCGGCATGAATCACTCCGGCGGGAAGGAGCGGCGTGAATCACTCCGGCGGGAAGGAGCGGCATGAATCACTCCGGCGGGAAGGAGCGGCGTGAATCACTCCGGCGGGAAGGAGCGGCATGAATCACTCCGGCGGGAAGGAGCGGCGTGAATCACTCCGGCTGGAAGGAGCGGCGTGAATCACTCCGGCGGGAAGGTGCGGCGTGAATCACTCCGGCGGGAAGGAGCGGCGTGAATCACTCCGGCGGGAAGGAGCGGCGTGAATCACTCCGGCGGGACAGAGCGGCGTGAATCACTCCGGCGGGAAGGAGCGGCGTGAATCACTCCGGCGGGAAGGAGCGGCGTGAATCACTCCGGCGGGAAGGAGCGGCGTGAATCACTCCGGCGGGAAGGAGCGGCGTGAATCACTCCGGCGGGACAGAGCGGCGTGAATCACTCCGGCGGGAAGGAGCGGCGTGAATCACTCCGGCGGGAAGGAGCGGCGTGAATCACTCCGGCGGGAAGGAGCGGCGTGAATCACTCCGGCGGGAAGGTGTGGCGTGAATCACTCCGGCGGGAAGGAGCGGTGTGAATCACTCCGGCGGGACGGAGCGGCGTGAATCACTCCGGCGGGAAGGAGCGGCGTGAATCACTCCGGCGGGAAGGAGCGGCGTGAATCACTCCGGCGGGACAGAGCGGCGTGAATCACTCCGGCGGGAAGGAGCGGCGTGAATCACTCCGGCGGGAAGGAGCGGCGTGAATCACTCCGGCGGGACAGAGCGGCGTGAATCACTCCGGCGGGAAGGAGCGGCGTGAATCACTCCGGCGGGAAGGAGCGGCGTGAATCACTCCGGCGGGACAGAGCGGCGTGAATCACTCCGGCGGGAAGGAGCGGCGTGAATCACTCCGGCGGGAAGGAGCGGCGTGAATCACTCCGGCGGGACGGAGCGGCGTGAATCACTCCGGCGGGAAGGAGCGGCGTGAATCACTCCGGCGGGAAGGAGCGGCGTGAATCACTCCGGCGGGAAGGAGCGGCGTGAATCACTCCGGCGGGAAGGAGCGGCGTGAATCACTCCGGCGGGAAGGAGCGGCGTGAATCACTCCGGCGGGAAGGAGCGGCGTGAATCACTCCGGCGGGAAGGAGCGGCGTGAATCACTCCGGCGGGAAGGAGCGGCGTGAATCACTCCGGCGGGACAGAGCGGCGTGAATCACTCCGGCGGGAAGGAGCGGCGTGAATCACTACGGCGGGAAGGAGCGGCGTGAATCACTCCGGCGGGAAGGAGCGGCGTGAATCACTCCGGCGGGACAGAGCGGCGTGAATCACTCCGGCGGGAAGGAGCGGCGTGAATCACTCCGGCGGGAAGGAGCGGCGTGAATCACTCCGGCGGGACAGAGCGGCGTGAATCACTCCGGCGGGACAGAGCGGCGTGAATCACTCCGGCGGGACGGAGCGGCGTGAATCACTCCGGCGGGAAGGAGCGGCGTGAATCACTCCGGCGGGAAGGTGCGGCGTGAATCACTCCGGCGGGAAGGAGCGGCGTGAATCACTCCGGCGGGAAGGAGCGGCGTGAATCACTCCGGCGGGACAGAGCGGCGTGAATCACTCCGGCGGGAAGGAGCGGCGTGAATCACTCCGGCGGGAAGGAGCGGCGTGAATCACTCCGGCGGGAAGGAGCGGCGTGAATCACTCCGGCGGGAAGGAGCGGCGTGAATCACTCCGGCGGGACAGAGCGGCGTGAATCACTCCGGCGGGAAGGAGCGGCGTGAATCACTCCGGCGGGAAGGAGCGGCGTGAATCACTCCGGCGGGAAGGAGCGGCGTGAATCACTCCGGCGGGAAGGTGTGGCGTGAATCACTCCGGCGGGAAGGAGCGGTGTGAATCACTCCGGCGGGACGGAGCGGCGTGAATCACTCCGGCGGGAAGGAGCGGCGTGAATCACTCCGGCGGGAAGGAGCGGCGTGAATCACTCCGGCGGGACAGAGCGGCGTGAATCACTCCGGCGGGAAGGAGCGGCGTGAATCACTCCGGCGGGAAGGAGCGGCGTGAATCACTCCGGCGGGACAGAGCGGCGTGAATCACTCCGGCGGGAAGGAGCGGCGTGAATCACTCCGGCGGGAAGGAGCGGCGTGAATCACTCCGGCGGGACAGAGCGGCGTGAATCACTCCGGCGGGAAGGAGCGGCGTGAATCACTCCGGCGGGAAGGAGCGGCGTGAATCACTCCGGCGGGACGGAGCGGCGTGAATCACTCCGGCGGGAAGGAGCGGCGTGAATCACTCCGGCGGGAAGGAGCGGCGTGAATCACTCCGGCGGGAAGGAGCGGCGTGAATCACTCCGGCGGGAAGGAGCGGCGTGAATCACTCCGGCGGGAAGGAGCGGCGTGAATCACTCCGGCGGGAAGGAGCGGCGTGAATCACTCCGGCGGGAAGGAGCGGCGTGAATCACTCCGGCGGGAAGGAGCGGCGTGAATCACTCCGGCGGGACAGAGCGGCGTGAATCACTCCGGCGGGAAGGAGCGGCGTGAATCACTACGGCGGGAAGGAGCGGCGTGAATCACTCCGGCGGGAAGGAGCGGCGTGAATCACTCCGGCGGGACAGAGCGGCGTGAATCACTCCGGCGGGAAGGAGCGGCGTGAATCACTCCGGCGGGAAGGAGCGGCGTGAATCACTCCGGCGGGACAGAGCGGCGTGAATCACTCCGGCGGGACAGAGCGGCGTGAATCACTCCGGCGGGACGGAGCGGCGTGAATCACTCCGGCGGGACAGAGCGGCGTGAATCACTCCGGCGGGACGGAGCGGCGTGAATCACTCCGGCGGGAAGGAGCGGCGTGAATCACTCCGGCGGGAAGGAGCGGCGTGAATCACTCCGGCGGGAAGGAGCGGCGTGAATCACTCCGGCGGGAAGGAGCGGCGTGAATCACTCCGGCGGGAAGGAGCGGCGTGAATCACTCCGGCGGGACAGAGCGGCGTGAATCACTCCGGCGGGAAGGAGCGGCGTGAATCACTCCGGCGGGAAGGAGCGGCGTGAATCACTCCGGCGGGAAGGAGCGGCGTGAATCACTCCGGCGGGAAGGAGCGGCGTGAATCACTCCGGCGGGAAGGAGCGGTGTGAATCACTCCGGCGGGACGGAGCGGCGTGAATCACTCCGGCGGGACGGAGCGGCGTGAATCACTCCGGCGGGAAGGAGCGGCGTGAATCACTCCGGCGGGAAGGAGCGGCGTGAATCACTCCGGCGGGAAGGAGCGGCGTGAATCACTCCGGCGGGAAGGAGCGGCGTGAATCACTCCGGCGGGAAGGAGCGGCGTGAATCACTCCGGCGGGAAGGAGCGGCGTGAATCACTCCGGCGGGACAGAGCGGCGTTAATCACTCCGGCGGGACAGAGCGGCGTGAATCACTCCGGCGGGAAGGAGCGGCGTGAATCACTCCGGCGGGAAGGAGCGGCGTTAATCACTCCGGCGGGACAGAGCGGCGTGAATCACTCCGGCGGGAAGGAGCGGCGTGAATCACTCCGGCGGGAAGGAGCGGCGTGAATCACTCCGGCGGGAAGGAGCGGCGTGAATCACTCCGGCGGGAAGGAGCGGCGTGAATCACTCCGGCGGGACAGAGCGGCGTGAATCACTCCGGCGGGAAGGAGCGGCGTGAATCACTCCGGCGGGAAGGAGCGGCGTGAATCACTCCGGCGGGTAGGAGCGGCGTGAATCACTCCGGCGGGAAGGAGCGGCGTGAATCACTCCGGCGGGAAGGAGCGGCGTGAATCACTCCGGCGGGACAGAGCGGCGTGAATCACTCCGACGGGAAGGAGCGGCGTGAATCACTCCGGCGGGACAGAGCGGCGTGAATCACTCCGGCGGGAAGGAGCGGCGTGATCACTCCGGCGGGAAGGAGCGGCGTGAATCACTCCGGCGGGAAGGTGTGGCGTGAATCACTACGGCGGGAAGGAGCGGCGTGAATCACTACGGCGGGAAGGTGTGGCGTGAATCACTCCGGCGGGAAGGAGCGGCGTGAATCACTACGGCGGGAAGGTGTGGCGTGAATCACTCCGGCGGGAAGGAGCGGCGTGAATCACTCCGGCGGGAAGGAGCGGCGTGAATCACACCGGCGGGAAGGAGCGGCGTGAATCACTCCGGCGGGAAGGAGCGGCGTGAATCACTCCGGCGGGAAGGAGCGGCGTTAATCACTCCGGCGGGAAGGAGCGGCGTGAATCACTCCGGCGGGAAGGAGCGGCGTGAATCACTCCGGCGGGAAGGAGCGGCGTGAATCACTCCGGCGGGAAGGAGCGGCGTGAATCACTCCGGCGGGAAGGAGCGGCGTGAATCACTCCGGCGGGAAGGAGCGGCGTGAATCACTCCGGCGGGAAGGAGCGGCGTGAATCACTCCGGCGGGAAGGAGCGGCGTGAATCACTCCGGCGGGAAGGAGCGGCGTGAATCACTCCGGCGGGAAGGAGCGGCGTGAATCACTCCGGCGGGAAGGAGCGGCGTGAATCACTCCGGCGGGAAGGAGCGGCGTGAATCACTCCGGCGGGAAGGAGCGGCGTGAATCACTCCGGCGGGAAGGAGCGGCGTGAATCACTCCGGCGGGAAGGAGCGGCGTGAATCACTCCGGCGGGAAGGAGCGGCGTGAATCACTCCGGCGGGAAGGAGCGGCGTGAATCACTCCGGCGGGAAGGAGCGGCGTGAATCACTCCGGCGGGAAGGAGCGGCGTGAATCACTCCATCGGGAAGGAGCGGCGTGAATCACTCCGGCGGGAAGGAGCGGCGTGAATCACTCCATCGGGAAGGAGCGGCGTGAATCACTCCGGCGGGAAGGAGCGGCGTGAATCACTCCGGCGGGAAGGAGCGGCGTGAATCACTCCGGCGGGAAGGAGCGGCGTGAATCACTCCGGCGGGAAGGAGCGGCGTGAATCACTCCGGCGGGAAGGAGCGGCGTGAATCACTCCGGCGGGAAGGAGCGGCGTGAATCACTCCGGCGAGACAGAGCGGCGTGAATCACTCCGACGGGAAGGAGCGGCGTGAATCACTCCGGCGGGAAGGAGCGGCGTGAATCACTCCATCGGGAAGGAGCGGCGTGAATCACTCCGGCGGGAAGGAGCGGCGTGAATCACTCCGGCGGGAAGGAGCGGCGTGAATCACTCCGGCGGGAAGGAGCGGCGTGAATCACTCCGGCGGGAAGGAGCGGCGTGAATCACTCCATCGGGAAGGAGCGGCGTGAATCACTCCGGCGGGAAGGAGCGGCGTGAATCACTCCGGCGGGAAGGAGCGGCGTGAATCACTCCGGCGGGAAGGAGCGGCGTGAATCACTCCGGCGGGAAGGAGCGGCGTGAATCACTCCGGCGGGAAGGAGCGGCGTTAATCACTCCGGCGGGAAGGAGCGGCGTGAATCACTCCGGCGGGAAGGAGCGGCGTGAATCACTCCGGCGGGAAGGAGCGGCGTGATCACTCCGGCGGGACAGAGCGGCGTGAATCACTCCGGCGGGAAGGAGCGGCGTGAATCACTCCGGCGGGAAGGAGCGGCGTGAATCACTCCGGCGGGAAGGAGCGGCGTGAATCACTCCGGCGGGAAGGAGCGGCGTGAATCACTCCGGCGGGAAGGAGCGGCGTGAATCACTCCGGCGGGAAGGAGCGGCGTGAATCACTCCGGCGGGACAGAGCGGCGTGAATCACTCCGGCGGGAAGGAGCGGCGTGAATCACTCCGGCGGGAAGGAGCGGCGTGAATCACTCCGGCGGGAAGGAGCGGCGTGAATCACTCCGGCGGGAAGGAGCGGCGTGAATCACTCCGGCGGGAAGGAGCGGCGTGAATCACTCCGGCGGGACAGAGCGGCGTGAATCACTCCGGCGGGAAGGAGCGGCGTGAATCACTCCGGCGGGAAGGAGCGGCGTGAATCACTCCGGCGGGAAGGAGCGGCGTGAATCACTCCGGCGGGAAGGAGCGGCGTGAATCACTCCGGCGGGAAGGAGCGGCGTGAATCACTCCGGCGGGAAGGAGCGGCGTGAATCACTCCGGCGGGACAGAGCGGCGTGTATCACTCCGGCGGGAAGGAGCGGCGTGAATCACTCCGGCGGGAAGGAGCGGCGTGAATCACTCCGGCGGGACAGAGCGGCGTGAATCACTCCGGCGGGAAGGAGCGGCGTGAATCACTCCGGCGGGAAGGAGCGGCGTGAATCACTCCGGCGGGAAGGAGCGGCGTGAATCACTCCGGCGGGAAGGAGCGGCGTTAATCACTCCGGCGGGACAGAGCGGCGTGAATCACTCCGGCGGGAAGGAGCGGCGTGAATCACTCCGGCGGGACAGAGCGGCGTGAATCACTCCGGCGGGAAGGAGCGGCGTGAATCACTCCGGCGGGAAGGAGCGGCATGAATCACTCCGGCGGGAAGGAGCGGCGTGAATCACTCCGGCGGGAAGGAGCGGCGTGAATCACTCCGGCGGGAAGGAGCGGCGTGAATCACTCCGGCGGGAAGGAGCGGCGTGAATCACTCCGGCGGGACAGAGCGGCGTGAATCACTCCGGCGGGAAGGAGCGGCGTGAATCACTCCGGCGGGAAGGAGCGGCGTGAATCACTCCGGCGGGAAGGAGCGGCATGAATCACTCCGGCGGGAAGGAGCGGCGTGAATCACTCCGGCGGGAAGGAGCGGCGTGAATCACTCCGGCGGGAAGGAGCGGCGTGAATCACTCCGGCGGGAAGGAGCGGCGTGAATCACTCCGGCGGGAAGGAGCGGCGTGAATCACTCCGGCGGGAAGGAGCGGCGTGAATCACTCCGGCGGGAAGGAGCGGCGTGAATCACTCCGGCGGGACAGAGCGGCGTGAATCACTCCGGCGGGACGGAGCGGCGTGAATCACTCCGGCGGGAAGGAGCGGCGTGAATCACTCCGGCGGGAAGGAGCGGCGTGAATCACTCCGGCGGGAAGGAGCGGCGTGAATCACTCCGGCGGGACGGAGCGGCGTGAATCACTCCGGCAGGAAGGAGCGGCGTGAATCACTCCGGCGGGAAGGAGCGGCGTGAATCACTCCGGCGGGAAGGAGCGGCGTGAATCACTCCGGCGGGAAGGAGCAGCGTGAATCACTCCGGCGGGAAGGAGCGGCGTGAATCACTCCGGCGGGAAGGAGCGGTGTGAATCACTCCGGCGGGAAGGAGCGGCGTGAATCACTCCGACGGGACGGAGCGGCGTGAATCACTCCGGCGGGAAGGAGCGGCGTGAATCACTCCGGCGGGAAGGAGCGGCGTGAATCACTCCGGCGGGAAGGAGCGGCGTGAATCACTCCGGCGGGAAGGAGCGGCGTGAATCACTCCGGCGGGAAGGAGCGGCGTGAATCACACCGGCGGGAAGGAGCGGCGTGAATCACTCCGGCGGGAAGGAGCTGCGTGAATCACTCCGGCGGGAAGGAGCGGCGTGAATCACTCCGGCGGGACGGAGCGGCGTGAATCACTCCGGCGGGAAGGAGCGGCGTGAATCACTCCGGCGGGAAGGAGCGGCGTGAATCACTCCGGCGGGAAGGAGCGGCGTGAATCACTCCGGCGGGAAGGAGCGGCGTGAATCACTCCGGCGGGAAGGAGCGGCGTGAATCACTCCGGCGGGACAGAGCGGCGTGAATCACTCGGGCGGGAAGGAGCGGCGTGAATCACTCCGGCGGGAAGGAGCGGCGTGAATCACTCCGGCGGGAAGGAGCGGCGTGAATCACTCCGGCGGGAAGGAGCGGCGTCAATCACTCCGGCGGGAAGGAGCGGCGTGAATCACTACGGCGGGAAGGAGCGGCGTGAATCACTCCGGCGGGAAGGAGCGGCGTGAATCACTCCGGCGGGAAGGAGCGGCGTGAATCACTCCGGCGGGAAGGAGCGGCGTGAATCACTCCGGCGGGAAGGAGCGGCGTGAATCACTCCGGCGGGAAGGAGCGGCGTGAATCACTCCGGCGGGAAGGAGCGGCGTGAATCACTCCGGCGGGAAGGAGCGGCGTGAATCACTCCGGCGGGAAGGAGCGGCGTGAATCACTCCGGCGGGAAGGAGCGGCGTGAATCACTCCGGCGGGAAGGAGCGGCGTGAATCACTCCGGCGGGACAGAGCGGCGTGAATCACTCCGGCGGGAAGGAGCGGCGTGAATCACTCCGGCGGGAAGGAGCGGCGTGAATCACTCCGGCGGGAAGGAGCGGCGTGAATCACTCCGGCGGGAAGGAGCGGCGTGAATCACTCCGGCGGGAAGGAGCGGCGTGAATCACTCCGGCGGGAAGGAGCGGCGTGAATCACTCCGGCGGGAAGGAGCGGCGTGAATCACTCCGGCGGGAAGGAGCGGCGTGAATCACTCCGGCGGGAAGGAGCGGCGTGAATCACTCCGGCGGGAAGGAGCGGCGTGAATCACTCCGGCGGGAAGGAGCGGCGTGAATCACTCCGGCGGGAAGGAGCGGCGTGAATCACTCCGGCGGGAAGGAGCGGCGTGAATCACTCCGGCGGGAAGGAGCGGCGTGAATCACTCCGGCGGGAAGGAGCGGCGTGAATCACACCGGCGGGAAGGAGCGGCGTGAATCACTCCGGCGGGACAGAGCGGCGTGAATCACTCCGGCGGGACAGAGCGGCGTGAATCACTCCGGCGGGAAGGAGCGGCGTGAATCACTCCGGCGGGAAGGAGCGGCGTGAATCACTCCGGCGGGACAGAGCGGCGTGAATCACTCCGGCGGGACAGAGCGGCGTTAATCACTCCGGCGGGAAGGAGCGGCGTGAATCACTCCGGCGGGAAGGAGCGGCGTGAATCACTCCGGCGGGAAGGAGCGGCGTGATCACTCCGGCGGGAAGGAGCGGCGTGAATCACTCCGGCGGGAAGGAGCGGCGTGATCACTCCGGCGGGAAGGAGCGGCGTGAATCACTCCGGCGGGAAGGAGCGGCGTGAATCACTCCGGCGGGAAGGAGCGGCGTGAATCACTCCGGCGGGAAGGAGCGGCGTGAATCACTCCGGCGGGACAGAGCGGCGTGAATCACTCCGGCGGGAAGGAGCGGCGTGAATCACTACGGCGGGAAGGTGTGGCGTGAATCACTCCGGCGGGAAGGAGCGGCGTGAATCACTCCGGCGGGAAGGAGCGGCGTGAATCACTCCGGCGGGAAGGAGCGGCGTGAATCACTCCGGCGGGAAGGAGCGGCGTGAATCACTCCGGCGGGACAGAGCGGCGTGAATCACTCCGGCGGGAAGGAGCGGCGTGAATCACTCCGGCGGGAAGGAGCGGCGTGAATCACTCCGGCGGGACAGAGCGGCGTGAATCACTCCGGCGGGAAGGAGCGGCGTGAATCACTACGGCGGGAAGGTGTGGCGTGAATCACTCCGGCGGGAAGGAGCGGCGTGAATCACTCCGGCGGGAAGGAGCGGCGTGAATCACTCCGGCGGGAAGGAGCGGCGTGAATCACTCCGGCGGGAAGGAGCGGCGTGAATCACTCCGGCGGGAAGGAGCGGCGTGATCACTCCGGCGGGAAGGAGCGGTGTGAATCACTCCGGCGGGAAGGAGCGGCGTGAATCACTCCGGCGGGAAGGAGCGGCGTGAATCACTCCGGCGGGAAGGAGCGGCGTCAATCACTCCGGCGGGACAGAGCGGCGTGAATCACTCCGGCGGGAAGGAGCGGCGTGAATCACTCCGGCGGGAAGGAGCGGCGTGAATCACTCCGGCGGGAAGGAGCGGCGTGAATCACTCCGGCGGGAAGGAGCGGCGTGAATCACTCCGGCGTCGGGCCGCGCCGAATGTGCAGAATCCTCCGCACCTTCAGGGGCTGGGCCGGCCGGCGGGGAAGGGGCTTGGCGCCACGGCAACCGCCGCCGAAGAGCCGCTGCCGGCCGGCGTGAGTTGGCGCATGCGCGGGAACGTCAGCGGGTGCAGCATCATCCCAGTGCATACACGGGGGGGGGTTCATCTCCGCGCCGGCCATCGCGGACAGTTACACCGGCCGGCTACTGAGTTGGTCAATCAGCCATGATGATAATGAATGACGGAGCGGGCTCGAGGGGCCGAATGGCCTCCTCCTGCTCCTATTCTCCCTGTTGAAGTCTGGGGTAGATCTATTCTGGATGAGGACGGGAATCCAGGGTAACAGGGAAAGGGCAGGAACGTGGGCGTGAGGAATATCGGGCACGATCCTATTGAACGGTGCAGAAGGCTCGAGGCGCAGAAATGCCTCCTCCTGATCCTATTGCTGATGGTTTGATGATAAAGGTGCTATGGAGCGGCGTGCTGGTGCCATGAAAGGAACTGTTTAAATGCCAGATGTTGTTGTGAGGTTTGGATTGCGCTGGACATTCGGAAGGTGACCTTTCACCTCATGTCCAGGCCAGTCTGGGGTGAACCCTGGACTCATCTGTAACTGTGTCAAGCATTCGGTTGATTCATGAACATGGAATGTGGTGCTGCCCAGATTGGAAGGCACGCGTCTGATGGCAGTAATCAGAATTGATTGCAGTGAGTCAACCAGACCCGGTGTAGTGTGGGGACAAGGGTTGGATCGGGATGAAGAGCAAAGGTGGACATAGGCTGGCAGATTGGCAGGCAGTGTGCCTGGAGAGCTGGTGGGCATTCGGAGATCTGGCGGGCAGTGTGCCTGGAGAGGCGGTGGGCATTCGGAGATCTGGCAGGCAGTGTGCCTGGAGAGCTGGTGGGCATTCGGAGATCTGGCGGGCAGTGTGCCTGGAGAGGCGGTGGGCCTTCGGAGATCTGGCTGGTCCTGTCAGGTGAGTAAGGGCATTTTCCCTCCCCGAATCCTCCCCCCTACGCAGCGCGCACCTCCAGCTCGGTAACATTGGGTCAAGTTCTTACTTTAACCATTTTTCGACTCGGGGCTTTGCACAGTAACTTCATTGCAGTCTTTTCATTGCCGTTGGGGCTCCTCAAGAGAGCCCAAGAGTCTGTTTTAGTGGGAGCTGCTGAATGTGCGGCATAGCTCAGCAGAGCCGCAACTGGAAGTCGGGGTCAGGGCTTTTATTAACTATCAATCCAGTTAGTTTTTTGTGAACTACCTCTTTATTAATGCAAATTTCTTTCATATAATTTCATAGAATTTACAGTGCAGAAGGAGGCCATTCGGCCCATCGAGTCTGCACCAGCTCTTGGAAAGAGCACCGTACCCAAGGTCAACGCCTCCACCCTATCCCCATAACCCAGTAACCCCACCCAACACTAAGGGCAATTTTGGACACTAAGGGCAATTTATCACGGCCAATCCACCTAACCTGCACATCTTTGGACTGTGGGAGGAAACCGGAGCACCCGGAGGAAACCCACGCACACACGGGGAGGACGTGCAGACTCCGCACAGACAGTGACCCAAGCCGGGATTCGAACCTGGGACCCTGGAGCTGTGAAGCAATTATGCTATCCACAATGCTTCCGTGCTGTAAGCCTACTTGCGACAATAATAAAAATCATTATTATTATTGTTTTCTTTGTTCATTGATGCGACATGGGCATCAGTGTTAAGGCCAGTATTTATCGGCAGTCTTTAGTTGTCCTTGAGAAGGTGCTGGTGAATCAGACGGACTCTCCAGAGAGCGACTCAGAAGCTAGTCAAGAATTAGCCTTGTTAGTGTTTGCTGGATAAGAACGGGAGCTGTCCATTTGTCCTTCCCCTTTCTGGGTTACTAACCCAGTAACATAATCGTTACTCCGCTCAAACTGGAATCAGGGATGCCGTGGTGTGGTGGTATTGCATCAGTAATGCAGAGACCCAGAGTAACCGTCTGGGCTCCTGTCTTCCAATGCCACCTCAGCAGATGGGGACATTTGAATTTTTTTTTAAATCTGGAATTAAAAGTCCAATGGTGACCGATTGTGGTAAAAAACTCTCCGGTTCACGAATGTCCTATCGGGAAGGAAATCTGTCGCCCTTACCCGGCCTGGCCGACACGTGACTGCAGACATATGATAGCCCTGTGAAGTGGGCGATAGGTGTGGCACTGCCAACGACACACGACCCTGTGAATAAAAGGCAATCCCGGCATTTAACCCTGCCTGTTCTGCTCAGGGTTTGATCCCGACGGTCAATAAGTGAAACAAGAAATTGCTGATTCCAGTCCCAGCTTCCTGACTATTTGTTTTGACGATATGATTGTGTGATTAGCGTTGCCGAGCGAGTCTTACCCCAATGTCCAGTGTGTCGAATTCGGCCTTCAGTGAAATTGCTCCAATGTAGCTGCTGATTATTCCCCCTCGCCTCCCCTCCCCCTCCCCTCCCCACACCCCTCCCCCACCCCTCCCCTCCCCCCCACCCCTCCCGTCACCACACCCCTCCCCCCACCCCCCCTCGCCTCCCCTCCCCTCCCCTCCCCACACCCCACCCCCACCCCCCCTCGCCTCCCCTCCCCCTCCCCTCCCCACACCCCTCCCCCCACCCCCCCTCGCCTCCCCTCCCCCTCCCCTCCCCCTGCCCTCCACCCCACCCCTCCCCTCCCCACCCCTCCCCTCCCCTGCCCCCCACCCCCCCTCGCCTCCCCTCCCCCTCCCCTCCCCCCACCCCCCCTCGCCTCCCCTCCCCCTCCCCTCCCCCCACCCCCCTCGCCTCCCCTCCCCCTCCCCTGCCCCCCACCCCCCCCTCGCCTCCCCTCCCCCCACCCCCCCTCGCCTCCCCTCCCCCTCCCCTCCCCCACCCCCTTCGCCTCCCCTCCCCCTCCCCTCCCATCCCCCTCCCCTCGCCTCCCCTCCCCACCCCTCCCCCTCCCCTCGCCTCCCCTCCCCCCCACCCCTCCCCTCCCCCCACCCCCCCCTCACCTCCCCTCCCCTCACCCCTCCCCTCGCCTCCTCCCTCGCCTCCTCCCTCCCCCCCTCCCCTCGCCTCCCCTCCCCCTCCCCTCGCCTCCCCTCCCCTCCCCCCCTCCCCTCCCCTCCCCTCCCCTCCCCTCGCCTCCCTTCCCCCCTCACCTCGCCTCCCCTCCCCTCGCCTCCCCTCCCCTCCCCCCTCCCCTCCCCTCCCCTCCCCTCGCCTCCCCTCCCCTCGCCTCCCCTCCCCTCCCCCTCCCCTCCCCTCCCCCTCCCCTTCCCTCCCCCTCCCATCCCCTCCCCTCCCCCTCCCCGCCCCCTCCCCTCACCTCCCCTCCCCTCGCCTCCCCTCCCCTCCCCTCCCACTCCCCTCGCCTCCCCTCCCCTCCCCTCCCCTCCTCCCCTCGCATCCCCTCCCCTCCCCCTCACCTCCCCTCCCCTCACCCCTCCCCTCCCCTCGCCTCCTCCCTCCCCTCCCCTCCCCTCGCCTCCCCTCACCCCTCCCCTCGCCTCCCCTCCCCTCCCCTCCTCTCCCCCTCCCCTCCCCTCCCCTCCCCTCCCCCTCCCCTCCCTTTCCCCCCTCCCCTCGCCTCCCCTCCCCTCGCCTCCCCTCGCCTCCCCTCCCCCCTCCCCTCGCCTCCCCTCCCCCTCCCCTCGCCTCCCCTCCCCTCGCCTCCCCTCGCCTCCCCTCCCCCTCCCCTCGCCTCCCCCCATCCCACTCCCCTCCCCTCCCCTCCCCTCCCCTCCCCTCTCCCCTCCACTCCTCCCTCCCCTCCAATCCTCCCTCCCCACCCCCCTCCCCCTCCCCTCCTCCCTCCCCTCACCCTCCCCTCCCCTCCCACCTCACCTCCCCCTCTACCTCACCTCCCACCCCCTCCCCTCGCCTCCCCTCCCACTCCCCTCCCCTCCCCTCGCCTCGCCTCCCCCTCCCCTCCCCTCCCCTCCACTCCTCCCTCCCCTCCCCCTCCCCTCCTCCCTCCCCTCACCCTCCCCTCCCCTCCTCCCTCGCCTCCCCCTCTACCTCACCTCCCACCCCCTCCCCTCGCCTCCCCTCCCCCTCCCCTCCCCCCTCCCCTCCCCCTACCCTCCCCCCTCCCCTCCCCTCCCCTCGCCTCCCCTCGCCTCGCCTCCCCTCCCCCTCCCCTCCCCCTCCCCTCGCCTCCCCTCCCACCTATCCCACCCCTCCCCCTCCCCTCCTCCCTCACCTCCCCCTCCCCTCCCCTCCCCCCTCGCCTCCCCCTCTACCTCACCTCCCACCCCCTCCCCTCGCCTCCCCTCCCCCTCTCCTCCCCTCCCCCTCCCCTCCCCTCCCCCTCTCCTCCCCTCCCCCTCCCCTCCCCTCGCCTCCCCTCCCCTCGCCTCCCCTCCCCTCCCCCCTCCCCCTCCCCTCCCCCCTCCCCTCCCCTCCCCTCCCTTCGCCTCCCCTCCCCTCGCCTCCCCTCCCCTCCCCTCGCCTCCCCTCCCCCCTCCCCTCCCCTCCCCCTCCCCTCCCCTCCCCCCTCCCATCCCCTCCCCTCCCCCTCCCCGCCCCCTCCCCTCACCTCCCCTCCCCTCGCCTCCCCTCCCCTCCCCCTCCCCTCGCCTCCCCTCCCCTCCCCTCCCCTCCTCCCCTCGCATCCCCTCCCCTCCCCCTCACCTCCCCTCCCCTCACCCCTCCCCTCCCCTCGCCTCCTCCCTCCCCTCCCCTCGCCTCCTCCCTCCCCTCCCCTCCCCTCGCCTCCCCTCACCCCTCCCCTCGCCTCCCCTCCCCTCCCCTCCTCTCCCCCTCCCCTCCCCTCCCCTCCCCCCTCCCCTCCCTTTCCCCCCTCCCCTCGCCTCCCCTCCCCTCGCCTCCCCTCGCCTCCCCTCCCCTCGCCTCCCCTCCCCTCCCCTCGCCTCCCCTCCCCCCTCCCCTCCCCTCCCCCTCCCCTCCCCTCCCCCCTCCCATCCCCTCCCCTCCCCCTCCCCGCCCCCTCCCCTCACCTCCCCTCCCCTCGCCTCCCCTCCCCTCCCCCTCCCCTCGCCTCCCCTCCCCTCCCCTCCCCTCCTCCCCTCGCATCCCCTCCCCTCCCCCTCACCTCCCCTCCCCTCACCCCTCCCCTCCCCTCGCCTCCTCCCTCCCCTCCCCTCGCCTCCTCCCTCCCCTCCCCTCCCCTCGCCTCCCCTCACCCCTCCCCTCGCCTCCCCTCCCCTCCCCTCCTCTCCCCCTCCCCTCCCCTCCCCTCCCCCCTCCCCTCCCTTTCCCCCCTCCCCTCGCCTCCCCTCCCCTCGCCTCCCCTCGCCTCCCCTCCCCCTCCCCTCGCCTCCCCTCCCCCTCCCCTCGCCTCCCCTCCCCCTCCCCTCGCCTCCCCTCCCCTCGCCTCCCCTCGCCTCGCCTCCCCTCGCCTCCCCTCCCCCCTCCCCTCGCCTCCCCCCCTCCCACTCCCCTCCCCCTCCCCTCCCCTCCCCTCCCCTCCCCTCTCCCCTCCACTCCTCCCTCCCCTCCCCTCCAATCCTCCCTCCCCACCCCCCTCCCCCTCCCCTCCTCCCTCCCCTCACCCTCCCCTCCCCTCCCCCTCACCTCCCCCTCTACCTCACCTCCCACCCCCTCCCCTCGCCTCCCCTCCCACTCCCCTCCCCCTCCCCTCGCCTCGCCTCCCCCTCCCCTCCCCTCCCCTCCACTCCTCCCTCCCCTCCCCCTCCCCTCCTCCCTCCCCTCACCCTCCCCTCCCCTCATCCCTCGCCTCCCCCTGTACCTCACCTCCCACCCCCTCCCCTCGCCTCCCCTCCCCCTCCCCTCCCCCCCTCCCTCCCCCCTACCCTCCCCCCTCCCCTCCCCTCCCCTCGCCTCCCCTCCCCTCGCCTCCCCTCGCCTCGCCTCCCCTCCCCTCCCCTCGCCTCCCCTCCCACCTCTCCCACCCCCCTCCCCTCCTCCCTCCTCCCTCACCTCACCCTCCCCTCCCCCCTCGCCTCCCCTCTACCTCACCTCCCACCCCCTCCCTCGCCTCCCCTCGCCTCCCCTCCCCCTCCCCTCGCCTCCCCTCCCCTCCCCTCGCCTCCCCTCCCCCTCCCCTCGCCTCCCCTCCCTCGCCTCCCCTCGCCTCCCCTCCCCCTCCCCTCGCCTCCCCCCTCCCACTCCCCTCCCCCTCCCCTCCCCTCCCCTCCCCTCCCCTCTCCCCTCCACTCCTCCCTCCCCTCCCCTCCAATCCTCCCTCCCCACCCCCCTCCCCCTCCCCTCCTCCCTCCCCTCACCCTCCCCTCCCCTCCCCCCTCACCTCCCCCTCTACCTCACCTCCCACCCCCTCCCCTCGCCTCCCCTCCCACTCCCCTCCCCCTCCCCTCGCCTCGCCTCCCCCTCCCCTCCCCTCCCCTCCACTCCTCCCTCCCCTCCCCCTCCCCTCCTCCCTCCCCTCACCCTCCCTCCCCTCCTCCCTCGCCTCCCCCTCTACCTCACCTCCCACCCCCTCCCCTCGCCTCCCCTCCCCCTCCCCTCCCCCCTCCCCTCCCCCCTACCCTCCCCCCTCCCCTCCCCTCCCCTCGCCTCCCCTCCCCTCGCCTCCCCTCGCCTCGCCTCCCCTCCCCCTCCCCTCCCCCTCCCCTCGCCTCCCCTCCCACCTCTCCCACCCCCTCCCCCTCCCCTCCTCCCTCACCTCACCCTCCCCTCCCCTCCCCCCTCGCCTCCCCCTCTACCTCACCTCCCACCCCCTCCCCTCGCCTCCCCTCCCCCTCTCCTCCCTCCCCCTCCCCTCCCCTCCCCCTCCCCTCCCCTCCCCTCCCACTCCCCTCGCCTCCCCTCCCCTCGCCTCCCCTCCCCTCCCCTCCCCCCTCCCCTCCCCCTCCCCTCCCCTCCCACCCCCATCCACCCCCTCCCCTCCCCCCTCCACTCCCCTCCCCACTCCCCTCGCCTCCCCTCCCCTCGCCTCCCCTCCCCTCCCTCCCCCTCCCCTCCCCTCCCCCCTCCCCTCGCCTCCCCTCCCCTCCCCTCCCCTCGCCTCCCCTCCCCTTCAACCCCCTCCCCTCCCCTCCCCTCCCACCCCCTCCCCTCGCCCATTCCCTCAGTCATCACGAGATTCAAAGGCAGACAATGCTGCAGTGTTGCCTCACACTGATCCCACTTGATGCTGAGGTCCAGGCTAACACCCTGACAACCTGACACCCTGACAACCTGGCTCCCTGACACCCTGACACCCTGACACTCTGACAACCTGGCACCCTGACAACCTGACACCCTGACAACCTGGCACCCTGACAACCTGACACCCTGACAACCTGACACCCTGACAACCTGGCACCCTGACAACCTGGCACCCTGACAACCTGGCTCCCTGACACCCTGACACCCTGACACTCTGACAACCTGGCACCCTGACAACCTGACACCCTGACAACCTGGCACCCTGACAACCTGACACCCTGACAACCTGACACCCTGACAACCTGGCACCCTGACACCCTGACAACCTGACACCCTGACAACCTGGCACCCTGACACCCTGACACCCTGACAACCTGACACCCTGACAACCTGACACCCTGACACCCTGACAACCTGGCACCCTGACACCCTGACACCCTGACAACCTGGCAACCTGGCACCCTGACACCCTGACAACCTGACACCCTGACACCCTGACAACCTGACACCCTGACAACCTGACACCCTGACAACCTGGCACCCTGACAACCTGACACCCTGACAACCTGACACCCTGACACCCTGACACCCTGACAACCTGGCACCCTGACAACCTGGCACCCTGACAACCTGACACCCTGACAACCTGACACCCTGACAACCTGACACCCTGACACCCTGACACCCTGACAACCTGACACCCTGACACCCTGACAACCTGACACCCTGACAACCTGACACCCTGACAACCTGGCACCCTGACACCCTGACAACCTGACACCCTGACAACCTGACACCCTGACAACCTGGCACCCTGACAACCTGACACCCTGACAACCTGACACCCTGACAACCTGACAACCTGGCACCCTGACACCCTGACAACCTGGCACCCTGACAACCTGACACCCTGACAACCTGGCTCCCTGACAACCTGACAACCTGGCACCCTGACAACCTGGCACCCTGACAACCTGACACCCTGACAACCTGGCACCCTGACAACCTGGCACCCTGACAACCTGGCTCCCTGACACCCTGACAACCTGGCACCCTGACAACCTGGCACCCTGACAACCTGGCACCCTGACAACCTGACACCCTGACAACCTGGCACCCTGACACCCTGGCACCCTGACAACCTGGCACCCTGACAACCTGACACCCTGACAACCTGGCACCCTGACACCCTGGCACCCTGACAACCTGGCTCCCTGACAACCTGGCACACTGACAACCTGGCACACTGACAACCTGGCACCCTGACAACCTGGCTCCCTGACACCCTGGCACCCTGACACCCTGACACCCTGACACCCTGACAACCTGGCACACTGAATACCTGACACACTGACAACCTGACACACTGACACCCTGACACCCTGACACTCTGACAACCTGGCACCCTGACAACCTGACAACCTGGCACCCTGACACCCTGACACCCTGACACTCTGACAACCTGGCACCCTGACAACCTGACAACCTGACACCCTGACACCCTGACACCCTGACAACCTGACAACCTGGCACCCTGACAACCTGACAACCTGGCACCCTGACACCCTGACACCCTGACAACCTGGCACCCTGACAACCTGACACCCTGACAACCTGACACCCTGACAACCTGACACCCTGACAACCTGGCTCCCTGACAACCTGGCACCCTGACAACCTGGCACCCTGACACCCTGACAACCTGACACCCTGACACCCTGACAACCTGACAACCTGGCACCCTGACAACCTGGCACCCTTACAACCTGACACACTGACAACCTGACACCCTGACACCCTGACACCCTGACAACCTGACACCCTGACAACCTGGCACCCTTACAACCTGACACCCTGACAACCTGGCACCCTGACAACCTGGCACCCTGACAACCTGACACCCTGACAACCTGACACCCTGGCACCCTGACACCCTGGCACCCTGACAACCTGGCACCCTGACAACCTGACACCCTGACAACCTGACAACCTGACAACCTGGCACCCTGACAACCTGACACCCTGACACCCTGACAACCTGACAACCTGACAACCTGACACCCTGGCACCCTGACAACCTGGCACCCTGACACCCTGACAACCTGACACCCTGGCACCCTGACACCCTGACACCCTGGCACCCTGACAACCTGGCACCCTGACACCCTGACAACCTGACACCCTGACAACCTGACAACCTGACAACCTGGCACCCTGACACCCTGACAACCTGACACCCTGACACCCTGACACCCTGATCACCTGGCACCCTGACAACCTGGCACCCTGACACCCTGACAACCTGACACCCTGGCACCCTGACACCCTGACACCCTGGCACCCTGACACCCTGACAACCTGACAACCTGACAACCTGGCACCCTGACACCCTGACAACCTGACACACTGACACCCTGGCACCATGACAACCTGACGCCCTGACAACCTGGCACCCTGGCACCCTGATCACCTGGCACCCTGACACCCTGATCACCTGGCACCCTGACACCCTGACAACCTGACAACCTGACAACCTGACACCCTGACACCCTGACACCCTGACACCCTGACACCCTGACACCCTGACAACCTGACACCCTGACACCCTGACAACCTGACACCCTGACACTCTGACACCCTGACAACCTGACAACCTGACACCCTGACACCCTGACACCCTGACACCCTGACAACCTGACACCCTGGCACCCTGACACCCTGACAACCTGACAACCTGCCAACCTGGCACCCTGACACCCTGACAACCTGACACCCTGACACTCTGACACCCTGACAACCTGACAACCTGACACCCTGACACCCTGACACCCTGACACCCTGACAACCTGGCACACTGACAACCTGACACCCTGACAACCTGGCACACTGACAACCTGACACCCTGACAACCTGACACCCTGACACCCTGACAACCTGGCACCCTGACAACCTGACACCCTGACACTCTGACACCCTGACAACCTGACACCCTGACACCCTGGCACCCTGACAACCTGACAACCTGACACCCTGACACCCTGACAACCTGACACCCTGACACCCTGACAACCTGACAACCTGACACCCTGACACCCTGACAACCTGACACTCTGACACCCTGGCACCCTGACAAACTGGCACCCTGACACCCTGACACCCTGACAACCTGACAACCTGACACCCTGGCACCCTGACAACCTGACAACCTGACACCCTGACACCCTGACAACCTGGCACCCTGACACCCTGGCACCCTGACACCCTGACACCCTGACACCCTGACAACCTGACACCCTGACACCCTGACAACCTGACACCCTGACACCCTGACACCCTGACACCCTGGCACCCTGACAACCTGACAACCTGACACCCTGACACCCTGGCACCCTGACACCCTGACAACCTGACACCCTGACACCCTGACAACCTGACACCCTGACACCCTGACACCCTGACACCCTGGCACCCTGACAACCTGACACTCTGACACTCTGACACCCTGACAACCTGACAACCTGACACCCTGACAACCTGACACCCTGACAACCTGACACCCTGACACCCTGACAACCTGACACCCTGACACCCTGACAACCTGACACCCTGACAACCTGACAACCTGACAACCTGACAACCTGGCACCCTGAAAACCTGACAACCTGACAACCTGGCACCCTGAAAACCTGACACCCTGACACCCTGACACCCTGACACCCTGGCACCCTGACAACCTGACACTCTGACACTCTGACACCCTGACAACCTGACAACCTGACACCCTGACAACCTGACACCCTGACAACCTGACACCCTGACACCCTGACAACCTGACACCCTGACACCCTGACAACCTGACACCCTGACAACCTGACAACCTGACAACCTGACAACCTGACAACCTGGCACCCTGAAAACCTGACAACCTGACAACCTGGCACCCTGAAAACCTGACACCCTGACACCCTGACAACCTGTCACACTGACACCCTGACACCCTGACAGCCTGACACCCTGACACCCTGACACCCTGACAACCTGACACCCTGACAACCTGACACCCTGACACCCTGACAACCTGGCACTCTGACAACCTGGCACCCTGACAACCTGACACCCTGACACCCTGACACCCTGACACCCTGACAACCTGTCACCCTGACAACCTGACACCCTGACAACCTGACACCCTGACAACCTGGCACCCTGACACCCTGACAACCTGACACCCTGACACCCTGACACCCTGACAACCTGGCACCCTGACACCCTGACAACCTGACACCCTGACAACCTGGCACCCTGACACCCTGACAACCTGGCACCCTGACAACCTGACACCCTGACAACCTGACACCCTGACAACCTGACAACCTGACACCCTGACAACCTGACACCCTGACACCCTGACACCCTGGCACCCTGACAACCTGACACCCTGACAACCTGACACCCTGACAACCTGACACCCTGACAACCTGACACCCTGACACCCTGACAACCTGACACCCTGACACACTGACAACCTGGCACCCTGACACCCTGACACCCTGACACCCTGACACCCTGATACCCTGACAACCTGGCACCCTGACACCCTGACAACCTGACAACCTGACAACCTGGCACCCTGACACCCTGACAACCTGACACCCTGACACTCTGACACCCTGACAACCTGACAACCTGACACCCTGACACCCTGACACCCTGACACCCTGACAACCTGGCACACTGACAACCTGACACCCTGACAACCTGGCACACTGACAACCTGACACCCTGACAACCTGACACCCTGACACCCTGACAACCTGGCACCCTGACAACCTGACACCCTGACACTCTGACACCCTGACAACCTGACACCCTGACACCCTGGCACCCTGACAACCTGACAACCTGACACCCTGACACCCTGACAACCTGACACCCTGACACCCTGACAACCTGACAACCTGACACCCTGACACCCTGACAACCTGACACTCTGACACCCTGGCACCCTGACAAACTGGCACCCTGACACCCTGACACCCTGACAACCTGACAACCTGACACCCTGGCACCCTGACAACCTGACAACCTGACACCCTGACACCCTGACAACCTGACACCCTGACACCCTGACAACCTGACACCCTGACACCCTGACACCCTGACACCCTGGCACCCTGACAACCTGACACTCTGACACTCTGACACCCTGACAACCTGACAACCTGACACCCTGACAACCTGACACCCTGACAACCTGACACCCTGACACCCTGACAACCTGACACCCTGACACCCTGACAACCTGACACCCTGACAACCTGACAACCTGACAACCTGACAACCTGACAACCTGGCACCCTGAAAACCTGACAACCTGACAACCTGGCACCCTGAAAACCTGACACCCTGACACCCTGACACCCTGACACCCTGGCACCCTGACAACCTGACACTCTGACACTCTGACACCCTGACAACCTGACAACCTGACACCCTGACAACCTGACACCCTGACAACCTGACACCCTGACACCCTGACAACCTGACACCCTGACACCCTGACAACCTGACACCCTGACAACCTGACAACCTGACAACCTGACAACCTGACAACCTGGCACCCTGAAAACCTGACAACCTGACAACCTGGCACCCTGAAAACCTGACACCCTGACACCCTGACAACCTGTCACACTGACACCCTGACACCCTGACAACCTGACACCCTGACACCCTGACACCCTGACAACCTGACACCCTGACAACCTGACACCCTGACACCCTGACAACCTGGCACTCTGACAACCTGGCACCCTGACAACCTGACACCCTGACACCCTGACACCCTGACACCCTGACAACCTGTCACCCTGACAACCTGACACCCTGACAACCTGACACCCTGACAACCTGGCACCCTGACACCCTGACAACCTGACACCCTGACACCCTGACACCCTGACAACCTGGCACCCTGACACCCTGACAACCTGACACCCTGACAACCTGGCACCCTGACACCCTGACAACCTGGCACCCTGACAACCTGACACCCTGACAACCTGACACCCTGACAACCTGACAACCTGACACCCTGACAACCTGACACCCTGACACCCTGACACCCTGGCACCCTGACAACCTGACACCCTGACAACCTGACACCCTGACAACCTGACACCCTGACAACCTGACACCCTGACACCCTGACAACCTGACACCCTGACACACTGACAACCTGGCACCCTGACACCCTGACACCCTGACACCCTGACACCCTGATACCCTGACAACCTGGCACCCTGACACCCTGACACCCTGACAACCTGGCACCCTGACACACTGACAACCTGGCACCCTGACACCCTGACAACCTGACACCCTGACACCCTGACACCCTGACACCCTGACACCCTGGTACCCTGACACCCTGACACCCTGACACCCTGACACCCTGGCACCCTGACACCCTGACACCCTGGTACCCTGACACCCTGACACCCTGGCACCCTGACACTCTGACACCCTGGTACCCTGACACCCTGACACCCTGACACCCTGACACCCTGGTACCCTGACACCCTGACAACCTGGCACCCTGACACCCTGACACCCTGACACCCTGGCACCCTGGTACCCTGACACCCTGGTACCCTGACACCCTGACACCCTGGCACCCTGACACTCTGACAACCTGGCACCCTGACACCCTGACACCCTGACAACCTGACACACTGACAACCTGGCACCCTGACACCCTGACACCCTGACACCCTGACACCCTGACACTCTGACAACCTGGCACCCTGACACCCTGACACCCTGACAACCTGACAACCTGGCACCCTGGCACCCTGACACCCTGACAACCTGACACCCTGACACCCTGGCACCCTGACAACCTGGCACCCTGACACTCTGACAACCTGGCACCCTGACAACCTGGCACCCTGACACCCTGACACCCTGACAACCTGGCACCCTGACAACCTGACAACCTGGCTCCCTGACACCCTGACACCCTGACACCCTGGCACCCTGACAACCTGGCACCCTGACAACCTGACACCCTGACAACCGGACACCCTGACAACCTGACAACCTGGCACCCTGACACCCTGACAACCGGACACCCTGACAACCGGACACCCTGACAACCGGACACCCTGACAACCTGACACCCTGGCACCCTGACAACCTGGCACCCTGACAACCTGACACCCTGACAACCGGACACCCTGACACTCTGACAACCTGGCACCCTGACACCCTGGCACCCTGACAACCTGACAACCTGACACACTGGCACCCTGACACTCTGACAACCTGGCACCCTGACACCCTGGCACCCTGACAACCTGACAACCTGACACCCTGGCACCCTGGCACCCTGACAACCTGGCACCCTGACAACCTGGCACCCTGACAACCTGGCACCCTGACAACCTGGCAACCTGACACCCTGGCACCCTGACACTCTGACAACCTGGCACCCTGACACACTGACACCCTGACAACCTGGCACCCTGGTACCCTGACAACCTGGCACCCTGGCACCCTGGCACACTGACAACCTGGCACCCTGACAACCTGGCACCCTGACACACTGACACCCTGACACTCTGACAACCTGGCACCCTGACACACTGACACCCTGACAACCTGGCACCCTGGTACCCTGACAACCTGACAACCTGGCACCCTGACACCCTGGCACCCTGGCACACTGACAACATGACAACCTGGCACACTGAATACCTGACACCCTGACAACCTGACACCCTGACAACCTGGCACACTGAATACCTGACACACTGACAACCTGACACCCTGACAACCTGGCACACTGAATACCTGACACACTGACAACCTGACACCCTGACAACCTGGCACCCTGACAACCTGACACCCTGACAACCTGACACTCTGACACCCTGACACCCTGACAACCTGACACCCTGACAACCTGGCACCCTGACCACCAGGCACCCTGACAACCTGACACACTGACAACCTGGCACACTGAATACCTGACACACTGACAACCTGACACACTGACAACCTGACAACCTGACAACCTGGCACCCTGACAACCTGACACACTGACAACCTGGCTCCCTGACACCCTGACAACCTGACAACCTGGCACACTGACAACCTGACACACTGACAACCTGACACTCTGACAACCTGGCACCCTGACAACCTGGCACACTGAATACCTGACACACTGACAACCTGACACTCTGACAACCTGGCACCCTGACAACCTGGCACACTGACAACCTGGCACCCTTACAACCTGACACCCTGATAACCAGGCTCCCTGACAACCTGGCTCCCTGACACCCTGACAACCTGGCACCCTGACAACCTGACACCCTGACAACCTGGCTCCCTGACAACCTGACACCCTGGCACCCTGGCACCCTGACACCCTGACACCCTGACAACCTGACACCCTGACAACCTGACACCCTGACAACCTGACAACCTGACACACTGACAACCTGACACCCTGACACACTGACACCCTGACACCCTGGCACCCTGGCACCCTGACACCCTGACACCCTGACAACCTGACACACTGACACCCTGACACCCTGACAACCTGACACCCTGACAACCTGACAACCTGGCACCCTGGCACCCTGACACCCTGACACCCTGACAACCTGACACACTGACACCCTGACACCCTGACAACCTGACACCCTGACAACCTGACAACCTGGCACCCTGACACCCTGACACCCTGACACACTGACACACTGACACCCTGACAACCTGGCACCCTGGCACCCTGACACCCTGACACCCTGACAACCTGACACCCTGACAACCTGGCACCCTGGCACACTGACACCCTGACACCCTGACACCCTGACACCCTGACACCCTGACAACCTGACACCCTGACACCCTGACACCCTGACAACCTGACAACCTGGCACCCTGACACCCTGGCACCCTGTCACCCTGACAACCTGACACCCTGACAACCTGACACCCTGACAACCTGGCACACTGACACCCTGACACCCTGACAACCTGGCACCCTGACAACCTGGCACCCTGGCACCCTGACACCCTGGCACCCTGACACCCTGGCACCCTGTCACCCTGACAACCTGACACCCTGACAACCTGACACCCTGACAACCTGACAACCTGACAACCTGACACCCTGACAACCTGACACCCTGACAACCTGACACCCTGGCACCCTGTCACCCTGACAACCTGACACCCTGACAACCTGACACCCTGACAACCTGACAACCTGGCACCCTGACACCCTGACACCCTGGCACCGTGACAACTTGGCACCCTGGCACCCTGACACCCTGACACACTGACACCCTGACAACCTGGCACCCTGACACCCTGGCACCCTGGCACCCTGACACCCTGACAACCTGACACCCTGGCACCCTGGCACCCTGGCACCCTGACAACCTGACAACCTGGCACCCTGACACCCTGACAAACTGGCACCCTGACACACTGGCACCCTGGCACCCTGGCACCCTGACAACCTGACAACCTGACACCCTGGCACCCTGGCACCCTGGCACCCTGACAACCTGACAACCTGGCACCCTGACACCCTGACAACCTGGCACCCTGACACACTGGCACCCTCGCACCCTGGCACCCTGACACCCTGGCACCCTGGCACCCTGGCACCCTGACACCCTGACAACCTGGCACCCTGACACCCTGACAACCTGGCACCCTGACACCCTGGCACCCTGGCAACCTGACACCCTGACAAACTGGCACCCTGACACCCTGACACACTGACACCCTGACACCCTGACAACCTGGCACCCTGACAAACTGGCACCCTGACAACCTGGCACCCTGACAACCTGGCACCCTGACAACCTGGCACCCTGACAACCTGACACCCTGACAACCTGGCACCCTGACACTCTGACAACCTGGCACCCTGACAACCTGACACCCTGACAACCTGGCACCCTGACAACCTGGCACCCTGACAACCTGGCACCCTGACAACCTGGCACCCTGACAACCTGACACCCTGACACCCTGACACCCTGACATCCTGACAACCTGACAACCTGACAACCTGGCACCCTGACAACCTGACACCCTGACAACCTGGCACCCTGACAACCTGACACCCTGACAACCTGGCACCCTGACACCCTGACAACCTGGCACCCTGACAACCTGACACCCTGACACCCTGACAACCTGACAACCTGACACACTGACAACCTGGCACCCTGACAACCTGGCTCCCTGACACCCTGACAACCTGACACCCTGACAACCTGGCACCCTGACACCCTGACAACCTGACACCCTGGCACCCTGACAACCTGACACCCTGGCACCCTGACAACCTGACAACCTGGCACCCTGGCACCCTGACAACCTGGCACCCTGACAACCTGGCTCCCTGACACCCTGACAACCTGGCACCCTGGCAACCTGACACCCTGACAACCTGGCTCCCTGACATCCTGACAACCTGGCTCCCTGACACCCTGACAACCTGGCACCCTGACAACCTGACACCCTGACAACCTGGCACCCTGACACCCTGGCAACCTGACACCCTGACAACCTGGCACCCTGACACCCTGACAACCTGACACCCTGACAACCTGGCACCCTGACACCCTGACACCCTGACAACCTGACACCCTGACAATCTGACACCCTGGCACCCTGACACCCTGACAACCTGGCACCCTGACACCCTGACACCCTGACAACCTGACACCCTGACAACCTGACAACCTGGCACCCTGACAACCTGACACCCTGGCACCCTGACAACCTGGCACCCTGACAACCTGACAACCTGGCACCCTGGCACCCTGACAACCTGGCACCCTGACAACCTGACACCCTGGCACCCTGACAACCTGACACCCTGACAACCTGACACCCTGACAACCTGGCACCCTGACACCCTGGCACCCTGACACCCTGACAACCTGACACTCTGACAACCTGGCACCCTGACACACTGACAACCTGACACCCTGACAACCTGACACCCTGACAACCTGACACCCTGACAAACTGACACCCTGACAACCTGACACCCTGACAACCTGACACCCTGACACCCTGACACCCTGACACACTGACACCCTGACAACCTGACACCCTGACAACCTGGCACCCTGACACCCTGACAACCTGACACTCTGACACACTGACAACCTGACACCCTGACAACCTGACACACTGACAACCTGACACCCTGACAACCTGGCACCCTGGCACCCTGACACCCTGACACCCTGACAACCTGACACCCTGACAACCTGACACCCTGACAACCTGACACCCTGACAACCTGGCACCCTGACACCCTGGCACCCTGACACCCTGGCACCCTGACACCCTGGCACCCTGACAACCTGACAACCTGACAACCTGGCACCCTGACACCCTGGCACCCTGACAACCTGACAACCTGGCACCCTGGCACCCTGACACCCTGGCACCCTGACACCCTGACACCCTGACAACCTGACAACCTGGCACCCTGGCACCCTGACACCCTGGCACCCTGACAACCTGGCACCCTGACAACCTGACAACCTGGCACCCTGACAACCTGACAACCTGACAACCTGGCACCCTGACAACCTGGCACCCTGACACCCTGACAACCTGACAACCTGGCACCCTGACACCCTGGCACCCTGACAACCTGACAACCTGACACCCTGACACCCTGACACTCTGACAACCTGGCACCCTGACACCCTGACACCCTGACAACCTGACACCCTGGCACCCTGACAACCTGACACCCTGACACCCTGACACCCTGGCACCCTGACACCCTGACACCCTGGCACCCTGACACCCTGACACCCTGACACCCTGACACCCTGACACCCTGACACCCTGGCACCCTGACAACCTGGCACCCTGACACCCTGACAACCTGGCACCCTGACACCCTGGCACCCTGACACCCTGACAACCTGACACTCTGACAACCTGGCACCCTGACACACTGACAACCTGACACCCTGACAACCTGACACCCTGACAACCTGACACCCTGACAAACTGACACCCTGACAACCTGACACCCTGACAACCTGACACCCTGACACCCTGACACCCTGACACACTGACACCCTGACAACCTGACACCCTGACAACCTGGCACCCTGACACCCTGACAACCTGACACTCTGACACACTGACAACCTGACACCCTGACAACCTGACACACTGACAACCTGACACCCTGACAACCTGGCACCCTGGCACCCTGACACCCTGACACCCTGACAACCTGACACCCTGACAACCTGACACCCTGACAACCTGACACCCTGACAACCTGGCACCCTGACACCCTGGCACCCTGACACCCTGGCACCCTGACACCCTGGCACCCTGACAACCTGACAACCTGACAACCTGGCACCCTGACACCCTGGCACCCTGACAACCTGACAACCTGGCACCCTGGCACCCTGACACCCTGGCACCCTGACACCCTGACACCCTGACAACCTGACAACCTGGCACCCTGGCACCCTGACACCCTGGCACCCTGACAACCTGGCACCCTGACAACCTGACAACCTGGCACCCTGACAACCTGACAACCTGACAACCTGGCACCCTGACAACCTGGCACCCTGACACCCTGACAACCTGACAACCTGGCACCCTGACACCCTGGCACCCTGACAACCTGACAACCTGACACCCTGACACCCTGACACTCTGACAACCTGGCACCCTGACACCCTGACACCCTGACAACCTGACACCCTGGCACCCTGACAACCTGACACCCTGACACCCTGACACCCTGGCACCCTGACACCCTGACACCCTGGCACCCTGACACCCTGACACCCTGACACCCTGACACCCTGACACCCTGACACCCTGGCACCCTGACAACCTGGCACCCTGGTACCCTGACAACCTGACACCCTGGCACCCTGGCACCCTGACACCCTGACACCCTGACACCCTGGCACCCTGACACCCTGACAACCTGACACCCTGACAACCTGACACCCTGACACCCTGACACCCTGACACCCTGACAACCTGACACCCTGACAACCTGACACCCTGACAACCTGACACCCTGACACCCTGACAACCTGACACCCTGACAACCTGACACCCTGACATCCTGACAACCTGACACACTGACACCCTGACACCCTGACACCCTGACAACCTGACACACTGACACCCTGACAACCTGACAACCTGACACCCTGACACCCTGACACCCTGACACCCTGACACCCTGACACCCTGACACCCTGACACCCTGACAACCTGACAACCTGGCACCCTGACAACCTGACACCCTGGCACCCTGACACCCTGACAACCTGACACACTGACACCCTGACACCCTGACAACCTGACACACTGACACCCTGACACCCTGACAACCTGACACCCTGACACCCTGACACCCTGACAACCTGACACACTGACACCCTGACACCCTGACACCCTGACAACCTGACACACTGACACCCTGACAACCTGACAACCTGACACCCTGACACCCTGACACCCTGACACCCTGACACCCTGACAACCTGGCACCCTGACACCCTGACACCCTGGCACCCTGACACCCTGACAACCTGACACACTGACACCCTGACACCCTGACACCCTGACAACCTGACACCCTGACACCCTGACAACCTGACACCCTGACAACCTGACACCCTGACACCCTGACAACCTGACACACTGACAACCTGACACCCTGACAACCTGACACCCTGACACCCTGACACACTGACACCCTGACAACCTGACACACTGACAACCTGGCTCCCTGACAAACTGACGCCCTGACACCCTGACACACTGACACCCTGACAACCTGGCTCCCTGACAAACTGACGCCCTGACACCCTGACACCCTGACACCCTGACAACCTGACAACCTGACACCCTGACACCCTGGCACCCTGACACCCTGACAACCTGACACACTGACACCCTGACACCCTGACACCCTGACAACCTGACACCCTGACACCCTGACAACCTGACACCCTGACACCCTGACACCCTGACAACCTGACACCCTGACAACCTGACACCCTGACAACCTGACACCCTGACACCCTGACACCCTGACACCCTGACAACCTGACACCCTGACACCCTGACAACCTGACACCCTGACAACCTGACACCCTGACAACCTGACACCCTGACACCCTGACAACCTGACAACCTGACACCCTGACAACCTGACAACCTGACACACTGACACACTGACACCCTGACACCCTGACAACCTGACACCCTGACACCCTGACACCCTGACAACCTGACACCCTGACACCCTGACACCCTGACACCCTGACACCCTGGCACCCTGACAAACTGACACCCTGACACCCTGACACCCTGACACCCTGACACCCTGGCACCCTGACACCCTGACAAACTGACACCCTGACACCCTGGCACCCTGACAACCTGACACCCTGACACCCTGACAACCTGGCACCCTGACACCCTGACACCCTGTCACCCTGACACCCTGACACACTGACACCCTGACACCCTGACACCCTGACACCCTGACAACCTGGCACCCTGACAACCTGACACCCTGACAACCTGACACCCTGGCACCCTGACAACCTGGCACCCTGACACCCTGACAACCTGACAACCTGACACCCTGGCACCCTGACTCCCTGACACCCTGGCACCCTGACACCCTGACAAACTGACACCCTGACACGCTGGCACCCTGACAAACTGACACCCTGACACCCTGGCACCCTGACACCCTGACAAACTGACACCCTGACACCCTGGCACCCTGACTCCCTGACACCCTGGCACCCTGACACCCTGACAACCTGACAACCTGGCACCCTGACACCCTGACACCCTGACACCCTGACACCCTGGCACCCTGACACCCTGACAAACTGACACCCTGACACCCTGACACCCTGACACCCTGACAACCTGACACCCTGACACCCTGACACCCTGACACCCTGACACCCTGACAACCTGACAACCTGACACCCTGACACCCTGACACCCTGACAACCTGACACCCTGACAAACTGACACCCTGACAACCTGACACCCTGACAACCTGACACCCTGGCACCCTGACAACCTGACAACCTGACACACTGACAACCTGACACCCTGACACCCTGACAACCTGACACCCTGGCACCCTGACACCCTGGCACCCTGACAACCTGGCACCCTGACAACCTGACAACCTGGCACCCTGACAACCTGACACCCTGACACCCTGACAACCTGACACCCTGACACCCTGACAACCTGACAACCTGGCACCCTGACAACCTGACAACCTGGCACCCTGACAACCTGACAACCTGACACCCTGACAACCTGGCACCCTGACAACCTGACAACCTGGCACCCTGACAACCTGACACCCTGACAACCTGGCACACTGACAACCTGGCACCCTGACAACCTGACAACCTGGCACCCTGACACCCTGACACCCTGACAACCTGGCACCCTGACAACCTGGCACCCTGACAACCTGGCACCCTGACAACCTGACAACCTGGCACCCTGACACCCTGACACCCTGACAACCTGGCACCCTGACAACCTGGCACCCTGACAACCTGACACCCTGACAACCTGACACCCTGACAACCTGGCACCCTGACAACCTGGCACCCTGACAACCTGGCACCCTGACAACCTGACACCCTGACAACCTGACAACCTGACACACTGACAACCTGACACCCTGACAACCTGGCACCCTGACAACCTGACACCCTGACAACCTGACAACCTGACACACTGACAACCTGGCACCCTGACAACCTGACACCCTGACAACCTGGCACCCTGACAACCTGACACCCTGACAACCTGACAACCTGACACACTGACAACCTGGCACCCTGACAACCTGACACCCTGACAACCTGACAACCTGACACCCTGACAACCTGACAACCTGACACCCTGACAACCTGACAACCTGACACACTGACAACCTGGCACCCTGACACCCTGGCACCCTGACACCCTGGCACCCTGACAACCTGGCACACTGACAACCTGACACCCTGACAACCTGGCACCCTTACAACCTGGCACCCTGACACCCTGGCACCCTGACACCCTGGCACCCTGACAACCTGGCACCCTGACACCCTGGCACCCTGACAACCTGGCACACTGACAACCTGGCACCCTGACAACCTGGCACACTGACAACCTGACACCCTGACAACCTGGCACCCTGACAACCTGACAACCTGGCACCCTGACAACCTGACACCCTGACACCCTGACAACCTGACACCCTGACAACCTGACAACCTGACACCCTGACACCCTGGCACCCTGACACCCTGACACCCTGACACCCTGGCACCCTGACAACCTGGCACCCTGACACCCTGACAAACTGACACCCTGACACCCTGACACACTGACACCCTGACACCCTGGCACCCTGACACCCTGGCACCCTGACACCCTGACACCCTGAAAACCTGGCACCCTGAAAACCTGGCACCCTGACAACCTGGCACCCTGACACACTGACACCCTGACAACCTGACAACCTGACAACCTGACAACCTGGCACCCTGACAACCTGGCACCCTGGCACCCTGACAACCTGACACCCTGACGCCCTGACACCCTGACAACCTGACAACCTGACACCCTGACACCCTGACAACCTGACACCCTGACACCCTGACAACCTGGCACCCTGACACCCTGACAACCTGACAACCTGACACCCTGACACCCTGACAACCTGACACCCTGGCACCCTGACACCCTGACAACCTGACAACCTGACACCCTGACACCCTGACAACCTGACACCCTGACACCCTGACAACCTGACAACCTGGCACCCTGACACACTGACACACTGACACCCTGACAACCTGACACCCTGACACCCTGACAACCTGACAACCTGACAACCTGACACACTGACACCCTGACAACCTGACACCCTGACACCCTGACAACCTGACACCCTGACACCCTGACAACCTGACAACCTGGCACCCTGACAACCTGGCACCCTGACACCCTGACACCCTGACACCCTGACACTCTGACAACCTGACACCCTGACACACTGACACCCTGACAACCTGACACCCTGACACCCTGACACCCTGACACCCTGACAACCTGACACCCTGACAACCTGACAACCTGACACCCTGACACCCTGGCACCCTGACACCCTGACACACTGACAACCTGACACCCTGACAACCTGGCACCCTGGCACCCTGACACCCTGACACCCTGACACCCTGACACCCTGGCACCCTGACACCCTGACACACTGACAACCTGACACCCTGACAACCTGGCACCCTGGCACCCTGACACCCTGACACACTGACAACCTGACACACTGACAACCTGACACCCTGACAACCTGACACCCTGACAACCTGACACCCTGACACCCTGACACCCTGACACCCTGACAACCTGGCACCCTGACACCCTGACACCCTGACACCCTGACACCCTGACACCCTGACACCCTGACACCCTGACACCCTGACAACCTGACACCCTGACACCCTGACAACCTGGCACACTGACACCCTGACACCCTGACAACCTGGCACACTGACACCCTGACACCCTGACAACCTGACACCCTGGCACACTGACACCCTGACACCCTGACACCCTGGCACCCTGACACCCTGACACCCTGACAACCTGACACCCTGGCACCCTGACACCCTGACACCCTGACAACCTGACAACCTGACACACTGACACCCTGGCACCCTGACAACCTGACACACTGACACCCTGGCACCCTGACAACCTGACACACTGACACCCTGGCACCCTGACACCCTGACACCCTGGCACCCTGACAACCTGACACACTGACACCCTGGCACCCTGACAACCTGGCACCCTGACACCCTGACAACCTGGCACCCTGACACCCTGACACCCTGACACCCTGACACCCTGACAACCTGACACCCTGACACCCTGACACCCTGGCACCCTGACAACCTGGCACCCTGACACCCTGACAACCTGGCACCCTGACACCCTGACACCCTGACACCCTGACACCCTGACACCCTGACACCCTGACACCCTGACAACCTGGCACCCTGACACCCTGACACCCTGACACCCTGACAACCTGACACCCTGACACCCTGACAACCTGACACCCTGACACCCTGACAACCTGACACCCTGACACCCTGACACCCTGACACCCTGACACCCTGACAACCTGACAACCTGACACCCTGACACCCTGACACCCTGACACCCTGACACCCTGACAACCTGACAACCTGACACCCTGACACCCTGACACCCTGACACCCTGACACCCTGACAACCTGACACCCTGACACCCTGACACCCTGACACCCTGACACCCTGACAACCTGACACCCTGACACCCTGACACCCTGACACCCTGACACCCTGACAACCTGACACCCTGACACCCTGACACCCTGACAACCTGACACCCTGACACCCTGACACCCTGACAAACTGACAACCTGACACCCTGACAACCTGACACCCTGACAACCTGACACCCTGACAACCTGACACCCTGACGCCCTGACACCCTGACACCCTGACACCCTGACAACCTGACACCCTGACAACCTGGCACCCTGACAACCTGACACCCTGACAAACTGACACCCTGACACCCTGGCACCCTGACAACCTGACAACCTGACACCCTGACAACCTGACACCCTGGCACCCTGACAACCTGGCACCCTGACACCCTGACAACCTGACACCCTGACAACCTGACACCCTGACACCCTGACAACCTGACACCCTGACACCCTGACAACCTGACACCCTGACACCCTGACACCCTGACACCCTGGCACCCTGACAACCTGGCACCCTGACACCCTGACAAACTGACACCCTGACACCCTGGCACCCTGACACCCTGGCACCCTGACAACCTGACACACTGACAACCTGACACCCTGACACCCTGACACCCTGGCACCCTGACAATCTGGCACCCTGACACCCTGACACCCTGACAAACTGACACCCTGACAACCTGACACACTGACAACCTGACACCCTGACAACCTGACACCCTGACACCCTGACACCCTGACAACCTGACAACCTGACACCCTGACACCCTGGCACCCTGACACCCTGACACCCTGACACCCTGGCACCCTGGCACCCTGACACCCTGACACCCTGATACCCTGACACCCTGACACCCTGACAACCTGGCACCCTGACACCCTGACACCCTGACACCCTGACACCCTGACACCCTGACACCCTGACACCCTGACAACCTGGCACCCTGACACCCTGACACCCTGACACCCTGACACCCTGACAACCTGACACCCTGACACCCTGACACCCTGACAACCTGACACCCTGACACCCTGACACCCTGACAAACTGACAACCTGACACCCTGACAACCTGACACCCTGACAACCTGACACCCTGACAACCTGACACCCTGACGCCCTGACACCCTGACAACCTGACACCCTGACGCCCTGACAACCTGGCACCCTGACAACCTGACACCCTGACAAACTGACACCCTGACACCCTGGCACCCTGACAACCTGACAACCTGACACCCTGGCACCCTGACACCCTGACACCCTGACACCCTGGCACCCTGACACCCTGACACCCTGACACCCTGACACCCTGGCACCCTGACACCCTGACACCCTGACAAACTGACACCCTGACACCCTGGCACCCTGACAACCTGACAACCTGACACCCTGGCACCCTGACACCCTGACACCCTGACACCCTGGCACCCTGACACCCTGGCACCCTGACAACCTGACACCCTGGCACCCTGACAACCTGGCACCCTGACAACCTGACACCCTGACAACCTGACACCCTGACACCCTGACAACCTGACACCCTGGCACCCTGACACCCTGACACCCTGACACCCTGGCACCCTGACACCCTGACACCCTGACACCCTGGCACCCTGACAACCTGGCACCCTGACACCCTGACAAACTGACACCCTGACACCCTGGCACCCTGACACCCTGGCACCCTGACAACCTGACACACTGACAACCTGACACCCTGACAACCTGACACCCTGACAACCTGACAACCTGACACCCTGACACCCTGGCACCCTGACACCCTGACAACCTGACACCCTGGCACCCTGACACCCAGACAACCTGGCACCCTGACACCCTGACACCCTGACAACCTGACACCCTGACACCCTGACAACCTGGCACCCTGACAACCTGACACCCTGACACCCTGACACCCTGACACCCTGACACCCTGACAACCTGACACCCTGGCACCCTGACACCCAGACAACCTGGCACCCTGACACCCTGACACCCTGACAACCTGACACCCTGGCACCCTGACAACCTGGCACCCTGACACCCTGACACCCTGGCACCCTGACACCCTGACAACCTGACACCCTGGCACCCTGACACCCAGACAACCTGGCACCCTGACACCCTGACACCCTGACAACCTGACACCCTGGCACCCTGACAACCTGGCACCCTGACAACCTGGCACCCTGACACCCTGACAACCTGACACCCTGGCACCCTGACACCCTGACACCCTGACACCCTGACAACCTGACACCCTGACACCCTGACACCCTGACACCCTGGCACCCTGACACCCTGACAAACTGACACCCTGACACCCTGGCACCCTGACACCCTGACAAACTGACACCCTGGCACCCTGACACCCTGGCACCCTGACACCCTGACACCCTGACACCCTGGCACCCTGACACCCTGGCACCCTGACACCCTGACAACCTGACACCCTGGCACCCTGACACCCTGACAACCTGACACCCTGGCACCCTGGCACCCTGACACCCTGACACCCTGACACCCTGACAAACTGACACCCTGACACCCTGACAACCTGACACCCTGACAACCTGACACCCTGGCACCCTGACAACCTGACACCCTGACACCCTGACACCCTGGCACCCTGACACCCTGACAAACTGACACCCTGACACCCTGGCACCCTGACACCCTGACAAACTGACACCCTGGCACCCTGACACCCTGGCACCCTGACAACCTGACAACCTGACACCCTGGCACCCTGACACCCTGACACCCTGACACCCTGACAACCTGACACCCTGACACCCTGACACCCTGGCACCCTGACACCCTGACAAACTGACACCCTGACACCCTGGCACCCTGACACCCTGACAAACTGACACCCTGGCACCCTGACACCCTGGCACCCTGACACCCTGACACCCTGACACCCTGGCACCCTGACACCCTGACAAACTGACACCCTGACACCCTGGCACCCTGACACCCTGACAACCTGACACCCTGACAACCTGGCACCCTGACACCCTGACAACCTGGCACCCTGACAACCTGACAACCTGACACCCTGACACCCTGACAACCTGACACCCTGACAACCTGGCACCCTGACACCCTGACAACCTGGCACCCTGACGCCCTGACAACCTGACACCCTGACACCCTGACACACTGACAACCTGGCACCCTGACACCCTGGCACCCTGACACCCTGACAACCTGGCACCCTGACAACCTGACAACCTGACACCCTGACACCCTGACAAACTGACACCCTGACGCCCTGACAACCTGACAACCTGACACCCTGGCACCCTGACACCCTGACAACCTGACACCCTGACACCCTGACAACCTGGCACCCTGACAACCTGACAACCTGACACCCTGACACCCTGACAAACTGACACCCTGACACCCTGACACCCTGACACCCTGACACCCTGACAACCTGGCACTCTGGCACCCTGACACCCTGACAAACTGACACCCTGACACCCTGACACCCTGACAACCTGACACCCTGACAACCTGACAAACTGACACCCTGACACCCTGACAACCTGGCACTCTGGCACCCTGACACCCTGACAAACTGACACCCTGACACCCTGACACCCTGACAACCTGACACCCTGACAACCTGACAACCTGGCACCCTGACACCCTGACACCCTGGCACCCTGACACCCTGACACCCTGACACCCTGACAACCTGACAACCTGGCACCCTGACACCCTGACACCCTGACACCCTGACACCCTGACAACCTGGCACCCTGACACCCTGACAACCTGGCACCCTGACAACCTGACACCCTGACACCCTGACAACCTGACAACCTGACACCCTGACACCCTGACAAACTGACAACCTGACAACCTGACACCCTGACAACCTGACAACCTGACACCCTGACACCCTGACACCCTGACAACCTGACAACCTGACACCCTGACACCCTGACACCCTGACACCCTGACAAACTGACACCCTGACACCCTGACAACCTGGCACCCTGACAAACTGACACCCTGACACCCTGACACCCTGACAAACTGACACCCTGACACCCTGACAAACTGACACCCTGACACCCTGACACCCTGACACCCTGACACCCTGGCACCCTGACACCCTGACACCCTGACACCCTGACAACCTGGCACCCTGACACCCTGACAACCTGGCACCCTGGCACCCTGACACCCTGACAAACTGACACCCTGACACCCTGACACCCTGACAAACTGACACACTGACACCCTGGCACCCTGACAACCTGGCACCCTGACACCCTGACAACCTGGCACCCTGGCACCCTGACACCCTGACAAACTGACACCCTGACACCCTGACACCCTGACGCCCTGACACCCTGGCACCCTGACAACCTGACACCCTGACACCCTCACACCCTGACACACTGACACCCTGACACCCTGACACCCTGACAACCTGACACCCTGACACCCTGACACCCTGACACCCTGACACCCTGACACCCTGACAACCTGACACCCTGACACCCTGACAACCTGACACCCTGACACCCTGACACCCTGACACCCTGACACCCTGACACCCTGACACACTGACACCCTGACACCCTGACACCCTGACACCCTGACACCCTGACAACCTGACAACCTGACACCCTGGCACCCTGACAACCTGGCACCCTGACACCCTGACAACCTGACAACCTGACACCCTGACACCCTGACAACCTGACAACCTGACAACCTGACAACCTGACAACCTGGCACCCTGACACCCTGGCACCCTGACAACCTGACACCCTGACAACCTGACACCCTGACACCCTGACAACCTGACAACCTGACAACCTGGCACCCTGACACCCTGGCACCCTGACAACCTGACACCCTGACAACCTGACACCCTGACAACCTGACACCCTGACACCCTGGCACCCTGACACCCTGACACCCTGGCACCCTGACACCCTGACAACCTGACAACCTGACACCCTGACACCCTGACAACCTGACACCCTGACAACCTGACACCCTGACACCCTGGCACCCTGACACCCTGACAACCTGACACCCTGACAACCTGGCACCCTGACAACCTGACACCCTGACACCCTGACAACCTGACACCCTGACACCCTGGCACCCTGACACCCTGACACCCTGACACCCTGACACCCTGACACCCTGACACCCTGACAACCTGACACCCTGACACCCTGACACCCTGACACCCTGACAACCTGACACCCTGACACCCTGACAACCTGACACCCTGACACCCTGACACCCTGACACCCTGACAACCTGGCACCCTGACACCCTGACACCCTGACAACCTGACACCCTGACACCCTGACAACCTGGCACCCTGACAACCTGACACACTGACACCCTGACAACCTGACACCCTGACAACCTGACACACTGACACCCTGACAACCTGACACCCTGACACCCTGACAACCTGACAACCTGACAACCTGACACACTGACACCCTGACAACCTGACAACCTGGCACCCTGACACCCTGACACCCTGACAACCTGACACCCTGGCACCCTGGCACCCTGACACCCTGATTCCCTGACACCCTGGCACCCTGACAACCTGACACCCTGACACCCTGACACCCTGGCGCCCTGGCAACCTGGCACCCTGACAACCTGACAACCTGGCACCCTGACACCCTGACAACCTGACACCCTGGCACCCTGGCACCCTGACACCCTGGCACCCTGACACCCTGACACCCTGGCACCCTGAGACCCTGGCACCCTGACAACTTGGCACCCTGACAACCTGGCACCCTGGTGGACCACTGTGTTCTAGACCAGCATGTTCTGGACCAGCGTGTTCTGGATCAGTGTGTTCTGGACCAGCGTGTTCTGGACCAGCGTGTTCTGGACAAGCGTGTTCTGGATCAGTGTGTTCTGGACCAGCGTGTTCTTGACCAGTGTGTTCTGGTCCAGCGTGTGCTGGACCAGCGTGTTCTGGACCAGCTTGTTCTGGACCAGCTTGTTCTGGACCAGCGTATTCTGGATCAGAGTGTTCTGGACCACGTGTGTTGGACCAGCATGTTCTGGACCAGCTTGTTCTGGACCAGCGTGTACTGGACCAGCGTGTTCTGGATCAGTGTATGCTGGACCATTGTGTGCTGGACAAGTGTGTTCTGGATCAGTGTATTCTGGACAAGTGTGTTCTGGATCAGCGTGTTCTGCACAAGTGTGATCTGGATCAGCGTGTTCTGCGCAAGTGTGTTCTGGACCATCGTGTGCTGGACAAGTGTGTTCTGGATCAGTGTGTTCTGGACAAGTGTGTTCTGGATCAACGTGTTCTGCACAAGTGTGTTCTGGACCAGCGTGTTCTGGATCAGTGTGTACTGGACCATCGTGTGCTGAACAAGTGTGTTCTGGATCAGTGTGTTCTGGACCAGTGTGTTCTGGATCAGCATTTTCTCGACCAGCGTGTTCTGGACCAGCGTGTTCTGGATCAGTGTGTTCTGGACCATCGTGTGCTGGACCAGCGTCTCTGGACCAGTGTATTCTAGACCAGTGTATTCTAGACCAGTGTGTTCTCGACCAGCATGTTCTGGACCAGCGTGTTCTGGATTAGTGTGTTCTGGACCATCGTGTGCTTCTCCAGGGTGGGCACCAGTGAGTTTCCTGATTCTCCAGGGTGGGCACCACTGAGTTTCCTGATTCTCCAGGGTGGGCACCACTGAGTTTCCTGATTCTCCAGGGTGGGCACCAGCCAATTTCCTGATTCTCCTGGGTGGGCTCCAGTGAGTTTCCTGATTCTCCAGGGTGGGCAACAGTGAGTTTCCTGATTCTCCAGGGTGGGCAGCAGCGAGTTTCCTGATTCTCCAGAATGGGCAACAGTGTGTTTCCTGATTCTCCAGGGTGGGCACCAGTGAGTTTCCTGATTCTCCAGAGTGGGAACCAGTGAGTTTCCTGATTCTCCAGGGTGGGCACCAGTGAGTTTCCTGATTCTCCAGAGTGGGAACCAGTGAGTTTCCTGATTCTCCAGGGTGGGCACCAGCGAGTTTCCTGATTCTCCAGGGTGGGCACCAGCGAGTTTCCTGATTCTCCAGGGTGGGCACCAGCGAGTATCCTGATTCTCCAGGGTGGGCACCAGTGAGTTTCCTGATTCTCCCGGATGGGCACCAGCGAGTTTCCTGATTCTCCAGGGTGGGCACCAGCGAGTTTCCTGATTCTCCAGGATGGGCACCAGCGAGTTTCCTGATTCTCCAGGGTGGGCAGCAGCGAGTTTCCTGATTCTCCAGGGTGGGCACCAGTGAGTTTCCTGATTCTCCAGGATGGGCACCAGCGAGTTTCCTGATTCTCCAAAATGGGCACCAGTGAGTTTCCTGATTCTCCAGGATGGGCACCAGCGAGTTTCCTGATTCTCCAGGGTGGGCAGCAGCGAGTTTCCTGATTCTCCAGGGTGGGCACCAGTGAGTTTCCTAATTCAACAGGGTGGGCAACTGTGAGCTTCCTGATTCTCCAGGGTGGACACCAGTGAGTTTCCTGATTCTCCATGATGGGCACCAGCGAGTTTCCTGAATCTCCAGGGTGGGCAGCAGCGAGTTTCCTAATTATCCAGGGTGGGCACCAGTGATTTCCTGATTCTCCAGGATGGGCACCAGTGAGTTTCCTAATTCAACAGGGTGGGCAACTGTGAGCTTCCTGATTCTCCAGGGTGGGCACCAGCGAGTTTCCTGATTCTCCAGGGTGGGCACCAGTGAGTTTCCTGATTCTCCAGGGTGGGCACCAGTGAGTTTCCTGATTCTCCAGAATGGGCACCAGCGAGTTTCCTGATTCTCCAGGATGGGCACCAGTGAGTTTCCTGATTCTCCAGAATGGGCACCAGCGAGTTTCCTGATTCTCCTGGGACGGCACCAGTGAGTTTCCTGATTCTCCAGGGTGGGCACCAGTGAGTTTCCTGATTCTCCAGGGTGGGCACCAGTGAGTTTCCTGATTCTCCAGGGTGGGCACCAGCGAGTATCCTGATTCTCCAGGGTGGGCACCAGTGAGTTTCCTGATTCTCCAGGATGGGCACCAGCGAGTTTCCTGATTCTCCAGGGTGGGCACCAGCGAGTTTCCTGATTCTCCAGGATGGGCACCAGCGAGTTTCCTGATTCTCCAGGGTGGGCAGCAGCGAGTTTCCTGATTCTCCAGGGTGGGCACCAGTGAGTTTCCTGATTCTCCAGGATGGGCACCAGCGAGTTTCCTGATTCTCCAAAATGGGCACCAGTGAGTTTCCTGATTCTCCAGGATGGGCACCAGCGAGTTTCCTGATTCTCCAGGGTGGGCAGCAGCGAGTTTCCTGATTCTCCAGGGTGGGCACCAGTGAGTTTCCTAATTCAACAGGGTGGGCAACTGTGAGCTTCCTGATTCTCCAGGGTGGACACCAGTGAGTTTCCTGATTCTCCAGGATGGGCACCAGCGAGTTTCCTGAATCTCCAGGGTGGGCAGCAGCGAGTTTCCTAATTATCCAGGGTGGGCACCAGTGATTTCCTGATTCTCCAGGATGGGCACCAGTGAGTTTCCTAATTCAACAGGGTGGGCAACTGTGAGCTTCCTGATTCTCCAGGGTGCGCACCAGCGAGTTTCCTGATTCTCCAGGGTGGGCACCAGTGAGTTTCCTGATTCTCCAGGGTGGGCACCAGTGAGTTTCCTGATTCTCCAGAATGGGCACCAGCGAGTTTCCTGATTCTCCAGGATGGGCACCAGTGAGTTTCCTGATTCTCCAGAATGGGCACCAGCGAGTTTCCTGATTCTCCTGGGACGGCACCAGTGAGTTTCCTGATTCTCCAGGGTGGGCACCAGTGAGTTTCCTGATTCTCCAGGGTGGGCACCAGTGAGTTTCCTGATTCTCCAGGGTGGGCACCAGTGAGTATCCTGATTCTCCAGAATGGGCACCAGTGAGTTTCCGGATTCTCCAGGGTGGGCACCAGTGAGTTTCCTGATTCTCCAGGGTGGGCACCAGTGAGTTTCCTGATTCTCCAGGATGGGCACCAGTGAGTTTCCTGATTCTCCAGGGTGGGCACCAGTGAGTTTCCTGATTCTCCAGGGCGGGCACCAGTGAGTTTCCTGATTCTCCAGGATGGGCACCAGTGAATTTCCTGATTCTCCAGGATGGGCACCAGTGAGTTTCCTGATTCTCCAGGGTGGGCACCAGTGAGTTTCCTGATTCTCCAGGATGGGCACCAGTCAGTTTCCTGATTCTCCAGGGTGGGCACCAGTGAGTTTCCTGATTCTCCAGAATGGGCACCAGTGAGTTTCCTGATTCTCCAGAATGGGCACCAGTGAGTTTCCTGATTCTCCAGAATGGGCACCAGCGAGTTTCCTGATTCTCCAGGATGGGCACCAGTGAGTTTCCTGATTCTCCAGGATGGGCACCAGTGAGTTTCCTGATTCTCCAGGGTGGGCACCAGTGAGTTTCCTGATTCTCCAGGATGGGCACCAGTGAATTTCCTGATTCTCCAGGATGGGCACCAGTGAGTTTCCTGATTCTCCAGGGTGGGCACCAGTGAGTATCCTGATTCTCCAGGATGGGCACCAGTGAGTTTCCTGATTCTCCAGGGTGGGCACCAGTGAGTTTCCTGATTCTCCAGGGTGGGCACCAGTGAGTTTCCTGATTCTCTAGGGTGGGCACCAGTGAGTTTCCTGATTCTCCAGAATGGGCACCAGTGAGTTTCCTGATTTCCAGGGTGGGCAACAGTGAGTTTCCTGATTCTCCAGGGTGGGCACCAGTGAGTTTCCTGATTCTACAGAATGGGCACCAGTGAGTTTCCTGATTCTCCAGGGTGGGCACCAGTGAGTTTCCTGATTCTCCAGGGTGGGCACCAATGAGTTTCCTGATTCTCCAGAATGGGCACCAGTGAGTTTCCTGATTCTCCAGGATGGGCACCAGCGAGTTTCCTGATTCTCCAGGGTGGGCACCAGTGAGTTTCCTGATTCTCCAGTGGGGCCACCAGTGAGTTTCCTGATTCTCTCGGATGGGCACCAGTGAGTTTCCTGATTCTCCAGGATGGGCACCAGTGAGTTTCCTGATTCTCCAGGGTGGGCAGCAGTGAGTTTCCTGATTCTCTAGAATGGGCACCAGTGAGTTTCCTGATTCTACAGGGTGGGCAGCAGTGAGTTTCCTGATTCTCTAGAATGGGCACCAGTGAGTTTCCTGATTCTCCAGAGTGGGCACCAGTGAGTTTCCTGATTCTCCAGGGTGGGCACCAGTGAGTTTCCTGATTCTCCAGGATGGGCAGCAGTGAGTTTCCTGATTCTCCAGGGTGGGCACCAGTGAGTTTCCTGATTCTATAGGGTGGGAACCAGCGAGTTTCCTGATTCTCCAGGATGGGCACCAGCGAGTTTCCTGTTTCTCGAGGATGGGCACCAGCGAGTTTCCTGATTCTCCAGGATGGGCACCAGTGAGTTTCCTGATTCTCCAGGGTGGGCACTAGTGAGTTTCCTGATTCTCCAGTGTGGGCAACTGTGAGTTTCCTGATTCTCCAGGGTGGGAACCAGTGAGTTTCCTGATTCTCCAGGGTGGGCACCAGTGAGTTGCCTGATTCTCCAGGGTGGGAACCAGTGAGTTTCCTGATTCTCCAGGGTGGGAACCAGTGAGTTTCCTGATTCTCCAGGGTGGGAACCAGCGAGTTTCCTGATTCTTCAGGATGGGCACCAGTGAGTTTCCTGATTCTCCAGGGTGGGCACCAGTGAATTTCCTGATTCTCCAGGGTGGGAACCAGTGAGTTTCCTGATTCTCCAGGGTGGGCACCAGCGAGTTTACTGATTCTCCAGAGTGGGCACCAGCGAGTTTCCTGATTCTCCAGGATGGGCACCAGTGAGTTTCCTGATTCCCAAGGGTGGGCACCAGTGAGTTTCCTGATTCTCCAGGGTGGGCACCAGTGAGTTTCCTGATTCTCCAGGGTGGGCAGCAGTGAGTTTCCTGATTCTCCAGGGTGGGCACCAGTGTGTTTACTGCTTCTCCAGGGTGGGCAGCAGTGAGATTATTGATTCTCCAGGGTGGGCACCAGTGAGTTTCCTGATTCTCCAGGGTGGGCACCTGTGAGTTTCCTGATTATCCAGGATGGGCACCAGTGAGTTTCCTGATTCTCCAGGGTGGGCACCAGTGAGTTTCCTGATTCTCCAGGATGGGCAGCAGTGAGTTTCCTGATTCCCCAGAGTGGGAACCAGTGAGTTTCCTGATTCTCCAGGGTGGGCACCAGTGAGTTTCCTGATTCTCCAGGGTGGGCACCAGTGAGTTTCCTGATTCTCCAGGGTGGGCACCAGTGAGTTTCCTGATTCTCCAGGGTGGGCAGCAGCGAGTTTCCTGATTCCCCAGAGTGGGAACCAGTGAGTTTCCTGATTCTCCAGGGTGGGCACCAGTGACTTTCCTGATTCTCCAGGGTGGGCACCAGTGAGTTTCCTGATTCTCCAGGGTGGGCACCAGTGAGTTTCCTGATTCTCCAGGGTGGGCACCAGTGAGTTTCCTGATTCTCCAGGGTGGGCACCAGTGAGTTTCCTGATTCTTCAGGATGGGCAGCAGTGAGTTTCCTGATTCCCCAGAGTGGGAACCAGTGAGTTTCCTGATTCTCCAGGGTGGGCACCAGCGAGTTTCCTGATTCTCCAGGGTGGGCACCAGTGAGTTTCCTGATTCTCCAGTGTGAGCACCAGTGAGTTTCCTGATTCTCCAGGGTGGGCACCAGTGAGTTTCCTGATTCTCCAGGGTGGGCACCAGTGAGTTTCCTGATTCTCCAGGGTGGGCACCAGTGATTTCCTGATTCTCCAGGATGGGCACCAGTGAGTTTCCTAATTCAACAGGGTGGGCAACTGTGAGCTTCCTGATTCTCCAGGGTGGGCACCAGCGAGTTTCCTGATTCTCCAGGGTGGGCACCAGTGAGTTTCCTGATTCTCCAGGGTGGGCACCAGTGAGTTTCCTGATTCTCCAGAATGGGCACCAGCGAGTTTCCTGATTCTCCAGGATGGGCACCAGTGAGTTTCCTGATTCTCCAGAATGGGCACCAGCGAGTTTCCTGATTCTCCTGGGACGGCACCAGTGAGTTTCCTGATTCTCCAGGGTGGGCACCAGTGAGTTTCCTGATTCTCCTGGGTGGGCACCAGTGAGTTTCCTGATTCTCCAGGGTGGGCACCAGTGAGTATCCTGATTCTCCAGAATGGGCACCAGTGAGTTTCCGGATTCTCCAGGGTGGGCACCAGTGAGTTTCCTGATTCTCCAGGGTGGGCACCAGTGAGTTTCCTGATTCTCCAGGATGGGCACCAGTGAGTTTCCTGATTCTCCAGGGTGGGCACCAGTGAGTTTCCTGATTCTCCAGGGCGGGCACCAGTGAGTTTCCTGATTCTCCAGGATGGGCACCAGTGAATTTCCTGATTCTCCAGGATGGGCACCAGTGAGTTTCCTGATTCTCCAGGGTGGGCACCAGTGAGTTTCCTGATTCTCCAGGATGGGCACCAGTCAGTTTCCTGATTCTCCAGGGTGGGCACCAGTGAGTTTCCTGATTCTCCAGAATGGGCACCAGCGAGTTTCCTGATTCTCCAGAATGGGCACCAGCGAGTTTCCTGATTCTCCAGGATGGGCACCAGTGAGTTTCCTGATTCTCCAGGATGGGCACCAGTGACTTTCCTGATTCTCCAGAATGGGCACCAGTGAGTTTCCTGATTCTCCAGAATGGGCACCAGTGAGTTTCCTGATTCTCCAGAATGGGCACCAGCGAGTTTCCTGATTCTCCAGGATGGGCACCAGTGAGTTTCCTGATTCTCCAGGATGGGCACCAGTGAGTTTCCTGATTCTCCAGGGTGGGCAACAGTGAGTTTCCTGATTCTCCAGGATGGGCACCAGTGAATTTCCTGATTCTCCAGGATGGGCACCAGTGAGTTTCCTGATTCTCCAGGGTGGGCACCAGTGAGTATCCTGATTCTCCAGGATGGGCACCAGTGAGTTTCCTGATTCTCCAGGGTGGGCACCAGTGAGTTTCCTGATTCTCCAGGGTGGGCACCAGTGAGTTTCCTGATTCTCTAGGGTGGGCACCAGTGAGTTTCCTGATTCTCCAGAATGGGCACCAGTGAGTTTCCTGATTTCCAGGGTGGGCAACAGTGAGTTTCCTGATTCTCCAGGGTGGGCACCAGTGAGTTTCCTGATTCTACAGAATGGGCACCAGTGAGTTTCCTGATTCTCCAGGGTGGGCACCAGTGAGTTTCCTGATTCTCCAGGGTGGGCACCAATGAGTTTCCTGATTCTCCAGAATGGGCACCAGTGAGTTTCCTGATTCTCCAGGATGGGCACCAGCGAGTTTCCTGATTCTCCAGGGTGGGCACCAGTGAGTTTCCTGATTCTCCAGGGGGGCCACCAGTGAGTTTCCTGATTCTCTAGGATGGGCACCAGTGAGTTTCCTGATTCTCCAGGATGGGCACCAGTGAGTTTCCTGATTCTCCAGGGTGGGCAGCAGTGAGTTTCCTGATTCTCTAGAATGGGCACCAGTGAGTTTCCTGATTCTACAGGGTGGGCAGCAGTGAGTTTCCTGATTCTCTAGAATGGGCACCAGTGAGTTTCCTGATTCTCCAGAGTGGGCACCAGTGAGTTTCCTGATTCTCCAGGGTGGGCACCAGTGAGTTTCCTGATTCTCCAGGATGGGCAGCAGTGAGTTTCCTGATTCTCCAGGGTGGGCACCAGTGAGTTTCCTGATTCTATAGGGTGGGAACCAGCGAGTTTCCTGATTCTCCAGGATGGGCACCAGCGAGTTTCCTGTTTCTCGAGGATGGGCACCAGCGAGTTTCCTGATTCTCCAGGATGGGCACCAGTGAGTTTCCTGATTCTCCAGGGTGGGCACTAGTGAGTTTCCTGATTCTCCAGTGTGGGCAACTGTGAGTTTCCTGATTCTCCAGGGTGGGAACCAGTGAGTTTCCTGATTCTCCAGGGTGGGAACCAGCGAGTTTCCTGATTCTCCAGGGTGGGAACCAGTGAGTTTCCTGATTCTCCAGGGTGGGCACCAGTGAGTTGCCTGATTCTCCAGGGTGGGAACCAGTGAGTTTCCTGATTCTCCAGGGTGGGAACCAGTGAGTTTCCTGATTCTCCAGGGTGGGAACCAGCGAGTTTCCTGATTCTTCAGGATGGGCACCAGTGAGTTTCCTGATTCTCCAGGGTGGGCACCAGTGAATTTCCTGATTCTCCAGGGTGGGAACCAGTGAGTTTCCTGATTCTCCAGGGTGGGCACCAGCGAGTTTACTGATTCTCCAGGGTGGGCACCAGCGAGTTTCCTGATTCTCCAGGATGGGCACCAGTGAGTTTCCTGATTCCCAAGGGTGGGCACCAGTGAGTTTCCTGATTCTCCAGGGTGGGCACCAGTGAGTTTCCTGATTCTCCAGGGTGGGCAGCAGTGAGTTTCCTGATTCTCCAGGGTGGGCACCAGTGTGTTTACTGCTTCTCCAGGGTGGGCAGCAGTGAGATTATTGATTCTCCAGGGTGGGCACCAGTGAGTTTCCTGATTCTCCAGGGTGGGCACCTGTGAGTTTCCTGATTATCCAGGATGGGCACCAGTGAGTTTCCTGATTCTCCAGTGTGGGCACCAGTGAGTTTCCTGATTCTCCAGGATGGGCAGCAGTGAGTTTCCTGATTCCCCAGAGTGGGAACCAGTGAGTTTCCTGATTCTCCAGGGTGGGCACCAGTGAGTTTCCTGATTCTCCAGGGTGGGCACCAGTGAGTTTCCTGATTCTCCAGGGTGGGCACCAGTGAGTTTCCTGATTCTCCAGGGTGGGCAGCAGCGAGTTTCCTGATTCCCCAGAGTGGGAACCAGTGAGTTTCCTGATTCTCCAGGGTGGGCAGCAGCGAGTTTCCTGATTCTCCAGGGTGGGCAACAGTGAGTTTCCTGATTCTCCAGGGTGGGCACCAGTGAGTTTCCTGGTTCTCCAGGGTGGGCAGCAGCGAGTTTCCTGATTCTCCAGGATGGGCACCAGTGAGTTTCCTGATTCTCCAGGGTGGGCACCAGCTAGTTTCCTGATTCTCCAGGGTGGGCACCAGTGAGTTTCCTGATTCTCCAGGGTGGGCACCAGTGAGTTTCCTGATTCTCCAGGGTGCACACCAGTGTGTTTCCTGATTCTCCAGGGTGGGCACCAGTGAGTTTCCTGATTCACCTGGGTGGGCACCAGTGAGTTTCCTGCTTCTCCAGAGTGGGCACCACTGAGTTTCCTGATTCTCCAGGATGGGCACCAGTGAATTTCCTGATTCTCCAGGATGGGCACCAGTGAGTTTCCTGATTCTCCAGGGTGGGCACCAGTGAGTTTCCTGATTCTCCAGGGTGGGCACCACTGAGTTTCCTGATTCTCCAGGGTGGGCACCAGTGAGTTTCCTGATTCTCCGGGGTGGGCACCACTGAGTTTCCTGATTCTCCAGGGTGGGCACCACTGAGTTTCCTGATTCTCCAGGGTGGGCACCAGTGAGTTTCCTGATTCTCCAGGATGGGCACCAGTGTGTTTCCTGATTCTCCAGGATGGGTACCAGTGAGTTTCATGATTCTCCAGGGTGGGCACCAGTGAGTATCCTGATTGTCCAGAGTGGGAAACAGTGAGTTTGCTGATTCTCCAGGGTGGGCACCAGTGAGTTTCCTTATTCTCCAGGATGGGCAGCAGTGAGTTTCCTGATTCCCCAGAGTGGGAACCAGTGAGTTTCCTGATTCTCCAGGGTGGGCACCAGTGAGTTTCCTGATTCTCCAAGGTGGGCACCAGTGAGTTTCCTGATTCTCCAGGGTGGGCACCAGTGAGTTTCCTGATTCTCCAGGGTGGGCACCAGTGAGTTTCCTGATTCTCCAGGGTGGGCACCAGTGAGTTTCCTGATTCTCCAGGATGGGCACCAGTGAGTTTCCTGATTCTCCAGGGTGGGCACCAGTGAGTTTCCTGATTCTCCAGGGTGGGCACCAGTTAGTTTCCTGATTCTCCTGGGTGGGCACCAGTGAGTTTCCTGATTCTCCAGGGTGGGCACCACTGAGTTTCCTGATTCTCCAGGGTGGGCACCAGCGAGTTTCCTGATTCTCCAGGGTGGACACCAGTGAGTTTCCTGATTCTCCAGGGTGGGCACCAGTGAGTTTCCTGATTCTCCAGGATGGGCACCAGTGAATTTCCTGATTCTCCAGGATGGGCACCAGTGAGTTTCCTGATTCTCCAGGGTGGGCACCAGTGAGTTTCCTGATTCTCCAGGGTGGGCACCAGTGAGTTTCCTGATTCTCCAGGGTGGGCACCAGTGAGTTTCCTGATTCTCCAGGGTGGGCACCACTGAGTTTCCTGATTCTCCAGAGTGGGCACCACTGAGTTTCCTGATTCTCCAGGGTGGGCACCAGCCAGTTTCCTGATTCTCCAGGGTGGGCACCAGTGAGTTTCCTGATTCTCCAGGGTGGGCACCAGTGAGTTTCCTGATTCTCAGGGATGGGCACCAGTGAGTTTCCTGATTCTCCAGGGTGGGCACCAGTGAGTTTCCTGATTCTCCAGGATGGGCACGAGTGAGTTTCCTGATTCTCCAGGGTGGGCACCAGTGAGTTTCCTGATTCTCCAGGGTGGGCACCAGTGAGTTTCCTGATTATCCAGGATGGGCACCAGTGAGTTTCCTGATTCTCCAGGGTGGGCACCAGTGAGTTTCCTGATTCTCAGGGATGGGCACCAGTGAGTTTCCTGATTCTCCAGAATGGGCACGAGTGAGTTTCCTGATTCTCCAGGATGGGCACGAGTGAGTTTCCTGATTCTCCAGGGTGGGCACCAGTGAGTTTCCTGATTCTCCAGGGTGGGCACCAGTGAGTTTCCTGATTATCCAGGATGGGCACCAGTGAGTTTCCTGATTCTCCAGAGTGGGAACCAGTGAGTTTCATGATTCTCCAGGGTGGGCACCAGTGAGTTTCCTGATTCTCCAGAGTGGGAACCAGTGAGTTTCCTGATTCTCCAGGATGGGCAGCAGTGAGTTTCCTGATTCCCCAGAGTGGGAACAAGTGAGTTTACTGATTCTCCAGGGTGGGCACCAGTGAGTTTCCTGATTCTCCAGGGTGGGCACCAGTGAGTTTCTTGATTCTCCAGGGTGGGCACCAGTGAGTTTCCTGATTCTCCAGGGTGGGCAGCAGCGAGTTTCCTGATTCCCCAATGTGGGAACCAGTGAGTTTCCTGATTCTCCAGGGTGGGCACCAGTGAGTTTCCTGATTCTCCGGGGTGGGCACCAGTGAGTTTCCTGATTCTCCAGGGTGGGCACCAGTGAGTTTCCTGATTCTCCAGGATGGGCACCAGTGAGTTTCCTGATTCTCCAGGGTGGGCACCAGTGAGTATCCTGATTCTCCAGGGTGGGCACCAGTGAATTTCCTGATTCTCCAGGGTGGGCACCAGTGAGTTTCCTGATTCTCCAGGGTGTGCACCAGTGAGTTTCCTGGTGCTCCAGGGTGGGCACCAGTGAGTTTCCTGATTCTCCAGGGTGGGCACCAGTGAGTTTCCTGCTTCTCCAGGGTGGGCACCAGTGAGTTTCCTGATTCTCCAGAATGGGCACCAGTGAGTTTCCTGATTCTCCAGGGTGGGCACCACTGAGTTTCCTGATTCTCCAGGGTGGGCACCAGTGAGTTTCCTGATTCTCCAGGGTGGGCACCAGTGAGTTTCCTGATTCTCCAAAATGGGCACCAGTGAGTTTCCTGATTCTCCAGGGTGGGCACCAGTGAGTTTCCTGATTCTCCAGGGTGGGCACCAGTGAGTTTCCTGATTCTCCAGAATGGGCACCAGTGAGTTTCCTGATTCTCCAGAATGGGCACCAGCGAGTTTCCTGATTATCCAGGGTGGGCAACAGTGACTTTCCTGATTCTCCAGGGTGGGCACCAGTGAGTTTCCTGATTCTCCAGAATGGGCACCAGTGAGTTTCCTGATTCTCCAGGGTGGACAACAGTGAGTTTCCTGATTCTCCAGGGTGGGCACCAGGGAGTTTCCTGATTCTCCAGGGTGGGCACCAGGGAGTTTCCTGATTCTCCAGGATGGGCACCAGCGAGTTTACTGACTCTCCAGGGTGGGCACCAGTGAGTTTCCTGATTCTCCAGGGTGGGCACCAGTGAGTTTCCTGATTCTTCAGGGTGCGCACCAGTGAGTTTCCTGATTCTCCAGGGTGGGCACCAGTGAGTTTCTTGATTCTCCAGGATGGGCACCAGTGAGTTTCCTGATTCTCCAGGGGGGCCACCAGTGAGTTTCCTGATTCTCCAGGGTGGGCACCAGTGAGTTTCCTGATTCTCCAGGGTGGGTACCAGTGAGTTTCCTGATTCTCCACGGTGGTCACCAGTGACTTTCCTGATTCTCCAGGGTGGGCACCAGTGAGTTTCCTGATTCTCCAGGGTGGTCACCAGTGAGTTTCCTGATTCTCCATGGTGGGCACCAGTGAGTTTCCTGATTCTCCATGGTCGGCGCCAGCGAGTTTCCTGATTCTCCAGGGTGGTCACCAGCGTGTTTCCTGATTATGCATGGTGGGCACCAGTGAATTTCCTGATTCTCCAGAATGGGCACCAGTGAATTTCCTGATTCTCCAGGGTGGGCACCAGTGAGTTTCCTGATTCACCAGGGTGGGCAACAGTGAATTTCCTGATTCTCCAGGGTGGGCACCAGTGAGTTTCCTGATTCTCCAGGGTGGGCAACAGTGTGTTTCCTGATTCTCCAGGGTGGGCACCAGTGAGTTTCCTGATTCTCCAGGGTGGGCAGCAGCGAGTTTCCTGATTCTCCAGGGTGGGCAACAGTGAGTTTCCTGATTCTCCAGGGTGGGCACCAGTGAGTTTCCTGGTTCTCCAGGGTGGGCAGCAGCGAGTTTCCTGATTCTCCAGGATGGGCACCAGTGAGTTTCCTGATTCTCCAGGGTGGGCACCAGCTAGTTTCCTGATTCTCCAGGGTGGGCACCAGTGAGTTTCCTGATTCTCCAGGGTGGGCACCAGTGAGTTTCCTGATTCTCCAGGGTGCACACCAGTGTGTTTCCTGATTCTCCAGGGTGGGCACCAGTGAGTTTCCTGATTCACCTGGGTGGGCACCAGTGAGTTTCCTGCTTCTCCAGAGTGGGCACCACTGAGTTTCCTGATTCTCCAGGATGGGCACCAGTGAATTTCCTGATTCTCCAGGATGGGCACCAGTGAGTTTCCTGATTCTCCAGGGTGGGCACCAGTGAGTTTCCTGATTCTCCAGCGTGGGCACCACTGAGTTTCCTGATTCTCCAGGGTGGGCACCAGTGAGTTTCCTGATTCTCCGGGGTGGGCACCACTGAGTTTCCTGATTCTCCAGGGTGGGCACCACTGAGTTTCCTGATTCTCCAGGGTGGGCACCAGTGAGTTTCCTGATTCTCCAGGATGGGCACCAGTGTGTTTCCTGATTCTCCAGGATGGGTACCAGTGAGTTTCATGATTCTCCAGGGTGGGCACCAGTGAGTATCCTGATTGTCCAGAGTGGGAAACAGTGAGTTTGCTGATTCTCCAGGGTGGGCACCAGTGAGTTTCCTTATTCTCCAGGATGGGCAGCAGTGAGTTTCCTGATTCCCCAGAGTGGGAACCAGTGAGTTTCCTGATTCTCCAGGGTGGGCACCAGTGAGTTTCCTGATTCTCCAAGGTGGGCACCAGTGAGTTTCCTGATTCTCCAGGGTGGGCACCAGTGAGTTTCCTGATTCTCCAGGGTGGGCACCAGTGAGTTTCCTGATTCTCCAGGGTGGGCACCAGTGAGTTTCCTGATTCTCCAGGATGGGCACCAGTGAGTTTCCTGATTCTCCAGGGTGGGCACCAGTGAGTTTCCTGATTCTCCAGGGTGGGCACCAGTTAGTTTCCTGATTCTCCTGGGTGGACACCAGTGAGTTTCCTGATTCTCCAGGGTGGGCACCACTGAGTTTCCTGATTCTCCAGGGTGGGCACCAGCGAGTTTCCTGATTCTCCAGGTTGGACACCAGTGAGTTTCCTGATTCTCCAGGGTGGGCACCAGTGAGTTTCCTGATTCTCCAGGATGGGCACCAGTGAATTTCCTGATTCTCCAGGATGGGCACCAGTGAGTTTCCTGATTCTCCAGGGTGGGCACCAGTGAGTTTCCTGATTCTCCAGGGTGGGCACCAGTGAGTTTCCTGATTCTCCAGGGTGGGCACCAGTGAGTTTCCTGATTCTCCAGGGTGGGCACCACTGAGTTTCCTGATTCTCCAGAGTGGGCACCACTGAGTTTCCTGATTCTCCAGGGTGGGCACCAGCCAGTTTCCTGATTCTCCAGGGTGGGCACCAGTGAGTTTCCTGATTCTCCAGGGTGGGCACCAGTGAGTTTCCTGATTCTCAGGGATGGGCACCAGTGAGTTTCCTGATTCTCCAGGGTGGGCACCAGTGAGTTTCCTGATTCTCCAGGATGGGCACGAGTGAGTTTCCTGATTCTCCAGGGTGGGCACCAGTGAGTTTCCTGATTCTCCAGGGTGGGCACCAGTGAGTTTCCTGATTATCCAGGATGGGCACCAGTGAGTTTCCTGATTCTCCAGGGTGGGCACCAGTGAGTTTCCTGATTCTCAGGGATGGGCACCAGTGAGTTTCCTGATTCTCCAGAATGGGCACGAGTGAGTTTCCTGATTCTCCAGGATGGGCACGAGTGAGTTTCCTGATTCTCCAGGGTGGGCACCAGTGAGTTTCCTGATTCTCCAGGGTGGGCACCAGTGAGTTTCCTGATTATCCAGGATGGGCACCAGTGAGTTTCCTGATTCTCCAGAGTGGGAACCAGTGAGTTTCATGATTCTCCAGGGTGGGCACCAGTGAGTTTCCTGATTCTCCAGAGTGGGAACCAGTGAGTTTCCTGATTCTCCAGGATGGGCAGCAGTGAGTTTCCTGATTCCCCAGAGTGGGAACAAGTGAGTTTACTGATTCTCCAGGGTGGGCACCAGTGAGTTTCCTGATTCTCCAGGGTGGGCACCAGTGAGTTTCTTGATTCTCCAGGGTGGGCACCAGTGAGTTTCCTGATTCTCCAGGGTGGGCAGCAGCGAGTTTCCTGATTCCCCAGAGTGGGAACCAGTGAGTTTCCTGATTCTCCAGGGTGGGCACCAGTGAGTTTCCTGATTCTCCGGGGTGGGCACCAGTGAGTTTCCTGATTCTCCAGGGTGGGCACCAGTGAGTTTCCTGATTCTCCAGGATGGGCACCAGTGAGTTTCCTGATTCTCCAGGGTGGGCACCAGTGAGTATCCTGATTCTCCAGGGTGGGCACCAGTGAATTTCCTGATTCTCCAGGGTGGGCACCAGTGAGTTTCCTGATTCTCCAGGGTGTGCACCAGTGAGTTTCCTGGTGCTCCAGGGTGGGCACCAGTGAGTTTCCTGATTCTCCAGGGTGGGCACCAGTGAGTTTCCTGATTCTCCAGGGTGGGCACCAGTGAGTTTCCTGATTCTCCAGAATGGGCACCAGTGAGTTTCCTGATTCTCCAGGGTGGGCACCAGTGAGTTTCCTGATTCTCCAGGGTGGGCACCAGTGAGTTTCCTGATTCTCCAGGGTGGGCACCAGTGAGTTTCCTGATTCTCCAAAATGGGCACCAGTGAGTTTCCTGATTCTCCAGGGTGGGCACCAGTGAGTTTCCTGATTCTCCAGGGTGGGCACCAGTGAGTTTCCTGATTCTCCAGAATGGGCACCAGTGAGTTTCCTGATTCTCCAGAATGGGCACCAGCGAGTTTCCTGATTATCCAGGGTGGGCAACAGTGACTTTCCTGATTCTCCAGGGTGGGCACCAGTGAGTTTCCTGATTCTCCAGAATGGGCACCAGTGAGTTTCCTGATTCTCCAGGGTGGACAACAGTGAGTTTCCTGATTCTCCAGGGTGGGCACCAGGGAGTTTCCTGATTCTCCAGGGTGGGCACCAGGGAGTTTCCTGATTCTCCAGGATGGGCACCAGCGAGTTTACTGACTCTCCAGGGTGGGCACCAGTGAGTTTCCTGATTCTCCAGGGTGGGCACCAGTGAGTTTCCTGATTCTTCAGGGTGCGCACCAGCGAGTTTCCTGATTCTCCAGGGTGGGCACCAGTGAGTTTCTTGATTCTCCAGGATGGGCACCAGTGAGTTTCCTGATTCTCCAGGGGGGCCACCAGTGAGTTTCCTGATTCTCCAGGGTGGGCACCAGTGAGTTTCCTGATTCTCCAGGGTGGGTACCAGTGAGTTTCCTGATTCTCCACGGTGGTCACCAGTGACTTTCCTGATTCTCCAGGGTGGGCACCAGTGAGTTTCCTGATTCTCCAGGGTGGTCACCAGTGAGTTTCCTGATTCTCCATGGTGGGCACCAGTGAGTTTCCTGATTCTCCATGGTCGGCACCAGCGAGTTTCCTGATTCTCCAGGGTGGTCACCAGCGTGTTTCCTGATTATGCATGGTGGGCACCAGTGAGTTTCCTGATTCTCCAGAATGGGCACCAGTGAGTTTCCTGATTCTCCAGAATGGGCACCAGTGAGTTTCCTGATTCTCCAGAATGGGCACCAGTGAGTTTCCTGATTCACCAGGGTGGGCAACAGTGAATTTCCTGATTCTCCAGAATGGGTACCAGCGAGTTTCCTGATTCTCCAGGATGGGCACCAGTTAGTTTCCTGATTCTCCAGGGTGGGCACCAGTGAGTTTCCTGATTCTCCAGGGTGGGCACCAGCGA